>NC_135492.1:7173131-7488658 GCF_052094955.1 Ictidomys tridecemlineatus
AATAAGACACAGAGGTTGTTTTAGTTTGTTTTATAATGTTTTAGAAAAATATCAGAAGCAGGCCAATGTATAAAAAGAAATATAAATACATAAAAATATTTTCTGAGAGGCTGGGGTTGTGGCTCAGTGGTAGAGTGCTCACCTGTCACATGCAAGAAGATGGGTTCAATTCTCAGCACCACATAAAAATGAATAAATAAATAAAATAAAGGTATTGTGTCCGACTACATCTTACAAATCAATAAAAATATAGTTTTGAGTACATAGTTCTGAAGATTTAAGTGCACTTTACCAGAATATTCTCAGCTCCTGTGACAGCTCTTTCACCAGCATTACACATGAGGTGGCATTATGATGAGGGCTCATTTGAGAGGTAGAGAAAACATAATGAGACAGGAAGTCAGAGAAATACAGAAAAAAAGACTTGCTTTATTTCCCTTAGTATCCACTTTTCACATAAACTAGTGCATTTAAATGAAGCTGACTATTAAATATCATAGAAAAGTCCAACAGAGTAACCAGAAGAAGAAATTTAAAAGAGAAACAATCAAATCATAAACATCTGGTTGAAACAAAAACTGGCAAAGCGTTGGATGTCAGCTTTTGACTTTACTAAATTTTCTCTTATCATTTTTTTGATTATGACTAAGAGAAAGGTACTTCTATTAAAACCATTACAAGAACAATTTATAGCAATTTGTTTTTCTAAAACATGGATAAAATTGACTTGATAAATTATGATAGAATCTAATGAGTAAATCTTGTTATGGTAAGAAAAAAAAGTCTAACTACTCAACATACATATTGGCCTTTTCAATAAAAGAATATTAGGGTGAAAACCAATTTGTTAAGATAATATTGAATATTTTATATCAAAGAAAAGGCAGAATTATTTAAAATAATTTTGATTATTAGATGCATGTTAAAAAAATAGTGTCCAGGCCTGATGTGGTGGTACATACCTATAATTCCCAATATCATAGAGGCTGAGGAATAAGGATCACAACTTCAAGGTCAGCCTTGGTAACTAAGTGAGACCAGGTCTCAAAATAAAATATCAAAGAATTTTGTAGATATATGAGTGATAAAGCACCCCGAGTTCAATTCCCAGTGCCATATAAAACAGTAGTTTTCAAAATTTACACCCAAATCAGCAGCCTACACTCTATCTGCAAGTATGTAATGTTTTAAAAGGAAACTAAATTTAGCCATACATACTACTAGTTGTCTGATTATATTGATTATAATCTTGAAATATATACAAAGAAGATCCTTTACAATGTTTTAGGTGTTCCCATTATTTTTTCTAATTGCAATGAGAAAGGGAGAAAAACCAATTTAACTTATGGGGCCACTTCTTTTTCTTCAGGCCTAATGAATCAAATATTAAAAGGATTTAGCATTTAATTGATTATCATTTATGATATGTGTTCTGTGATTTCTCGCTTAATGTACATTAGACACTTTATTATTTCTGAGTATCAGCATCTGTACAGGCCACCACACCCAACTCTATTTTTTAATAGTTACAAGTCCCTGTGTTCATGCTTCCTCAGTTAGTTATTCTGATTTAAAAATAATTATGTGTTGCATGCTTTGTCTAGAGAAGATTTATGAAGGTTAAAAACCTGTAAGCATTTTCACAAATTTGACTTTAAGATATTTTTCATCACAAAACACACACCCGAACTAAGAATGATTTCTTTCTCTAATTTATTAGCCTTTCTGACATCCAATATCAGGACATGAATGCTGCTCATGGAGAACAATCAATACTACTTTCTTCTATCCCATTAAATTTTACAAAAAGTGCACATTTTACTGTATTTCATATACAAAAATTGGCTTTCTATTATTTGTGTTCAGTGAGTTTTTACTTTCTTTTTTCATCACTTTGTTTTTCCTGTATTTTTCTAATATTCAAAATTTTGTGGTTAGAAAAATAGATCACTAGAATCTTCTAACTTTTGCTACATTCAATCACTTGACTACTCACTAGCTAATATTTCTATTAAAGCATCATTTTAAAGGTAGGACTGAGGTATGCTAACAAAACTATTTTCAAGGTCTACTGCAGAATCAGCATAACTTTCTTGAGCTCTGCAGTTAGAGCCACTGTTTCTCTCCACAAACTCTACTCCCTGTTTTTTAAAGAGAGAGTGAGAGAGGAGAGAGAGAGTGAGAGAGAGAGAGAATTTTTAATATTTATTTTTTAGTTCTTGGCGGACACAACATCTTTGTTGGTATGTGGTGCTGAGGATCGAACCCGGGCTGCACGCATGCCAGGCGAGCGCGCTACCGCTTGAGCCACATCCCCAGCCCCTCTGCTCCCTTTTTAAAAAAATGTTCTTCTATATTGAGTAACTCTCTTTGAAATGAGGCATGGAAAATAGCTTTTTAGATTTTTATTATTTATGAAAATCTATTTTTATTTATCATTTATGGACAATCTACTTCATTTTAGAATTCCAGGTTTAATACTAGTTTTCCTTTAAATGTTGAGGTTATTCTGTATTTATTATCTATAATCCATCATTATGGATAAATACTTGGGTTTTATTCTTGCTTTCTTGAAGCTGACCATGGTTTTTCATTTCAGAATATTTTCCTTGTTTTAAGCATAGCTACTTGAGAAAATCTGGAGATATATTTAGCATATTTAAATTTTATTTTTTTGATTATAGCATTCAATCAAAATGAAAGATTTCCTGACATAATTTTATTTTCAGTATATACATGTAGGAAAATGGATAAAATATTGAAAATAATATATCTGTTTTTCAGACACCAAAAACAGGCATAGCAGGTGAGTGAAACCATAAGCAATAAGTGCAGACTGGTTAGGCGAACTATAACTTTCTTTTAAAAATGGCTCTTAATAATTGCAGTTTGATAAAATGCTGTTAAAACGTATGGGTAAAGGAGAAGTAAAAATAATCAAAGTATATCACTGTAAGAAATACTTGAAGTCTGGCACCTGTGAGCAGACTGTGGGGGAAACTTCATGTTATGATAGGAAAGAACCCCACTTTCCCTTCACCCTCTCACCAACTTACCCTCACCAGAAACCACCAGGATTCCCAGAATAAAAGGTTTCAAGTTCAATAGTTACACTATTTCCAACTACAAAAAGTAGTTACAAATCAACTGAACAAAGAAGCTAATGTGCAAAGTTAAGAGGATCTGAGACATCATATAAAAAGTTAGGTTAAAGATAATTCTGGGAGGGCAGGGGTCAGGCCCAAGAAGCAAAATATAGGAATCCATCAGTTGAAAGAAGATGCAAGTCACTTGGAATATTGGTTATCCATTATTCATAGGTGGCAATAGCCCCTAACAAGCCCCCAGGAAAATTTCCATATATCTTTTCAATATAAAGGCCAAACAAAGAAGGCACATTGCCAACAAGTTGGTGCATTCCCACAAGCAAAAGTTTATGACCTTGATTATGAAGTTGCACCCCTTTCTCCACAGAAAAGCCTTAACTGGGCTTCTCCAGAATCTTTACCATGGCTGATTTTAGGACTGCCAGCTAAATAGTTCAATGTAGATAAACTTTCTATTTTTGTTTCACCTGTTTACTTGGCCACTGACCAAGAAGACACCAGCACTTCAAGTGCTGGACACCCGCTTACTAGTTTTTCACAAACATATCCAATATAGTAGTTTGTAGAAATGTGCAAACAAAGCCTCTGGCCATGAGCTGGGCTTCACAGAGATGTCTAAGATGTTTTTAAGATAAGAGAAATTACTAATTGGTCTTTATAGTAACAGCTGGCAGGGGGGAGAAAAGAAAGGGGAGAAGAAGAATCTCTACACTTTTCAGGTATTGTCCTTGAAGGGTTAACTTGCCCAAAACACTGAGAGAAAAAGCTGCTTTTATCTGAAGTTCTGTAGACTGTGAACTTTTAAGCCTCTCCTCTTACATGCTGGGTATAAAACTTTGAAACTACCTGAACTCAGGGTTCAGGGAATTGATTGATTACAGAAAAGCTGTGCCCCCTGAACCTGGCTGCAGCCAAATAAAACTGCTTCCTGATATCTTCAGGGCCTTGCTTCATCTGTTCCTACAACAATCCAGGCAGTCCTCTCTGTTTTGCTCTTGCAAATGAAACTCTTGTAGATAACTGTAATAAGTCATATGCTGGATTATCTCTCATGAACTTAGAGTTATAGTTAATTCTACCTATAACCAGAGACTGCTCCATGGTAAATGCAAAAATCCCTTGCTACCAACGTACCCAACAATGCTTTTTGGAACATCCCCCCTCTAATAATGATAACATCCCATAGAATCAATGTGTTACTGCCATACCTTTTCTGGGGAAGAATAACATCTATGTTCCTGGGCAGGTGCAGCCCTCTGGAATGTAACTAACGTGCCCAAAAACCACATGGGCTACTTCAGTAACCGCTATGCAGAATAAGCCATTACCAATGGGTATGCAGGAAATCAATATGGCATGATGGATATCACACCAATATTTCTAGCTGCTAGACCCATCAAATGGACAGCAGTTGGCTGGATAAATTGGTCTTTATTGAGTCCATACCCTGACCATGATTTTTGACAATTGCCTTGGTAAGGTTCTGCATAGTCATAAAATAATTAGCATCCCAAGCACCCTTAATATACTATATATTATATATGCATGAATTTGTCTTTGTGCCAAATTATGCTTGTACTCACTATGCAAAGCTTGTGTTACACCACTCTTTGCCAAGCTAATAATCAATGATACTGATAAGACAGAGATCCCTTATGCAGTAAATATATCCTGCTGGATAATAAATTGTCTGACCCATGCTATAAAAGCTAAATACATATTTATTCTCAGAGTGTCCTCAGCAGTCTGGCTTCCAGTGAACCTGTCTGGAGAGTAGAGGAGTCCATGGGGTATGGAGATGAAGAATCTTCTAAATGAGATACTACACTGGACAAGGTAGGCAATTAGACTTATCATCATTGGGATTATTGCCCTGGTTGCCACCATTGCCACCACAACCACTGCTGCTGCTTCACAAACTCAGAGCATCTAGACTGCTCAGACTATAAACAATTTGTCTACTACCATGACAGAAGCCTATGCCATTCAAAATGACTAAATATATTTTTCCAAGCCACTATCTTAGTCCTTCAGCAAGAACTAGACCTCTACCAGGAAAAACTAGATATTCTGTTTATGTTGCAAAGGCTCACTTGTGACCCTAAATTTTAGAGTATTTGTGTCACTCAATATGCTGTATCTGAAAATGTAACCTTACACTTCTCCAATTTTTCTTAGTATATTAATGGTGCTTGGGATGCTATTTTATGACTATGCATAACCTTACTAAGACAATTGTCAAAATCAATGAGACAAAGGTGTCTATCTTGAAAACCTTTTTATGCTTCCATGAATTGACTGAACATTGGAAAAACCTTATAGCCAAATTAACTAATACTTATAAAGCTATTACCCTGGCCCTACTGTTCATAATAGTGATAATATTTTTCTTGTTGTGAGATGGTTATGTAACCATGTGAAGACAATACAACGAAAAACAGCAATGCTGGCTGAAATCTTTGCAGCAGAGTAACAGTTGGAAGATGTGGGCAAAAGTGCATGGATTACTGCATACGTGGCATGTGTTAACATTCACATGCCTAGCACAAGTGTCACTCCACTTGTGCTAGGCATGTGAATTATAGGCCACTCCCCTCGTGCTAGGCTTGGCTTGTAAAAGGCACAGCCCGTGGCCATACGTTGCAGTTTGTGTGCTTGCTCCATGGCCCACTTATTGATTGGTTGCTGCAAGGAAAGTTAGCAGACATTGCATTGGTGGCTCCCTGTAATCTGCTTAGCTACTTCCTGAGTATAAATACATGGTAACTGTGCAATAAAATGAGACCTGTTTTCTGTTTGGTCTCTGGAGATATTGATTATTGACTCTGAAGCCACACTCTCCTCGACCCCGTTCTGTGGACCTCCTTGTTGGATGAGGCCACACATAGCAAAGAGAGTTAAACATTATTTTCAAAATCACATACTAGTACATGGCTAGGATAAAACTTGCTTCTTGGTCTGTCATCAAAATAGAAAGAGCTACTTCTACTTGAAGCTATCTTGCTAAACTCTTGGTAGTCTCCCTAAAGATTAGGCAGTCTTTGAAAATAGACCTACACAGAGAGTATGACATAGTAAAAAACAAAAATTAAAAATAACAAAAAATTAAAAAAAAAATTGCTGAGGGAACTGCCATTGTCCAGTATCGACTGTGGAAGCTTGAGGGCATGGAGAAACCACTTCAAAGATGGTTTCAGAGAACAACATCTACTTTATTGTACAGTAAAAAATAGCTTTTATAGTGGATATGTGCCAATTTACATTTAACAGTCATAATAGACCAGAGATGATACATAATATATCATCTTATGGGAATCCAGACACCAAGAGTCTAGAAATTGACATGTAGGCTGAACTTGCACCTACAGAGGAAATACGTCTTGTCAAAGAGGCCACGAAATTGGACTTGCCAATATTGTCACAGCATTTTGTCCAAAAACATAGCATTCCATGTTAGGATTTCCCTGCTGACCAATGAGCAAGACCCCCAGGTAGGTCCAAGATCAGGGCCTGAAACAGTTCCCAACTCTAAGTCTTGAACAACCTGAGTTATTAAGACAATTTTTGTTCAGCTTCGGGCATACAGGTAATAAGACTTTTGATAGCAAACAAGGTTAACAAGAGAAGTATACTTAATATGCCATATGTTAACAGACTGTAGGGATTAAACTATGAAATTAACTTTTGTCATTGGTCAAGCAAGTGTGCTACACACTTGCTTGACCAATGACAAAACCAGAGGCATCTAATTTGAATAGAATTAGTTTTTACAATTTGGGCAGTCAGATTAAAGAGATTTTTTTAGAATTGATTGTCTCAAGTTCTATGAATATGATTTGACACAATAGTATAATTTTATAGAGAATCATTTCAAGAAAATTGAGTCCAATAAATGTGCATAAAATACACATCACAAAGCAGTCTTTAAGTTTGATGTAGAGCTTTGATTTTTTATTTATATATGACAGCAGAAAGCATTATAATTCTTACTACACATATATATAGCACAATTTTTAATATCTCTCATTGTATACAAAGTATATTCACACCAATTTTTGTCTTCATACATGTGCTTTGGATATTAATGATCATCACATTCCACCATCATTTATAGTCCCATGCTCCCTCTATTATCCTTCAAAACCT
The DNA here is from genome assembly GCF_052094955.1 of Ictidomys tridecemlineatus. Lineage (NCBI taxonomy): Eukaryota > Metazoa > Chordata > Mammalia > Rodentia > Sciuridae > Ictidomys > Ictidomys tridecemlineatus. The sequence goes on from NC_135492.1 coordinate 7,180,385, forward strand.
CTGCCCTATCTAGAGTCCAACTATTCCTCTCATGCTCCCTCTCCCTACCCCACTATGAATGAGCCTCCTTATGTCAAAGAAAACCTTCAGCATTTGGTTATTTTAGATTAACTAACTTCATTTAGCATTATCTTTTTTCACTCCATCCATTTACCTGCAAATTCTGATTTTATTCTCTTTTATTGCAGAGTAAAATTTCATTGTGTATATATGCCATTTTTTTAATCCATTTATCTATTGAAGGGCATCTAGATTGGTTCCAGAATTTAGCTATTGTGAATTGTGCTGCTATAAACATTGATGTGGCTGTGTTCCTGTAGTATGCTGTATTTAAGTCCTTTGGGTATATATCCAGGAGAATATAGCTGGGTCAAATGGTAGATTCCTTCCCAATTTTTCAAGAAATTTCCATACTGCTTTCCATACTGACTTCCAGATTAGCTACACCAATTTTAAGTCCCACCAGCAGTAAATAAGTGTACCTTTTTCTCCACATTCATGCCAACACTTATTGTTGTTTGTCTTTATAATAGTTGCCATTCTTACTGAGGTGAGATGAAATATTAGAGTGGTTTTGATTTGCATTTCTCTAATTGCTAGTGATGATGAACATTTTTTATGTATTGATTTATTGATTGTACATAATCTTCTGAGAAGTGTCTATCCAGGTCCTTCATCCATTTATTGATTGTGTTATTTGATTTTTTTGGTGTTTAGTTTTCTGAGTTCTTTATTTACCCTAGAGGAGAGTGCTATATCTGATATGAGAGGGGTAAAGTCTTGCTCCCAAGATGTGGACTCTCTATTCACCTCACAGATTGTTTCTTTTGTTTAGAAGAAATTGTTTAATTTGAGTTCATTCCTTCTATTGATTCTTGATTTTAATTCTTGTGCCACAGGAGTCTTATTAAGGAACTTGAGGCCTAATTCCACATATGAAGATTAGGGCCTAATTTTTCTTCTATTAGTTGCAGGATCTCTGGTTTTATTCCTAAGTTCTTGATCCATTTTGAGTTGAGTTTTGTGCATAGAGAGAGATAGGGGTTTAATTTTATTTTGTTGTGTATGGATTTCCAGTTTTCCCAGCATCATTTGTTAAAAAGGCTATCCTTAATCCAATGCATCTTTTTGGCACCTTTGTCTAATATAAGATAATTGTAATTATGTGGGTTAGACTCTGTGTCCTCTATTCTGTACCATTAGTCTACCAGTCTGTTTTGGTGCCAATACCATGTTGTTTTTGTTACTATTGCTTTGTAGTATAGTTGAAGGTCTGGTATAGTGATGCCACCTGCTTCACTTTTTCTGCTAAGGATTGATTTAGTTATATTGGGTCTCTTATTTTTCCAGATGTATTTAATGATTGCTTTTTATATTTCTATGAGGAATACCATTGGAATTTTGACTGGAATTACATTAAATATGTATATTGCTTTTGGAAGTATGATCATTTTGATAATATTAATTCTGCCCATCCAAGAGCAAGATAGAACTTTCAATTTTTTAAGGTCTTCTTTGACTTCCTTCTGTAGGGTTCTGTAATTTTCATTACATAGATCTCTCACCTTCTTTTAAGTTTATTCCCAAGTATTTTATATTTTCTGAACCTATTGTAAATGGGGTAGTTTTTCTCTTTTTAGATTTCTGAGAATTTATCAATGGTATACAGAAATGCCTTTGATATAGGGGTGTTGATATATATACTACTTTGCTGAATTTATTTGCTTGTTCTAGAAATTTTCTGGTGCAACTTTTAGAGTCTTCTAAGGATAGAATCATATCATCAGCAAATAGTCCCTATTGAATTTCTTCTTTTCCTATGTGTATTCCTTCAATTTCTTTCATTTGTCTGATTGCTCTGACCAGTGTTTTAAGAACTATGTTAAATAAAAGTTGAGAAAAAGGGCACCCCTGTCTTGTTCCAGTTTTTAGAGGGAATGCCTTCAAAATTTTCTTTTTTTCATTTAGAATTATATTGGCCTGAGACTTAGCATAGACAGTTTTTATGACTTTGAGATATATTTCTGTTATTCCCAGTTGTTCTAGTGTTTTGAATGGAAAGGGCACTGTATTTTGTCAAATGCCCTTTCTGCATCTATTGAGATATTCATATGATTTTTATGTTTAAGCCTATTGATGTAATGAATTACATTTATTGATTTCTATATGTTGAACCAACATTGCATATCTGAGATAAATCCCACTTGATCATGGTGAACAATCTTTTTGATATGTTTTTTATTTGATTTGCCACAATTTTATTGAGAATTTTTGCATCTATGTTCACTAGAGATATTGGTCTGAAGTTATTTTTCTTTTTTTTAATGCATCTTGGCCTAGTTTTGAAATAAGGATGATATTGGCCTCATAGAATGAGTTTGAAAGTTTTGCCTTTTTTTCTATTTTCTGAAATAAATCGAAGAGTATTGGTACTAGTTCTTCTTTAAAGGTCTTTAAGAACTTGGCTGTGTATCCATTCAGTCCTGGGCTTTTCTTGTTGGTAGACTTTTGATGACATCTGCTATTTTTTCACTCAAAAATGATCATCCTGATTCAGTTTGGGCAAATTATATGACTCTAGAAATTTTTTGATGTCTTCAATATTTTCTATTTATTGGAGTACAAGTTTATAAAATAGTTTCTAATTATCTTCTGTATTTCCATAGTGTCTGTTGTGATATTTCTATTTTCGTCACACATGTTAGTGATTTGGGTATTCTCTCTTCTTCTCTTCATTAGCATGACTAGGGGTCTGCCAATTTTATTTAGTTTTTCAAAAAACCACCTTTTTGTTTTGTCAATTTTTTCAATTATTTCTTTTGTTTCAATTTCATTGATTTCTGCTTTGATTTTAATTATTTTCTGCCTTCTGCTGCTTCTGGTGTTAATTTGCTCTTGTTTTTCTAGGGCTTTGAGATGTTATGTTAACTTATTTAATTGTTGACTTTTTTTCCTCTTAAAGAATAAACTCCATGCAATGAGCTTTCCTCTTAGAATTGCTTTCATAGTGCCCCAGAAATTTAGATATATTGTGTCTGTGTTCTCATTTACCTCTATTTTTTAAAATTTCCTCTTTGATGTATTTGGAAAATCATTTGGGAGCAGAAGTACATGTTCCAAACATTCCACTTGGTAGATCAGTTTTTTGAATTCAGAAAGATGCATTTTTTTCTTTTATAAATTAAATTATCTAAGGAAATCCTAACATTTTTCTTCACTCTCCTTCACCTTATTCTCTCTCACTCACCTGAGACAGAAGGCCAAAAATGATTATCACTTTACAGAGATAACTAAATACTGCTGAATTAGTAAATAGCAACCAACAGACTTGGACCACAAAGTCAGTGCCAGTCATTAGGGGCACCCAATAATATGGTTTTAGTCGAGGCCACTACAGCAAACCCAAAGATAGTTAGGTCTTAGTAAATGAGTTTTAGCAAAACAAAATCAAGGGGTTTCAGAGAAAGAAGCATTAAAAACAAAGGGGAAATACAGTTATAGACAATGTGTTTTTAAAAAGTATTAATAACAAAAATTATTTTTAGGTAAGTCAATTTTTAATTTTTTTTTAGTCATACATGACAGTAGAATGTATTTTGATATATAATACATACATGGAATCTACTTACATCAATCATATTGTCTATTCTATTCTGGTGCCCTTTCTATTCTCCCTGCTTCTCCCCTCCTCTCCCATTCTTTCTCTCTATCCAATCTAATGTGACACACTTTTTTTCCCTTTTTCTCATTACAAAATCATATACGTATTCTGTATAACAATGAGGTTCTCCTTCCATCTTCTTTGCAACTACCCTTCTCCCTCTTTTTTCCTCCCACCTCTCTTCCCTATTTAGTGATAGTCCTCATCTCATGCTCTTCCTCCCTATCCCATTTTAAGTCACCCCCCGCCTTATATCAGAGAAGACATTTGGCATTTGTTTTTTTAGGATTGGCTAACTTCACTTAGCATAATCTGCTCTAATGCCATCCATTTGCCTGCAAATGCCATGATTTTATTATTTTTTTAGTGCTGAGTAATATTCCATTGTGTATAAATGCCACATTTTTAATCCATTCATCTATTGAAGGGCATCTAGATTGGTTCCACATTCTAGCTATTGTGAATTGTGGTGCTATAAACATGTATGTGGCTGTCCCTGTAGTATGCTCTTCTTAAGTCTTTTGGGTATAGTCCGAGAAGCGGAATAGCTGGGTCAAATGGTGGTTCCATTCCCAGCTTTCCAAAGACTCTCCATACTGCTTTTCAAATTGGCTGCACCAATTTGCAGTCCCACCAGCAATGTATGAGTGTACCTTTTTCCCTGCATCCTCCCCAGCACTTATTGTTATTTGACTTCATAATGGCTGCCATTCTTATTGGAGTGAGGTGGTATCTTAGAGTAGTTTTAATTTGCATTTCTCTGATTGCTAGAGATGGTGAGCATTTTTTCATGTATTTGTTGATTGATTGCATATCTTCTTCTGAGAAGTTTCTGTTCAAGTCACAAAAGTAAACTCAAAATGGATCAAGGAGCTAGGAATCAGACCAGAGACTCTACGTCTAATAGAAGATAAAGTTGGCCCTAATCTTCATCACATGGAGGCAGGGCCCAAATTTCTTAATAAGACACCTATAGCACAAGAGTTAAAACCAAGAATCAACAAATGGGATGAATTCAAACTAAAAAGTTTTTTCTCAGCAAGAGAAATAATATGTGAGGTGAATAGGGAGCCTACATTCTGGGAACAAATTTTTACCCCTCAAACATCAGATAGAGCTCTAATCTCTAGAGTACACAAAGGTCTCAAAAAGTTAAACAACAACAAAAAAATAACCCAATCAAAAAATGGACCAAGGACATGAACAGAAACTTCTCAGAAGAGGATAGGTAAGTCACTTTTAAAAGGCAATTTGCTCAAAATAACCTAGTACTATGTAAAAAAGTTCAAAGAGTTACCTGTTTGGTGAGAAAACAGACTCTGATACTTAGGTAAAGGATAACTGAAGACAATTTACAAAAAAACATCTAAATTCTAATTTCCAAAATACATTCAAATCAGTTTTTATCTGACTTAATCATATTACTTTATGACTATATCTAGATGGCAGGAAACAAAAAAATGATTTAAATATTTTTCTTATGAGCATGTACTTCATATTGCTTTGACTATTTTCAAGGTATCAAAATAAAATTATCCTAAATAAAATTAAATAGTCAGGGACACACTTTTCAAGACTATTGAAATAGATTCAACATAACTGTTCTAAAATAAAGTGGAGTACAGCTTTGAGGCACTAAGGTGATACAAGAGGAAAAAAGGACTGGAGAATGTTCAGGGCACATTAACCTGTTCTTCATTGACAATTTACATATAATCAGAAAAAGTTCAGATTCATATCTTTTAACTACCCACACTTCAGATTTATTTTTTAAACACCTATTATGGGCTGAGCAAAGGAAGAGTTCCAAAGGAAACTTAAGATATGGATGTAGCCACTATGAGTACAAATGAAAGATGGAACAATTACTGGAGATTTTGTTAGATCCTGAATTATATATTTCAGGCTTTAAAGCATGAATTAAGGGAAGGAAACTTATAGAGAAAAGTCTTGAAGAATGTTTACAGTATGCATAATTAGGAGGTGAGAGGTAAGGGAGTCATGGCCAGAGAAAAAGTATATGAGGGGGAGATGGAAATTGGAATGACAGCCACATGTGTCAGGGACAGAACTCAGACCCATCTGTCACAGATATCTTCCCTTAGACCCAGGCACAGAGGCCATGGACTTTTAGTTCTAGCTTGTCTACTTTATTATTTACCTCTTAGAGGACTATTGGGCTGGAATATTCTTCAGGCCGAGTGTTGTAATTCCTATGTTTGGAGCCCAACCACATTTGTATTCTCTGTCCCTCTACCTGAGTAAGACACGGCCTTCTGGGTTTGTTCCCCACAGGAAAAATACACCATTGCAAGAAACTTATGACATGCAAGATAAATACTATGTCACCTTTTTGAAGTCTTTAAGTTTAGCTACCCACAAATAAATCTGCAAAACGTCTTTGCCATCTGTGTTATCTTGGTGGCTATTAGCCCCAGGAACTGTCTGCAGGTGTGAGCAAAGATGAGCAGGAATTCAGAAGAGCTTGGTTTTCCAGAACCTTAGAATGTCACTGACAACATGAGGTGCTTACATTTGACCACGGTTGGGGACTGTTGGAATTTCCGACCGGGTTAGTAGGAGAAAGAATATAGAGTTGGGGAAACCACTGGTACCTGTCCTTGTGTAAATACTGCAATAATCTGTCAGATCATCAAGAAATAATTCAATTGGCTTTTCTCTGTAGCTCTTTCCTGCTTTCTGTAAGCCCTTACCACCACCACAGCTGAGCAGAGTTGCAGGTCACTCTCCATCTCCACCATCCTCCAAAGCCTTCCCAAGTCCATACTCCATCCAGTTAGCCCATCTAAATCTTCATTCTCCCTTCATTTTTTGTACCACCTTCCTTGAAAATAATGTTTCTGACCTCTCCTTAACTCTGAAGTAAGGTCACTACTTACTAATCTGAAATCATTACATAGAAGATTAATTTGAATGAATAAAATTGTTTAAATTCATACTTTGAAAGAATAACTTTCAAGTATTAGGAATAGTTTGAACCTACAGCTAAAATGTTACAGCCTAATCTGTATTTGTGTTTTTATTAGAAAATAATTTTATTTTGGTTCCAAATATTTATTGTGGAAGAATTTGCACCCTGAACTTATGTTGCAAAGTGATTTCTCCAAGGAAATTGCAGTGGTGTTAGTGCCCAGCTCTGGTACAATTAGTATTCATTCCTAATTAACAGTATTGAGTTAAGGAATATCAAAAATAGGTACCAGGCAAAATTAAGAAGTACTGCCTGAAAGAGATTTTATTCATATGTGCTAGAAAACAGAAATGCAGAAAATGAAATAAATGAAAGTAAGCATAACTATGTCTTAAGCAAAAACAGATGTTTTTGACTTATTTAAAATCATAGTTCATAGTTTATCTCAACTACTTTGATTATTCTGTTTCCCAAAATTCAAAACTCCACTCTTGGATACCAGAATATAAAAAGATACAACTCGCAGTTTAATGGCAAAGAAACTTGATATTTATCTCACCCCCAGCCAATATTGATCTCTGTTTTATTTGTCCTCATGAGGCTGTAGGTCTATAATTAATTTAGTTAGCCTTCCAGAATACGAATTCAGTGACAGACTTCGGTTTTACATTTTACATGACCCTCTTTACTTTCAAAGTATTGTTTATGTAGCAGACTCTTAAAAATGTAAGCATATTTAGCACTTGGTCTCAGATTTTGTTGTTGTTCTCTCAGGAAGTTTACTATTTTCCCTTAAATACATTTTTTTGAATTCTTTATTTAAAGCAATTTTAAATTTAGGCAAAATTAAGAAGAAGGTGTAGAGATTTCTCATATACCCCTTGCACTACATTTGCATCCCCCACCAGAATGGCAATTGTTATAGTCAGTGCACTTGTACTGACAAATCATAGTCACATAAAATTCATAGACTGCATTAGGGTGCACCCTTGGTATTGTGTATTCTTTGATTTTGAACAGATATATAATGGCAGGTATCTCTTATGATAGCATCATACAGAGTATTTTTTACTGGCCTAAAATTCTGAGCTTCTGTTAAATCTGGACAGATATTTGAACAAGATTTAGCATATAGATTTTAGGCTTTGGATCAAACTCTTCCTTCAATTTTGGTAAAATAGAATTATGCTATTGTTTGATTATTAAAAATGCAAATAAGAACTCATATTCACTGTCACATTGAAGCAAAATAACTTTTTGCTGAAGAATGACAACCAGTGTACGTGAATGTTTCACCAGTGAATCATCCCTGCCTGGTGGTGGGTAGGCTCTAGGCTAATTTGCCAGCCAGGAGATTCCTTGTCACTTTCCATGACATCTTTTTGGTGTGTGATTCCTCCCTAAACTGGTCAGATTTCAGCTCCACACATCAGTGTTTTGCTCTCCACAAGCCACGACATTCACAATCTGCTCTTGGAGTCTCAGTGGGACTTAGCTGGGGCCACTCAGCCACAGCTTTGGGAAGCTCCGGAAGCCCTACCTACCCAAGCCATCTGTGCCCTCTTGTGTAATTCCATGGGGACCCACCTCAGGGTAACTGATTTACAGGGCAATCATGGAGCTTCAGGTACAATGAACTCTGTTCTGCCTTCCGAAACATATACTGGTACATCTGGGATCAACTGGAAGTAGTATCAGTCAGCCAGACACCAGAGTAAAAATGCCTGTGAGCATTGGGTGCTGACAGAGCAATCGGTATGTGGTGAGACCCCCTCTGTTCTTCCAATCCCCTGCTTATCCATGAAATGTTTCCTAGAAACATGTTTAAGCCTTTGAAACAAACTATTGTGTTACCATGGAAGAGACAGGCCAGTTCCTGTTGCCAAGTGGCAGCTGATTTTTTCCAGCATTTAGCCTTCTGTTACTGAGACTCATGTGTTCCAAGAAATTCAAAATGCTTCAAAGAGAACAACATCTACTCAGCCTCTCCGTAAGAATTACAACCCTTAGCATATATATGCAGAGATCAAATCCAAGATCAATCAAACATCAGAATCAAACTCTTGTTGACAATCACTAGGGTTAGAAATCAGATTATTCCAGGCCTGGGGATTTTAGGATCATGCCCCTTCCCCAGTGAAATGTCAGCATTATGCACAGTGATTTGCTTTCTCCTGGAATGCCAAGCTGCCTGTCCTGGAAACTGGGTAAGGTCATGTTTCTCTGAATAGCAATATTGTATTTGCTATTGCCATTTTGATGTGAGAAACAAAACATAAAGCTAATATTTAGCTGCCCTTCCCTTTATTGTCAGGGAATACAGACTCTCAGAATGCACATTCCATTAAGCCAGTGAATAATGAGCTTTGATAGAAGTGAAGTTTATGCCCTTCACAGCCTGTCTCACACAGGACTATCTTTTCTTCCTACCATGGTATTCATTTCATTGGCTTTTACCATCATTGCACTGACAAAACAAGAAATCAATAAGTAATTATGGATAGGTAAGGGAATGCCTACAGGTCTCCTCCGGTGTCCACACCACAACAGGTGGGAAAGTGAAGCCAGCCCTTATGTGGCCTCCTCTGCCTGTTCAAGGATGACCACTGCACATAAATGAGCCAAGAGTCCTGTTCTTGCAAATTGAAGTTAAGGGCTCATGTCTGACATCCCTTCATCAGCCTGGTCTGCTGGGCATTTGAAGAACAATCCTAGTTTGTGATGAAAATCGGAAATCTATTTTGAAATATCATCAAGGAAAAAACACAACAAAGTTAAAATTCGAAATTGTGATCCTTAAGCTTTGCAGTAAGAAGAGTGAGACATACTTCAATACTTCCTTCGGTATGTACCATTTTGAGAATTAATAGATTTTATTCTCTGGGTATCTAAGATAGTCATGGAATAGCACTAAATCCTCTGCAGAAATAAATTAAACCACTAAATGCAGAACCATCATTTTATCAGGGAACCCGTTCACCAGGAATTTATTAATCTCTCAGCAGTGATGAAAAAATGGCTCACCAAGGTATGACTGGAAAAACACAAGGACTTCTAGCCAGATTCTAAAACAACCCCAAGGCTGGAGCCCTCAAAGTTCACAATTGTAGTTCCTCTAGTGTTTTCTTTTACAAACTGCTTGATATGAAGTTAGGGTAGAAAATGAAAAGGCTGAAGTTAAACTCGTCCATGGTACTTTCTACTCCATAAATCTGGGCGTTTACTTGTTGATGTTTCTATTGACAATGAAGTTCTTTCTTCATGAGGTCCCCTGACCTCTCAGAGAGAATTCTCAGGCACTCATCATATGATATCTGTCCAAAAACAAAGGCACAAATGGGAACAGAAGCAAAAATCAGTTGGGCAAAAGTGGAAATTAATGCACAGGGCAGATGCTAAACGAGAAGTGACTAAGTTATAGCTATTGCTGGGACAGGTCCCCAAGTCAGGGAAATCCACATAGCAGTGCCCAAATTATACATTTCCCCTATAATACAACTTTATTACAGAGTGTCACCCATGACAAAAATACCCTACAGAAAAAAGACAGAAAAAAAAATGATTGCATCAGTAACTAGAATACTCAAGAAGTTTAACATAAGCATTCAGTGTACGTGCATTCTTGTGGCTTACTTTGGGTGATCACGTCAACCTTACCCACTCCATCTTCAGTGGATCCCAGTAGATTTGGGGATGTCACCTATGAAAACCTCAACTTGGCTGAGTGTGCTCATGCTCCCCTCACCTTCCCTTTCTCCCTCCCTCTCTCATAAGCTGTGTCTTTACCCTTCCCAGTGCCACCAACGAGGTTAGACCAAGTGGGAAAGGAAGCCACAGTGAGGAGATCCAACCTGACCAATGCAGCCATATCCTGCTTTGGTGCACTTGGGCTGTGGGAGATGTCCACCTGCTAGCTCCTTCTCTTGTGAGGGTAGTGGTTGGTTTACAGAGAAGTGTCACCTGCTGCTGAGAGCCTTCCGTCTGCTGCCTGGCCTGGGCCCAGCCTCCTCCAACTTCTCAGAATTATGCATCAGCCTCAGGCTTCTGCTTCTTCACTGTATATAGACTGGTTAGATACAAATTCTGCATTCCTATAGATAACATAGTTTTGGAAGTCCTGTTAAAAAAGAAGAGTAACTTTATTATTATAAAATTATGTACCATCCTCCAAAGGAGCTCATGCAGTGGGAGGATCTAAAATTTAAGCTTCTTGTGCTACATGGTCAAATCGCCTCTTACCCCAAATCATCCTGCCACGTTACTCAAGAAACCAGCTCTGGCAACACCCAAACTCCAGGGAGCCGATGGTCAAGCTCTTTAAGAAGTTTGTCCCCTGGATTTTAAGAGATGGGGTGTGAGGAATACTCAGCCACTGGCCCCCTTCATGAAGTGCCTCTTTTCCAACCTCTAGAAAATTCCTCGCCTAATCTTAGACCATATTAAAGTGGGTCACATGCTAATATGGCAGAAGCCTATTTGGTCTACCACTGTTGCAGTTATGAACAAATGCTCTAGAACTGTAATTAGAGAATGTGGGGCAATGGAGACAGTGTAAAAAATCATATTAACACAGGCCACAGTACCATGTCAGTTCTGTAATTATCCACAAGTTTTTCATAATGCTAAGTCATTATGTTGAACAAACATGACTCAAAGGGAGTTAGAAATGGATCACCTGCTGGATTTACTTCCTACTACAATACTAACAAATTACCACCAAAAAAGTTAAAAATACCAAAAATAAGTGATCTTGCAGTTCTAGAAGCCAGAAATCCAAAATAGGTTCGCTGGGCTGAAATCAAAGTGTTGGCAGAGATGCACTCCCTCTTTACATTCTCCAGAGAGTCACCTTCCTTATGTCCTCCAGCTCCTAGAGGTGGCCTTCATGCCTGGGCTGGTGGCTTCATTCTGCATATTCAACATCAGCAACAAAGCATCTTTGAGTCCCTCTCTCTGCTTCCATTGAGCACCATATTGCCTTCCCCAGCTCTCACCTCCTGAATCTCTCATGAGGAAGGACATGGTGGTTGAAATGGCCCTGGCATCCTCAGATTGACCTTGTCCTTTGAGATCTTAATCATACCTTCGGAGTCCTTTTTGCCATTTAATGTAGTCTATTCACAGGTTCTGGAATTAGAAAAAGGACATCTTTGGGGCCCATTACTCAGCCCCATACTCTCTCAGATGAAAGTCTGAGTGTAATAGTCAAACCGTGAAATAACACCTCTTGGAGTCAGGGTTTGGCTTCTCCTCACCCGCTGTCTTAACCTCTAGAGTGTCAGACTCATCTTCAGTGTTAATGTTGACCCTCAGTCTGTCCACATAACAAACAACTGGAAATGGGCCAGAGCATGTGCCTTCTTCTTTTGGAGACATGGCACCAGCTCTAAATCATGTGGGCAGATCTCTCTACCTGGAAGCCTAACCAAAAGCTTAGTGTTTCTATTACAAGGTGGAGACTTTTTTAAAAGGTTACTGACATGTTTATACTCATGATGTGCATGTTCTGTACATATCAACACCAAACTCCTTGATTCTAGGTGCCCAGTTTTTATCAAAGTACATTTTTGGAAGATCCCATTATGCTTACCTCTCATTGCAAAGGGTTCTACAGCAGTTGACTTCAACTTTGAAAACCAGCCATTTATATGACTCCTTAGTCCTATGCAGGAGGCCAGTGCAGTGGGCAAAAAAAAGAAGACCTGTAAGTTTCCAGATTATTAAAAAATAATCTTTCACAATGCAAAGAGCATCAGTAATGTCAGAGGATGAAGTGAGGTCATAGGATGTGGAAACTTTGGATTTTTCTTTTTTTTTACTTTCCCTGTTTTAGCACATGGTGCCCTTGGCAGGTTGGCCAAGTGCCTGGTGATAAACCCGGATGAACCCACAGTTCTCACACATCCTCTGAGAATCATTTATGCTAATTGTCTGATTTAACCAGATGACAGATTTACCATGACATACATAGCATCAAATAATGAAATGCATCAACTGGGTTTCCTCTATGCCATTCTAAACTATAGTACCCCCTTTTCTAAATCTCCTTATGTAATATCACATGATTCCTCTTAGTCATCCTCCCTGTTCTAGTAGCCAATGACCATTTCTACACTCATTCAACACATATCTGTTGAATACCTACTATGTCTTTGACTCTCTTCTAGTTTCCCAAAGTGAGCACATCCATATTAGCTTGCCTTTTCCCAGTTTCATAAAGGCCATTCTTTTCAGTCATTATTTCTTGATTGTTTTACTATAGGATTATTTTTAACAGGCTCTATTCTAAAATAGAGATGTATTTTAATGCCATGCATGGCATGGTTACCAAGGCTAGACTTTTCTTTCATGGGTCATTTTTGCAAGAAGCTATTGCTATGGCCATTTTTAGATACTCATTTCTCCCCCTTTTATCATCAGGATCTATGCCTGTCTCTTTCTCTATTCACACATCAATTTAATTAAATTTCATCAGAAGCCAACTGTTAGGTGGTTCTGTGTGCTGATTAAATAAACCTCCATTGTAGCTACCTAGGAGCTTAGGCACAGCAGGGGTGCATTCAGTGACTCCTTCCCTGTCCACTGTGGGGCATTCTGCAGAGACCTCAGATTTGGGACCCAGGTCTTCATCGACCCCTCATGAGCATATATGAAAAATACCCAATTATTTCCAATGTCAAAGTGATTGAAGTGCTAAAAGCCAGACATTTGGATTTGTGAACCTGAAGGCAGCAGGACTTTGTTCAGTTGCATCCCAAGTTCAGCTTTGCAATATTGATTGGAACACAGAGGACAGAGTTAAAGACCATCCATGTCACATCTTTGGGTCAAAGTCTCAAAAGTGACAGCAGGGAAGTCAAAAGAACTAATTTGATCTTGTTTCAACTCCCCAAGCTCTCCCCTCCTTCATCCTATTGGTATAAATGATTAATTCGGGGCAGTTAACAATGATATTACTTTCTTCAACTAAATTATATACATTTCTTTCCAACCTGTCAAATCTTCTTGGTAAAGTGGGTTCTTTAAGATTAGGCCAACTGAATTAAATTGAATTCACAAAATGAATTTACAGTCTTTTTGAAAAGATGTCACTACAGGAGATCGTCATATATACTGTACCTTTAAATATCCAAATCAATTAAATTAAATTTCATTATAAATGGCAGAGCTGAAACTAGCTACTGAAAGCCACTGTCATGTCAGGTGGTATTTATTCCTGCATTAAACTGCAAATATTCCATTTTGGCCCTTAAAATTTAGTTTAAATATTTAACTTTAGTGGGTTTTTGAATTGTTGATGGAATTAGCTTAAATGAATCTTAACAAACAGTTTACCTTAAAAATAGATGGAAGCTTGTTTTATTAAAGCCAAGAGAAGCAGAAGGTTTCACTGATATGCAAAATTGCCTGGGTCTTCAATTACTGTGACTATGTATGGGAGTATCCTGCTTCCATTTTTTTCTATTTAATAACCTTTTATTGAAATAAGGACAATGTATAACTACCACTAATTTGGAATATTTTCTTTCTCTGCTTAATGTGATTACATTAATAGGTTTGTACAGTTAAAAATGACTGGAAATGGTCACAATTTTGAAAAATCAAGTTTTTCACATGTGAGACTAATGTCTTAGCTGGTTGCCTCTTGCAGGGGTGTAGCAACAATTTATGTTTTAACTTTCATTTGAGAAACAGGTCCCTGAAGAAGAAATCTTGTTTGTGAGTGTAAGTGACGAGAATAAGCAGTGAGGCGGACTAGTAGATGGTCTTGCGTTGCTAAAAGCCCAAAGGATTTTTCACCATACTTTTCTTTGTATCTCAACTCACTCAAAGAAAATTAGAATTGACAAGCTTTATGGGCTATAGAGCCTTCAAGGACAGCTAAGGGGAAAAACTTGTATTCGTTACTTCAGAATCAAATAGTTTATGTATGCCCACTGAGAAATCCTTGTTTTGAGGCCAAATAAATCTTACCAGATTGAGGAAGTTCCAGAGCTGTTTACAAACCAGGAAGGAAAAGGCCAGTGACTGTACACCAGCCACGGGTGTCCTAGTGTCTGAGCCAGAGTCCAACTCATGTCCCCAGTAGAAATAAAAAACTGTTGTCTACAGTCAAGGTTTGTTTTTTACAGAAACTTATGTCTGAGTCAGAGATGTTCTTGATTACAAGGAAAGATTGGCTAAATCTGACTTCTAGATTTTGAAGTCAAACAGCCAGAATTCACTCATGAGTGAGAAAGGATGGAGAAGGACCAGATGAAGGAGGAGAAGAGGCCCCAGGGAAAGAAGTTGGCTCCATCCACACAACAAAGAGTTTATAAAGAAGAGCAAATATCTCAAGAGCTGCTAGAATGTAGGTTTGGAGGATTTGGCAATCAGGCAGAGAGAAAAGGGATTATATACCAAATCCTCACTAGTGAGATGAAAAGTGGCAGAAAAGGGGTTTTGAGTTAACTATTTGGTGCCCTCTGACTTCACCTTCTGGAAAAAGACACGCTTTAGAGACCCCCTTGGGCTGGGATGAAAGGTGGCCTAGTGGACAATCAGGAAAGTTAATGTTGATGATACCCCTGATAATTCTGTTCTCAGAGTGAATTCTGGCTGTTCGTGGTAACAGGATGTTCTCTGCTCCCTAGGGCCAAGTGGGACTGTGTACCTAATCCCACATAGGTGCTTCATATCCTGTCTCCCCTACATTCTCACCACCACACCCCCCTTGGTGTGACAGGCTGTATCAACAAGATCATGTTGTTGACAGGAATGTGACTGTCATCTTTTTTCCCTCCCAGTAATGTTGATGTGACACATTCAGGAAGCAGCCTCTTCAGGTTAGTGGGCACATTCTGGTAGTTGTGGGTGGCTGTACCCAATCTTGAAAGAAACTGGAGCATATCTTACAGGAAATGTGATATGCCCTCCCTTCTCATCCTTTTCTCCTGGTGCTCCTTAGGGGTTTGAGGATAGAGAACTGTCTGTGAGGCTGTGAGCAGGAACTGGTGAGCTGATATGTGTGCCCTGAGAGATATGTTTGGAATCAGCACCAATATGGGGCCAGATGTGCAGATATAATGATGCTTCAAAATTATTTTCAAGATCTGGTAAGGAGGAGGCAAGTTCATTTGCCTCATACTGAAATATGGACAGCTGAGAGAAATTACCACTTAAAATGGAGCAGGCAGGCTGGAGCACAGTTTTTGTTTTTTGTTTTTTACTATTTAGCCTAAACTAACACTGCCTTGAGCCCAGCTGCATGTATGGCATAAAAGACAGATATTCCAACACAGAAGAGGATTCATCTGGTGAGGTTAATCTAATCTAAAATTAATAAAATATCATAAGACTGTCATATTTATTCAATATAGAATAATAGACCTTAAGAACAGTACAGGCTATCTGTATAACCTACGAAATTGCTTAGCATTTCCTTTTGCAATAATAAATGCCATCGTATTAAATCCAGCTAGAATTTATTAGGCACCTCTGTGTTCCAGGCATTATAGTTGGCACTAAGGCTTTATAAAGAGGGTACTCACCCTTCCTGCCCCACAGCTGGGCAGACAGACAGGATGGCAAGAGACTTTCAGGTGGTGTGAAAGCATTTTGTTAATAGTAGGAAAAGAAAACCATAGTCATGTGACTTGTACATTCCTCCCAAGTCTCAGAGGCATCCCAAGTCTCAGAGCAGTCGTGATTTGATAGACATCTGCTGCCTGTCTCCTGTTTACCTGGCACACAACTGACCAGGTAAGAGTCAACAGATACAAAAGGGGAAGGTGCTGCCTGCTGAATAGTGTGGACATGTGAAATTGAATCACACAGTCAGTGAATACTGTGCAATCGGGTGTGACTGCAGCTCACTGTGTGTGTGGCACCCTGAGGTTGTGACCTATTTTTGATTCTGTAGAAGTCATCCTTGAGACATTCCACATGGAATAGGGGCTGAAGGGCTTTCTAGGATTTAGTACTTTAAAAGCTCGTTTGCATTCCAACTAGTAATCTCCTCCACTTGTGCAAAACCTCCAAGCCAGTAGTGTATGATCACAGTGCTTTGCTAGTACCAACTCTGGGGAGGCAGGAAATTTCACCAAGAATGATGCCCTGGCCCTGCCCAGAACAACTTAAAACAGAAGAATCTCCGTGGATACAGCCTAGGTATTATTTTTTTTTCAAACTCCCCAAGCTCATGAATCTTGTTACACTTAATTTATGGAAGAGAAAAAAACTGAAGCTGTGTTTACATTATATATACTGAGAAGAAGGGGCTGACCCTTTGTAGATGTCTAATCCCACCTCTCCAGCTACAGGGCCCTGTTATGAGGGCCCCCAGGGTAATACCCTGAGTAGGGGAAGCATATTCCTGATAATATTTCTGAGCCTTGACAGACTGCTCTAGCTCATCCCTTGCACAGTTGAATTGAATGTCACACAGAGTTTCCAGAGTAAGAAGCTGTGGGCTAATGTGTTATCCTCAACAGTCTGAAAGCTGCTTAGACCCTTTGTCCACACTCTGTAAATGGAAGAAATCTGTCCAGTAATAACATTCTGCTTGAGATATTTACTGGTTGCTCAATAAATATAATATGGAGAGTATTAAAAGTTCAGGAACCTAAACATATTCAAGTTCTGTGAAACTGAATAGAGTAACGGCTGCCTAGACGCACCGTGAAGACCCAGTGGTTTTGAGGCTGTGGAATGTGCATGAACTTGACATTCGGGCACTCCACATCCTTGAAAATGTCAATGGGGTAGACCCCAGCTTTGGGGAATGATAAATTTCATAAAGAAACATATCAGAAACTTTGACACAGAAACTTAAACTGGTGGAAAGACAGTAAAGGGGTACGATAAAGAAAATCAGATGATTCCCGATGGCAATTTAAAAGTTCAATGACTTTGAACTCCTCTTTAGACTTCCATCTCTATCTACTTGGAACCATTTAACAGCCTCCAGTTTTAAGTTTAATGTGTTTAAAAATAAAAACCAATTTGACGCGCAGATATCATATCACATTTTTGACAGCTTAGCTGGGTCTTGAGCTGGAGGGCACAACCTTTGGGTCATTCTGCTGAGCCACAGATGTTGGAAAAGTTCCTTATAGTCAATATTGAGGATTAACAGCCCTTCCCTGGTTACTGTGCCTATTCTGAATTCTCTGGTTTTCTTCTTTGAGCTTTCTTATCTAACTCCTGCAAGCCAGAGAGATGGAGCAATGGGGGTCTAGGTCCAAGAACCCAATGTACTAGAGCTCCAAGAAGGTCTCTGGCTGACAGTGAGTTAAAATTTTAACAAGAAGATCATGACTAAGGAGGCAAACAATGATTGAAGATACCTCTCCAAGTGGCACATGTTTACATAAACCACTTTGAGCCTTTCTGAATGAGAGTGGGAAGGAAATGATTGGTAGCTAGCTGATCACAAATATGTAAGTGGCTAGTGGGATGGAAAGAAGGTTAACTTAACAACAACTTTCCCAAAGAAACTATCTCTTCATTTTCTTTCTTATTTAGAAAGCCAAACATTGTTTTTTAACTGACCTATGCAAAATTTCATACAATAAAAGGTGTGTAGAGCCATGAAATTCATCCTCACAGTAACTGATTCTTCATCATAACTGTTTGTAATGAGCATTGACTAATTTGTATCCTAGGCCAGCTGTACCCTGGTCTGGCATCCAGTGTTAACACTGGCTTCTGGGACATTTGGAAATAGGCACATTCAGAACTCGAATTTTAAGCCCCTTCCAGGCATGGTTGAATGCAGCAAAGTTGAAGTCCAACAGTTTAACCATTGAAATGTCTACTGCATCTTGAACTAAGAGGGAAGAGAAGCACCTCTTCTTTCTGCTCCTCCTGGGGCTCCCCTGCAGTGGCTCAGGAATTGCCCGAATCAACATCCTTAACTGGATTTCCACAGCCCAGCTCCTTAAGCTCCCCTCTCCCCACCTCCACTAGAAGATTCTGTGCCCACTTGCATGGCCATGAGAGGGGCCTGGCTCAGAGTGGCATTCTCCTCCCTGCCTCTTACCACCTCCTCTTTCACCACCCTCGGGTGCCTGCTAATCCCATCACCCAGAGACAAGTTACCTGCCAGGTCACATCTCTGTCATGCATGAGTATTTTCAGGATTGGACATTATGAAAAATTTGAAAGGTGTGTGTGTGTGTGTGTGTGTGTGTGTGTGTGTGTCTGTGTGTCTGTGTCCTTGAGGGTTCCTTCCTTCATAAGCAGTTTTGTACGGCCATTTTCCTGATATGGAATAATTTATAGGGGAGCAGTGTACCCTAAGCTCCATTAAATCTAAACTGCTTCAGATTTGACTGAAGCTTTGTCCTAAGCCATGACTTAGAACCCCAAGGTGTACCTTCTAAATTGCAAATGAGACCAACATAAAATGAGCTGCCTTCATTGGGTCATATTTAGGATTTTTTTTTCTGCTGTCAACCAAGCATTGCCTTCAAAACAAAAGATTATCTTATATAAACAATTTTTTAAAATCATTCTCCTATATGATTAATGTGTACATACACTTTCAAAATATTTTCCACCCTGCACATGTTTCAGTAAACCTGTCCCTTCCTGTCATGGACACCACCCTCTAGAGGATCTAAGAAAAACCCATAGGATTCCAGTGAACACATTCTCTCCTCCTACCACAATCCCTACCCCTTACCATGGCATGATCCCACCATTCCCTGAGGACACGTTTACACCTTACACCCTTCATTCATTAATTCAAGAGCTACAAATTTCCTGAGCCTTCTGGGTCATCCATCAACCTCAGGCTGCCTCCACAGTCTGTCTTTGTCTTACACCTTCATCTTTAACCCCTAGTGTGCTGGTAGCAGCCCCTCTATGTCCATTACCTGGCTGCTCTTTCTTCCTCTTCTTGCTTTGACCCTTGGAGACCCTGGGGACTTCGCCCACCCTCTCAGGAGGTAGCTGCTTCCTCTTTCCTTGACTCCCTCACCTTATGTCACTGGCTCTGGAGGTGGGGTTAATGCCCTCCTTCTCCTAATTACTCCTTTGAGAACTTGGCCTTTTCTTCCCTTTTAGGAACTCCCAGCATCTGGGAGGCACCCCCACTCCCGCAGACTCTGATACTTGTGGGATCTTCAGTCCATTAGCTAATCCTGACTCTCCATCCCCTCTCTCACATCTTTATTTTCCTCTTTACCTGGCTTAGTTTCATGACTTTCTCTTGTCCTTGTTCCTCTCCAAGTTGCATGACTGAAAACCTCCATCCAACTTTGCCCACCTGCCCCAGAGCAGCTGGACGTGGCTGGGGAAAGAAAAGCAAAGGACCACACTGAGTGGTCGCCTCATTGTCTGTTCATTGCTGCACACCTCAAGTAGTGTCTCCACAATCCCTCTGCCCACCCTGGCCACCCAGCGCCTGGCCATAGACAACTTCCTCCCCCCTCACCTCCCAAACTGTTCCACACCCTTCCTTTCTCTTTCCTCTTCTATCCTCCAAACTCCAACCCATCCTTACCTTCAGCAGATGACCTCACTGCATCTTGGCTGGAGAGCCTGTCTGGCCTCTCTCCTGTTCCCATAGCCAGTAACTCCTTTGCTCACTGAATCCCATCAGCCTGTTTCCTCCTGTGATCTCCTTTCTCCTCTATGTCACCAGTTTTTCCCTCCTTGATGTTGAGTCATTCTATAAGCATACAAAATGCTGCAAAATTTTCCCAGGGATCTATTAAAATATTTCTTGATCCCTCTCTCTTCAAGCCCTATTCCTCTGCTGTCCTTTTATGGTAGAATTGTGCCATAGGATGTCTGGATTTCCTGTCTCTCCTTCATTAGTTCCCCAGTATTTTTTGAGCCTTCTTGAGTGAGACACAGTCTGGCAGAATCAAGTACTTTTGTTCAAATTATGATGACTTCCATCTTTCCAGGAACAGTGGGTTTGCCTGGTCCTTCTCCTTTGATTGGCCTTCTCTTCCTCCTTATGTATCTGATCTCCTACTCTTGCTGACATCATACCCACTTTGTTTTCCCCCAGCCCACCCTGTTCCTACTCAATGTCCTGAGAAACACTCCTGACTCCTTGCACCCTCTAAATTCTGGAATGCCCCAGGGCCCACCAGGTTTCTGTCTTCGGCTTTAATGTGTTTCCATTCAGATATATGGTTCCACCCATTCTCTTGCTCTGAATAATATCTACATGCTCAACTCGAGAATTTCTTCTCTAACCCTGACATTGCTCTGGGTTCACAGGTTCAGATTGATACTCTAGCCTCTGTTCCATCTCTGACCTAACCTGTGCCAAGGTGGTCCTGGTTTCCCCTTCTACTTCTCTCCCTGTTCTCCCTTAGTCAGTGGCTCCTGCCATTCTGGTTCACACCAGAAGCATTGGGGTAAGACTTTATCTCTCTGTCCCACACTCTTTGTAAAACCCTCCAGCATAGATGCAAATCTTCCCTTTCTCCCCATGCACACCCCATCTGTGTCAGTGTGGCATCTCCCTCTCTTTTGGTGAAATTGCAGCCTCTATTCTATTCTTTGTAAACTGTCCTTGGCACAGAAAGCTTCTTGCTGTCCTGGTCCCCTTGCTCACTCTGCTCAGTCACAGGAGCCTTTCATTTGTTCTCACGTGGGTCAGACCAGTTCCCACCCAGCACCGTCACCTCTGTTCATCCTGTGACTTTGAAGTCCCACCTCTGTCCTCCATGTCAGACACCTTGTCATTCTCCAAAATGCTTCCTTGACCATAGGCCACTAAATAGTCACACCAGCATGACCCACCACACTCTCTCTCTCTTTGCCCTCCTTCCCTTCTAAGTACTTCACATTTTAATACTAATGTTTAACTTGCTTACATTTTCACTTTTGGAGCTGTCTTGACATTGTAAGGCTCAAGTTCCTCCTCTGTAAACTGGGGAGAATAATAACATCCAGCTCTTGGGATTGATAAGAGGATCTTACACCATCGTAAGTACACAAAAGTATCTTTTAAAATAATATTCCTCTAATCTGAACTTCATCCCAGCATTCAAATAAACAAGAATAACAAAAGTTTGATATATGAAGAGATGCAATAGCAAAATGAGTATGAATTGTGTTTTTATTAATTTTTATCTATTGATATTTTTAATGATTCTCTAAAAAGCATTGAATTCCCTTAAAAGTCTAAATATTATCCAAAATGAAAAGCTGAAACAGTTGGAAACAGTTGTCTCTGTGAAGCACGAATTGGGAGCAGGATAGAGTCCTGCTCTTCTTTGTTACAACATTAATACTATTGGACACTTTACTTTGATAGATATATAGTTGAATTTTAAGAAGAAAGACTGGAAGTAAATACTGTGACCCGTTAACAAGAGCTATCTGGGGTGGAGAAGATGAAATAACCAGCTGTTCTTCCTTCCTTCCTTCCTTCCTTCCTTCCTTCCTTCCTTCCTTCCTTCCTTCCTTCCTTCCTTCCTTCCTTTCTTCCTTCCTTCCTTCTTTCCTTCCTTCCTTCCTTTTCCCCAAATGATCCAGAAAGTATTTATATTTTATAATCATATGCATGCTTTTCATATATGAACTGGGTATTAAAAGGCTAATGGAGACTTGGTAGGATGCATTTGGAATATGCTCCAAATTTTAAAATGTAACTTCCAGGGTGCCAGGGAACACTACAGTCTAGTGTGGATACTTAGCAGCAGCTGCTAAGACTTTGAGACAGGCAGGGTTGAGTATCGGTGGCAGGGAAGAGGGTTGAAAACAGGGTAAAGAAGGTAAGTGGGAAGGGAGGTTGCCATTCCAGCACCCTGATTGCTCACAAATCGGTCCTGAGAACAAGAGTAATCACTTTGGGAAGACTTGGAGACAGTGGGAGAAAAGGCAGGCATGGCCAGAGACAGGTAAACAAAGGATAGACATTTTCAGGGTCATCTGACATTCTGAGCATCATATTTGCATTTAATAAAAACCTCTAACCAAAGCAAATTTGCAAAGAGACCATTTATTCCACATCTGGGAAGAAAAGCAGGCACTAAAAGCAGGGACTCCCAGCCAGGCTGCCTGGAGGAGAAGGGGTGTGTCTTAATTCATATTCCCTCTTTTAACCTTGATGATGGCCAGGAGCTCTGTAATCTCTTTTGATATGCTGTAGAAATGTTTTGCAAATTCAAATGCTTAGAACTTTCAAATGTCAGGAGGTGAAGGATCACTCTGCCTTCCTGTATAATAGGAGCACACTGTATTTTTTAGGATGGATGATCACAATATCACTTTGTAGCCTCATCTTCAACCATCAAGAAGGATCGGCAAAGGCCCTACTCCTCCTCCCGCACACCCTCCATCTCCCCTGTAAGCGTGTCTCCCAACAACCACTCAAGTAAGAGGCTCCTCAGGGCCATTCCAGGCCTTGTTTTCCCCTGAGCACAGGCTCTCACCCCAGTCCCTCAGCTGAGATGCACCCGGAGAGGAACTGCCCCAACTTTGACTAGGAATATGAAATGCCTTTGTGTTATGTAAACACATATTCAAAGCAAATTCTCTAACAGGTTCATATGCACAAATGCCTATCAGGAACCTGCCTTCAGAGAGGAACAAGTGTAAGGAAGACTGTCAAGACAGTACACACCAGCATTTTCCATGCGTAGTTTTTGAAACTCAGTTTGAGTTGCATTTTCTTTATTGTAATTGGGATAACAGAATAGAGGACCCAGGATGTCCTGTTTTTTTCTTTGGCATGAGATGTATCTTGAGGGTCTCATAACTATTCTGTGTCCAGTTGGCTTTTTATTATTACCTACAAATCATTGATAAATTCTTAAACCAAATTTTAACTTGTAAGTCATTCCATTTAATTTTCTAATTTTGTTACATTCCTCTTGCTTAAATTTTGAGCTTAATTCACACATTTATTTGTGAAAGTATTTTATGTTATTCCACTTTTCAGTTGTTTGAAGGAATGCCAAAGATTAGATGGAAATATACAAGGTAAAATATGAACACCTTGTTTAATAATATAAGCGGCATGGGTTCATTGTTCTTTAACCCAAAGTGCAAGTTTTTGAAACTTTTCATTTTGCATATTGATTTTGTTTGGAGAATGAAGGATGGAACAACAATTCTATGCCTTCACCTACCCAGTTCTCCTGACTTCTGCACATGACTCTTTCCTTGCCATCCCCAGCCCTCTCCCTGATGAGGTGATCATATTTCTGAAAGGATATTCTGGAGATATTGGCAAAAATGCTGCCCACCAAAGTGACCTCTCCACCCCGAGGACAATTGCAAATCCAAGGACAATTGCAAATCTGAGGACAATTGCAAATCCTTACACTGACCGGTCAGAATGGCGGAAAATCAGAAACCAGGGTGGAGCTTTAGACCAACATAAGGCACCCGGTCCAACCCTTAAAAGCTTCTAGGTTCAGCCTCCCATGAGGATAAGGAAGCCCTGTGACTTGAGACTCTTCCACCTAACCTCGCAGTTCAGTGGTGGCCTCTTTTTCTTCTTTTCCTACAATTCTGGCAGGTTTTAAGAGATAAGGAAGTGTCTTCTCTGGTGCCTTAACCAATTCCAGCTCTTCTGCAGAAGAGCTGCATTCTAATAAGATGCCCCAGTGATTTGTATGAACATTCCTTGTTTTAGGAGCTCTGAATTATAGACGCTGAACTAATATGAATCTATAGGTGTTTTTTTTTCAGCATTCATAGAAACATTCATTTTTTCTGGGTTTCTGCAGGAACTATCAAAACAACGGGGCAAAGCTTGTGCCTTGTATTTGATTGACAACTTCTCTCTCCCTCTCTTGGTGGGCATCACAGCAAGACTGTCCCTTCATAGCTGGTTGCTCTTCAGAACTGTCAACAGGACCATTTCTGCTCATGTCTTATGTTCCTGCCACACTTTGGAAAAGTTGAGTTTAGAAGATAAACCTGAAAGTCATGTACCAGTAACCAGATAAAGGAAGCATGGAAGGGAAATGTATAGGTTTGGAACTGTATCCCAGGACACTGCAGAGTAGCATCTACCCCTTCAAGCAGGTGCAGATGTCCTGAGCAGAACCATTTGGGTGGGAAAGAAGAACACCAGGCTGTCTTCTTGACCTTAAGTCATTTTTTCCTCTAATCAGACATCAGCAGGAGATATGTACATCAGCAGAGGAGTTAGCCTCTCACCCTCAAATTTTCCATCCAACTGCAATCAATCTGGAAGACATTTGGTGTTGTGCGTGACTCCCTGGTGATTGCAATGGCCCTGCTTCCTTCTGACACATTGCTAACTGGCCCCCCTTAAGTTCTGGTCTTTACTAAAAGCAAAGAAGCCAACAAATAAATAAATCGGGTCATGAGCACTAGACAAGGTCACCAATGTGGCTCACAGTTGCACATATGCCAACGTACCTGCCTAACCATAAAGGAAAACAGAAACAAAATGTATTGTGAATGCCACCTCCTTCTATGGAAAGCAACCACTTTTATTATAGCAAACACTGCAAAATTCTGTCAGCAGTGAGCAAACTGTCTCTAGCTCTTAGGGAGACCTGTCAGGAGGCTCTAGGACACTGATTTTGCATTCAAGAGTGTAATATTAGTCTTTAATTGCAAGGGTACAGAGAAACTCATCAGCAGAATCAGTGAATTCCACACCAGCCTTCCATAGAATCTCACACTTTTGGCAATGAAAAAGCACCCTGGTGTGGCCCAGGAGTCCTTGGTGCCTCATGATATAACTACAGAGGGTTCCAAAGACTGGCTGCTATCTAGAAGTAGAGACAAGCTATAACTGTCCTAAGAGACACATTCTTAAGAATATTCTGGGTCCTTATGCCAATTAGAATTGATGGGCTAAGATGGCATCATGCAGTGGAGGGAGCCAGTCCTGTGTAGCCTCTCCTCAGGACTGCCCAGACATCCATCTCAGAGTAAAGCCTACAGGCCACAGAGGTTCTGGTGAATGCTGCTGAACCCCCTTCCCCCACCCAGGAGGAACCTGAGCACCACAGCTCCTGACCACAGGGAGAGCCCTCCCAGAGCTGAGTCCTGTGGTCATAGCTCAGTGCCCTTGTTATTCGTGAGCAGGGCAGCAAAGGGGGGGCAGTTGGGCTGTCCATCAAATTCTAATAAGAAGCAGCATTTAAAAATATCCACCAAAGAGCTCTTTCCCCCTTAAAAGTCATTATCACACTCCAGTGAGTCTGGAAAACAGGATAAAATGTACTTATGTGGACTCCATTACTGGAGCTTTTCCTCTTGAGGACTCAGTAAAGTTCACCCCTCCCACCATTCAGAAGAGGAGGTGTTTTGATTCTCCTCCAGTGGGGTGGTTCCAGAGATGCCCTTGTAGACAGGACTTATGATTTAGATTCTCATGTGGGTAGGAGCAGCCATTTCCAAATGGAAAGCCTTCATTTTAGGAGCTTTCCTGGACACTTTTCACCTGAACAGTTTGGCAGGCAGCAGTAGATAATTATGGGGTAGATGATTAAAATTGAACTTGAAGCTAATGATAGACTAGTGGTTAACAGAGCTAAGAAATAAGGCTAACCATTTCAAAGAACATAGGCTGTGGGTGAATTAGTGTCACTCTTTAGATGCAAGTGACTGAGGCCAATAGTTGCCTAGAATATGTTAACTGTTTTTGGAAAAAATAAAAAAAATAAACAACAAAAGAAATTGGCTGCCATCTTCCTTTAAAACTGACTGCCCTTCATGCCACATAGATTAATTCAGCTCAAAGTCTGAAGTCATGGTTCTTGCTCCAAATTTAACAGTAATCCAAATATACTTCATTTGTGCCTCTTTTTGGAAATGTTAACTTCCAGAATAGAGCAGCAGACACAAAATTACATATGAATTTTCTAAAAATTACCTAGGCATTAAACCTTGAAGCTTTGTTTACTGTAGGACTCCGGGATTCTGGGTTTCCTCAAAGAAATGCTCCCACCTCTCCTTCTAGAGAGAGAGAAATATGTAGCATTAAAGATAGAGATTGGTCTTCATCTGAGTTGTAGAGTGAAATGCAAGTTCATCAAGGCAGAGTGTGGTATAGACATTACTTATTCACAACCAATAACTGGTTTAACCTTTCAAAAGTAAACAGTAGGATGCAGTTCTTGCTGAGAGTTGTGCAGGGAAAACTAATGATATGCTAACACAATCCTCCTAGCAGGAACTTGCAATTTTTTTAATGACTTTGGGTCTCAGTGGATGGCCCACATTAGCAATTCTTGAAGACCAAAGATGCCTTTGCTTCCTTTATTTCTTTAAGGGCATATGGTACCAGACTGTGGTGAACTTATTTATCCAGGAACCTCTGGGATCACAGCTATAAGGAGGAGAAGAAAATTGAAGTGTGCGTAGTTACTCAAGCCAATCTTTTTTTTTTTTTCTTTTCATAAATACACAGAGATAGATGATAGGTAGGCAGAAGACAGAAGATAGCTGAAAAATGGACAGAAAGGAAGGGAGGGAGAGAGAGAGGAAGGGAAGGAGGGAGATGATGGATAAATGACCAGCTAGATAGATGGGTCTTATCTGAACAGTAAAATGGCCTGAAGCCCCACAGTGTCCCTTGGTAAATAAGGTTGATCAGTTAGTGAAATATAGGATATGTATTGATTAAAAGCCTCAAGTGGCAAGAAAACTTTGGTTGGCTTTCACTGTGCTGATGAGCAAGTAAGACACCTCCCCCAGGTGGATGCTTCTTAGGTGTACAGAATTTCCAGATCCTGGGTCATCCTTTTGAGATGGGAATGGCATTTTTCAGCTAGCACAACTTCTTTTTCTATTCAGCCCCTTATGGTAGATACTAAATACACCCAATGCACTTAACAGGATATAAGCCCAGACATAAACACAGAAAAAGCTAATCACCACAGTCTGATAAAGGAACACTTAGATTACACCATTACAAATAGATCTTTTAATACTGATTCAGCTGCAATACCATGCACTAATATTTCAGTCCTCGATAACAGTTATGGGTTAAAAAATAAAATATCAATTTTCTAAAAATTAGGGTGACGCAAAGGTCATATCTTACTGGCGCTGACCTAGGTAAAGGTTAGCCAGTGATGACCTGTTCATCTTGATAAGACTCACATTATGGAAAGCTGCTCTTAAAAAAATAATAATAAGATAAAAGCAGCATTTAAACTGAATAACAGATAAAAATTAGATACATACCAATAACCACCAAAATACTCGATGTGTTTGGTCTGTCTGGTTTCTCCAGTTGAACTCTTCCTTAGTGTCATCCCCCTTCTTCCTAGAAGCTGTGACCCTGGGCCATAAGATCTGAAGACCCCCATGTTGGTGTGGGGAAGTAACATTAAGTACTGCCTGAAAAATATCTGTTTGCAAAAGTGTTGCTCCAGACTGCCATGGTCTTTCACCAGCCAAATATAAAAACTTAGAATGATCAGCTCAGCTTAGCTCAGATAGCAAGAGAAGGCCAATCCCAGTGGATTATGGACACCTCATCTCACCAGCTGACCAAATGACGGAACATCTGTATGACACAGAGAGGAGAAAAGCCAAGCAACGGGGGCACATGGTGTTTTGGAACTGCATATCCCAGACCAGATCCTGCTGATACCTGGCTGAGTTCTCTGGGGAAACATGCTCTCCCAGGCCCAACCTGAGACATTTTCTTTCCCAGTGTGGTAAGGATAGTAGGGCTTAAATGCAGGTCAAGCAACCAGCTAGTCAAGAAAAAACTAATGACCATCTGATCATCAGCTTGTAACCTTGCTCTCTCAAATATCCCAAATAACATTTCACAACTGGCTTGGTGGCAAAACCTGCTCTGTGCTGGCTGCAAGCCATCTGTGGTCTTTGTTTATCATGCTTTATGTGGCTGCTCAGATATTTGTCACACAACTGTGTGCTTGAGCACCAGGTGCTGCCCAGACTCTGCTGGGGTGTTGGGGTGTTATGGAGTTTATGGGAGAATGACTGATTTCCTTTAAAAATCTGAAAATTTGAGTTTAGTTTGCCCAGGAGTTTCACACACATGAACCGGTATATGAACTGAATAAGAACTGGACTTGTGGGTTTCCAAGGTCTCTTTTAGCTCCTAGAGATAATTTCCAGCCCATGGTTCATCTCAGATCAGGATCTTCATGAGGGTGCACCTTGGCAAGGGCTCTGTGGGAAAGAGAACCTTGTGCACATCACGCCTCACCTCGAAGCGCCGTATTGTTTGGTCACCAGTAGAATCAAAGAGCAAGGAGAATCATATTGTGCTAGATTATTAGTGGCCTTACAAAGTGAAGGACCAAGACCTTCAGTTCACAAAGAATACCAAGTGCTCCCCAGGGGGACAGGTCAGCCCCAGTGGAGAACCACTGTCTCAGTGCCGTACTCAAGGTGCTAATCACAATCGAGTTCAAGAACATAAAATGCAACACTCCACAGTGTGGTGAACTGAGAAAAAAAGACAGAGGAGACAGAATTTGGCTAGAATTTGAAGAAAGGATAGACTTTCATGGAGAAAGAATAGAAGTATTTCAGGTAACAGAAACAAAAATAAAGGAGATGATATAGGAACAACCAGGAACGGACAGGGAACAAAGGTGATGATTTTTATTTTAAAATTAGGAACAGAGTAAGGATTAACTAAGAAAGAAAAAAAATCAGCTGGGGGCAAAGCTGCAGGCGTTTGAAAAACCACCTTGTGGATACATTGACAATTTCTTATTGCACCTGTACAAAGATCCTTGCTGTGTATGGTGACAAAAAAGGCAAACTCTAGATGGGTGCTCTAAAACTCCAGCCCACATCAGAATCACTTGGAGCACATGACCCAGCAAGCTTGTTCCGAGGGCTTGCCTGGGTAGGGCTGGATACGGCTAAGAATTTGCATTTCTAACAAATGATGTTCATGTTACTTGTCTGAGGACCACACTTTGAGAATGCCTGGTCTAGAGACAATCACTTATGAGACAATTATAATGACCCAGAAGTGTGAGCATTTTACTCAAAATCACTCCCACATGAGCATTTCTGCATCAAAATCTGCCTTTTCACAAAATGCCTGAGTGATGCAGAGAACATTACAGAACAACAGTCCAGAAAACAAGTCAGGGTCTGAGGGAGGAGCTAAGAGTAAAACTAACAAAACTAATATAAAATATTGTCAGTGTTGATCAGAAACACTTGCCCACTACTTGATGAGAGAAAGAATCACCTAAAGATGCCTCTAAGATGTGAGCCTGGGTTGCCCAAAACCCAGGAGTAGAAAACCCTCCAGATCCCACTCCATTTGGACATGTGGAGTTACCTGTGCTGCTGGTACATCCAGGGGCTGAGCTGCAACCGGCAGTGGGAAATGTAATGGAGACTCTGAACTGGAGAACTGAAAAGTAGGCATTGCTCCTCTGGGGTTGAAAGTAAAAAAATGGGCGTGGATAGATGTTAGGGTTTAAGTGTGCAGAGTTTAGCTCCCTCAGGCCAGACTTTTTGCAAGGGCTGTGGCTGTGATTTAGGTCAGCTGAGGCATGCCTCAGCTAGGAGGAGGAAAAGTTCTCTCCCCCTTATTGCAAATTCACAAGTCCTGCATGGTTTGGCCAAGAGGAAGAAGCTTCCTGCATACTGGACCTGGGAACAGTACATTCTAAAGAAGCAAATTCATCCTCATGGGATTAGATAATGTCTACAAAGAACTTTGGGAGGGTACTTATCAAAAAGAACAGGAACAATTTGAATTTAGCTCTGTGTACCTGCTGAGGCATGATATTTGGGCAATGTGGGTGAAGTGTTACTAAAGAATTGCTTGCTTTGTTAGAATAAGAATATAAAAGGAACATGCAAATAAACCTCAGCATGCAGTTGCAATTGCTGCCTTGGCTCTGCATCCCCTATGTCCCGGTTATTTCGTGACCCTTACCCAGGGACTTGAATGCACTAGACATTCACAAGTGGCACCCAAAACAGGGACTCTGCTGGATTGTCAGGAAGGGTGAGTATATTTCTTTATATTATAGGGTAATGGGACAATCTTCATCTTCTCCTTTTTTACATATTCTTAGGCATTCACTTGCCATCTATGGTATTATTATTTCTCATTCTGATATAGAGATGTGTCTTGAGGTGGTCAGGGAATAGAATCCCTGGTTCCTGGAGGGAGGATCTATGGATGTAGATAATTGGAAACGGGTCCATCATAATGTTGAAAAGGCCATGAGGCAAGGCGAAAAAATTCCGATTCGGTTTTGGTCTATCTGGTCTATTTTATATACAATGTTTAAAGCTATGGAGGAAGAAAGGTTGATTGGCAATTTGCAAAAGGAACTAGCTCCTTCTATTCTAGATCTCCCTCTGGATATTAGTGAAAAGGAGAAGGTAGTAAAAGATACGCAACAATTGACTCATAATTCTTCACAAAATTCTGCTGATTTAATTAGTAATGTGACAGAAAAGAAAACAAAAGTAAAAACGACGATTGATGATTGTTCCATCTCGGAGCAATTCAAACTTGTTATGGAGGAGGTTCTGGTACATCTTAATAAATTAGAAGCTAAACTGGACCCTAGGCCTTTATCGGGAACCAGGCCCTCTGCCCCTCTGGCTTCTAATCCTTTTTTGGCAGCTTCTTTAAAGGCTGTCCAGGAAATGGACTCAGAGTTTTCTGATGATGAGGACAAAACTCCTTTCTTTGCTTTTCCTATAATCAGGCCTGATCCAGCTAATGGAATGGCACATCCACCTCGGTATGAGGGGATTGATATTAATCATATTGGTAGATTAAAAAAGGCAGTGACAATGTACGGACCTCAGTCCCATTATGTAAAAGAATTGCTTAATGCTTTTGCTACTCATTACAATAATTTTGCTCCTGAGGATTGGAAGATTGTGGGCCATGCTCTTCTACAGGAACCTGAATATCTTCAATGGCACATGTGGTTTTTAGAAGGATGTGCCACTAAGGCTAGAAAAAGTGATAACAGTCAAAACCCTGTTATTTGTGCCATAGGATATCCTATGTTATCTGGCACTGGTATGTATGATGACATTCAACATCAAATTCATATTCCTCCTGAGATTCATGAGCAATTGAAGGAAATAGCTTTAGAAGCTTGGGACAAAATTAGACCTACTGGAGAGCATTATGGATCATGGACAAAAGTTTCACAAAAACCCAATGAACCTTATGTAGAATTTTTGTCTAGATTAAAATTAACAATTGAACGAACCGTGGTGGGAGAGGCTGCAAGACAACAATTACTATGTTTGCTGGCTTATGAAAATGCTAATGAAGATTGTAAATGAGCCATTTTACTGATTAAAGATACAGGAGATATTAATACATACTTAAAGATGTGCAAAGATATAACATCAGAATTGAGAAAGATGCAATTATTTGCTGAAATCATGGCCTTTACATGGCATGCTTTTCAGAATACTAATAGAAATTTGGCTAATATAAAGTGTTTTGGGTGCGGACAGACTGGACATCTGAGGAAACATTGCAAACAAAAGAATGATAAGGAAACTAGGGGACCCGGGATATGCCCTAAATGCAAAAAGGGTAAACATTGGGCTCGAGAATGTAGAACAAAAAATAAGGCCACTCTTGCAGTTCAGGGCAACAGTCCATCGGGCCAGACCCCAGGCCCTGGACAAATAAATGGGGGCAACTCACAATTTTTTCCTACAACCCGCAACTCAACATAGTGCTGCCGTGGACATCCCAGACTTAAGTGATTTTGATCTCCAGGGTGGTGCTATGCCTAAAAGAATACCTACAGGAATATTTGGGCCACTACCTCCAGGGACTTTTGCTTTGCTTACAGAATGCTCCAGCCTTAATGCTAAAGGTATTACTGTCCATTTAGGCATTATTGATGCAGACTTTGAAGGAGAAATTCAGATTTTAATGTCTTCTCTTGCTGATGTTCATTTTTCCAAAGGAGAAAGAATTGCCCAACTTCTCTTATTACCTTACCTCCCTATAGGGGATTCCTCTAATCAGAGGCAGAACGGATTTGGCAGTACTGACACAGAAAGTGTTTTTTGGGCTACACAAATTACTAAAATGCAACCCCTTATAAAAGTAAAACTAGGAACTAAAATGATTAGTGCTTTAATTGATACAGGATCTGATATTACTATAATAAAAACTCAAGATTGATCTAATCTTCAGTATCAAATTATACCTTGTCAGATTAAGGAAGTTAGCTCGGCTCCCATCCAAAGTATTGGCCTAGCTTTAAACCATATAACTATTCAATAGCTGTATTAAAACCCTACATTCTAGAAGTTCCTCTTAATATAACTGTAAGGGATATTTTAGAACAATGGGGAGCTTATATTCAATTTTAACTAATTCTAGATAGAGCCACTGAAAATTATGTGGAAATCTGAGGACCCCTTATGGATTGAACAATGGCCCTTAACAAAAGAAAAGTTAGATGCTGCTCACCTGTTGGTCAAGGAACAATTACAACAAGGCCATATTGAATTCTCTACATCCCCATGGAACTCACCTATATTTGTCATAGAAAAGAATCTCGTAAATGGAGATTATTAACTGATTTAAGGGAAGTGAATAATTCCATGTACCCATGGGGGATTTACAACCTGGAATCCCCTCTCCTGCTATGTTACCAAAAGATTGGCATATTGTAGTTATTGATTCACAGGATTGTTTCTTTACCATTCCTGTTCATCCTGTTGATCGTAAGTGCTTTGCTTTTTCTTTACCGCAAATTAATCATAAAGGACCTCATTTTCAATATCAATGGAAAGTATTACCCCAAGGAATGATGAATTCCCCTACGATGTGTCAAATTTACGTTGATGCAGTCTTAAAACCTATCCGTAAAAATTGGCCTCAGTTATATATTTCTCATTATATGAATGATATTCTCTTTTCAGGACCTGATAAACAGGAACTTACTGACCTATTACAAAAATTGCCAATTTATTTTCAACCTTATGAGTTAATAATTGCTCCTGAAAAGATACAGAAGGAGGATGTCATCAAATACTTGGGATATACAGTTACTAGACAAAAGATAATTCCTCAAAAATTATCAATCAGGAGAGATAATTTAAAAACACTTAATGATTTTCAAAAATTACTAGGGGATATTAATTGGTTATGACCTTCTTTGGGGATACCTACTTATCAATTAAGCCATCTGTTTTCATTGTTACAAGGGGATCCTTCACTTAATAGCACTCATATAATTACTAAAGAAGCCTCTGATGAATTAACCTTTGTAGAACAATGCATTAAAAGTGCATTCCTTCAGAGAATAGATTTATCAGCCCCTATTTCTCTTTATATCTTAAATACATTTCAATATCCTACTGCAGTTCAGGGACAGCATGAGCTTCCTTTAGAATGGATTTATACAAAACATAGATTCTCCAAAAATATTATGCCATATGCTGACCAGATTGCATTATTAATTGAACAGGGAAGACAGAGAAGTATAACCTCGACGAGCAATGACATTTCTCACATAGTTACTCCATTACCTAAAGACCAATAGACTTACTTGGTACAGATGACTGAAATGCTACAAATAGCATTGGCTGAATATATCAGAGGTATTTCCTATCATTTCCCCAAGGGCAAATTATGGGACATACTAAAACGTCAACGATTTGTAATTAACAATATTATTAGTGAATATATTTTAGACAATGTTGTTACTGTGTTTACTGATGGATCAAAAACTAAAAGTGCTTAATGGACAGAGAATCAATATTGGGTTCAAATAACAAATTATCAATCTGTCCAACAAAATGAATTATTTGCAGTCATTCAAGTTTTAAATGATTTTGATAATCAAAATATTAACATTCTTACTGACTCTGCATACACGATGGGAGTGGTTAAAAATGTATTTACTGCAGTAGCCTATTCTAATAAACCTGCTCTACGAAATCTTATTCTTACTTTACAAAAACTTTTACAAGTTCGTAATGCTCGCATATTTATAGATCATATTAGATCACACTCTAAATTACCAGGATTTTTGACATATGGTAATGCTCAGGTAGAAAATTAGTGATGTTTAAAACTCCTCAAGAAGAACATAATCTGTTTCATTCTAATGCTGGACATTTACACATTAAATATAAGATTCCATATAAACAAGCAAAACAAATTATTAAAAATTGCCCAGTTTGTCAACCTTTACATCTTAGGATTGTACCTTCCGGAGTAAATCCTAGAGGGATTCAACCTAATGAATTATGGCAAATGGATGTTACACATGTTCTCTTGTCTGGACGCTATTCTTGTGTTCATGTTACTATTGACATATACTCTAAATTTTTGTGGGCTACCGCTCAAATGGGAGAAACCACCCGTCATGTTATTCAACACTTGGTGGAAACATTTGCTGTTATGGGAATTCCCGCTATGATTAAAACTGATAATGGTCCAGCTTATACTAGTAAAAATTTTAAAGATTTTTGCAAATTATATGATATTGTTCATCTAACCAGAATAGAATATAATCCACAAGGACAAGCTTTAGTAGAACGTGTACATGCTATGCTTAAAACACAAATTAAAAAATTAAAAAGGAGGAAAATGACAGATTTAAATATGCACTTGTTTAGACATTTGCAAAGTCAACCTAAAGCATTGTTACATCAAGCTTTATTTATTTTAAATTTCCTTAATCTTCCACAAGGAGAAATATTGACAAGAGCAGAACGACATTTTGAGCAAAAAACCTTAGAAATAGTTTATGAACCAATCTGGATAAAAATTGTGGCAGATGCTGAATGGCAGCCAGGGATTTTACTTTATAGAGGAAAGGGCTATGCTTATGTTTCAACAGAAAATGGACACTGGCAGTGGCTCCCAGGGTGGTGGATCCAGATCCGTCACAATCAGAACGGCACCAAGGGGGGCACCCTATCCACTACCCCAGCTGAGGAATCAAGATCCACTACCCCAGTGTCAGCAATGGCATGTCTTCATCTTGGGGCCCGACGTCGTCGACGTCCTAATTTCTCTCCTTTACCTACGTGGGGTCAAATTAAAAAGCTGAGTGGGGAAGGGCAAAAGGTGCTGCAATGAACAGGGAAGATTTGCACCCCAGAAAATTTATTTCTGGCCATGTGTGCATTACTGACAGTGTCTTCCACTTCTGAGGTACAAAATAATAATACTCATTATTGGGCCTTTATTCCCAATCCACCTTTGCTGGAACCTGATACTTGGGGTGACATGGATATTACCTTATATACTTCTCTTGCTCTTTTATCTTCCCCTTGGAACAATTTAACATATATGAATATGAATGATGGAACACTATTTAATTTCACTTATAAGAATAATAACAGTAAACCTATATGCTTGGGCATTCCTCCTTGCTTACAATTAGATTGGCAACATTGGATATTAGTTGAAAATTGGAGTAATGGTTCTCGAACCCATTTACAATGGCTGTCTGCATGGTCCATTAATATGACTTGGGATAATATAACTGAACAAAAATACCCTATGTTCCCCGAGTGTCCTGATTTTACTTATCAAGACTTGAGATACTCCCCTTTCATATGGCAGGAGTGTTTAGGCAAATTTGGGAAGATATTTCAGGATATTATAATATGGGGTCCTTATGGGATGTTCTTAAAAAATTGTTCACAATGGAATATTACTGCTTGTGATTTATCTTCTATATACAGAATCCCGCCGAAAGAGAGATGGAATGAAACCATTTAAAACGACAAATTGATGGCCTGGGGTGATGGTGGAATTGCTGACCCACGCTTGGCTTCAGTGCAGTACCCTCATCATTACAAACACATTTATGGAAAATTGCTGCTGCAACTAAACCTATAATTTTGTCTAATGGCTCTTTCTCTGGGACTAGTCAATCTGCTGCTTCTTATAATTTTACTATATTTAAATAATATAATATAACTACATGTGCTCCCATTCCATACCTGTTCTTAATTGTAAATGTTACTTTTGATGAGGGAATTTTATTCTTTAACTGTAAATTGTACGCCTATATTAATACATCTGTTCCTATTCTTTCTGGTTATTCCATTGTGCTGTTACAACAGCGCTCTCACATTTGGCTTCCTGTGAACTTACAAAGACCATGGTCCCAAGATCCTATAAATACTTTGGTTCTGTAATTTTTTAGAAAATTGTTAAAATGTACTAAACGGTTTGTGGGAGTTGTGGTTGCTGTAATTCTAAGTCTTATTGCAGTGGCTACAGTTGCTACAGTTTCAGGGATAGCTTTACATACTTCTTTACAAACAAAACATTTTGTTGAGGAATGGCATAAAGATTCGCATGAGTTATGGCTATCCCAGGTTCAAATTGATTCTAGACTTCAAACTCAAATAGATATTCTAAAACAGACAGTTAATTGGTTAGGAAAAAAGATACTCACCTTAGAACAAGAAATTAGATTAAAATGTGACTGGAATTCAACTTCTTTTTGTATAACTAATATACAATATAATCAAAGCTTACATGAATGGAGTACCATACAAAATTATCTCGATGGTAATGAAACAGCTCGATTAATGATTGATTCTTTACAAAAGGATATATTTGAAATTTTTGGAAAAGGGTTTCAACATGATGATGCTTCACAAATTGCTGAATTGTTTTTAAAACAGTTAGAGGGATTAGATCCCAAAGTAACTGCTCAAAGTCTTACCTATATGGCTGAAGGAGTCGGAATAGTGTTATGCTTAGTTATTATCCTTTTTGTAATAACATACTGCATGTGCATAAGACCATCTCAAACCTCTATATTTGTGGAAATCTGTTTTAGAAAAACAAAAACAAAAAAGGAAGGAATTGTTGGGGTTTAAGTGTGCAGAATTTAGCTCCCTCAGGCCAGACTTTTTGCAAGGGCTGTGGCTGTGATTTAGGTCAGCTGAGGCATGCCTCAGCTAGGAGGAGGAAAAGTTCTCTTCCCCTTATCACAAATTCACAAGTCCTGCATGGTTTGGCCAAGAGGAATAAGCTTCCTGCATACTGGACCTGGGAACAGTACATTCTAAAGAAGCAAATTTATCCTCAGGGGATTACATAATGTCTACAAAGAACTTTGGGAGGGTACTTATCAAAAAGAACAGGAACAATTTGAATTTAGCTCTGTGTACCCACTGAGGCATGATATTTGGGCTATGTGGATGAAGTGTTACTGAAAAATTGCTTGCTTTGTTAGAAGAAGAATATAAAAGGAACATGCAAATAAACCTCAGCATGCAGTTGCAATTGCTGCCTTGGCTCTGCATCCCCTGTGTCCCGGTTATTTTGTGACCCTTACCCAGGGACCTGAACACACTAGACATTCACAGATAGAGCATTTGTGAAAAGGAGAATATGGCGAGAAGCAAGTCCTGGAGTGGGCAAGGTTCTAGGGAGTCTGTGCACTACAGAAAAGGACACAGGTGAAAGCAAAGATTTCAAAACCAGGAGGGAAGACCTCATGTGAAGAAAGTGGCAAATGCTAATTGTGGAATCAAAGGATGGCAAGGAGTAAGAAGGCAGAGAAGCAGCCTTCAGACACAGTACTTTGTAGATTATGCAGGGTCTTCAAGAGCTGTTCTGACAGCAGGTGAGGGTGAGAAAGTAGGAGGATGGCAGTGGACCATCTACTGAGACTCAATCTTGAGATAATCATAAACGAAAGGAGGGGATGGGGTTGTGGCTCAGTGGAAGAGCACTTGCCTAGTAGGTGTGAGGCACTGGGTCAATTCTCAGCTCTGCATATAAATAAATCAAGGTCCACTGACAATAAAAAAATATTTTAAAAAGAAGAAGAGGAAGAGGAGGTGGAGGAAAAGGAGGAGGAGGTGGAAGAAGAAGAAGAAGGAGGAGGAGGAAGAAGAAGAAGAAGGAGGAGGAGGATGAAGAAGGAAGGAGGAGGAAAAAAAGAGGAGGAAGGAACGAGGGGAGGAAGGAGGGAGGGAGGAAGGAAAGAAGGAAGGAAGGAAGGAAGGAAGGAAGGAAGGAAGGAAGGAAGGAAGGAAGGAAGGAAGTACAGACTGAACCATCTGGGCCAGCTGACAGAATCAAGGGGAATGTGGCTTATGCTCATACAGTTTAAAGGCCACCCCTTCTATAGGTACAGCATTTGTGGCTTCTGTACTGTTTAAACACTTGTCCTCCTTGTCCTGTGGACTCCTACTAGATTAAGCCCCATTTTTTCAAGTCAGATGAATGGATAGTTTGATGCCACATAGTGATAAATTTTGTGGGTCAACATAAAACTGAGACTTTGCAACCTGAAACCTGATTTAGACCCTGCCAAGCAAAGAAGCCACAGGGAGAGGACAGTCTGACTCCCCAAGGTGCACCCTTTACTTGGCACCCTAAATATACAGAGAACAGCAGGAAACAAGGTTACTCCTATCTCAGTAAGGTTGGGCATATGGCTACCAGCCCTTTCAAGGAGCCCATTTACTCTCCACTCCATACCCACAGGCACCTGCCACATGAGCTATGTGGATTCCTTCCAGGCTTTCATCCATACTACCCACTCTGTGTTAGTCATTTTTTGGCATCAATGTGACCAAAATGCCTGAC
The DNA here is from genome assembly GCF_052094955.1 of Ictidomys tridecemlineatus. Taxonomy (NCBI): domain Eukaryota; kingdom Metazoa; phylum Chordata; class Mammalia; order Rodentia; family Sciuridae; genus Ictidomys; species Ictidomys tridecemlineatus. The sequence goes on from NC_135492.1 coordinate 7,219,463, forward strand.
AAGAAAAACTCAGAGAAGAAAAAGTTTCTTTTGGCTCAGGTTTTCTAACATGTTCCTCACTAAATCATTTGCAAGTGTGTGGCCAACATCATGATACTTGCCCCAAGTCCAAATAACACAAGTCCTTAAAACAGAGCACTTAAAACAGGTACCCAACCACAGTATCGTCCATACCTAAGGTAACTTACAATAAAACTGAGTGTCACTTGTCTTTTCTCCTATCACTATGTGACCAATAAAAAGGTGATAGGGAAAAAAGTTTTGAGTTTGGTCTCTAGTGATCTGGCATTGAATAGCCTGTGCTTCTCTGAAAATGTCATTGTCAGTCCTTATGCTTCCTTCGATGGCATCTGCCACTTGGATGAGGAGGGAGACTATATTTTTTTCAGCACTTTTAAAATTAGAATTCATCCACTTACTATAGTAAATATGGACATGCTCGTGGTATGTTGGGGAAATTAAGACTGACAGTTACAGGTCAGTAGTTTCAGTCTCTGTGGATTTGAATTCTAGATTTCCCCCTGAAAGTTCAGTTAAATTTAGAGCTAATCAGCAATGCACAGAAGCAACCCCTAACAAAGGAACTTAACAGTAAATGGACTAGAAAGCATAGACAGGTTCAGAATTCAACAGTGAACAGATAGGGCTTGAGCCTCCATTTCCAGAGCTTGCAGCTGCTGAGGAAGCAATTGCATTGGTGAGCTGTTGATAGATGTTGGTTTTCTTTTTCCATTTATGAGATATATCACTATTTTTGCTGACCGGTGAAGATGTAGACAGTTTTCTTTCACTGGCTGACTTGTCATTTCTTACTCTGTACCCACCACATCCAAGGTCTACACTACTGTGTCCCAACCCCAAAAGACATAGTCCTTTAACATCTGCTTGGGGAATGATAACATTTTCCTTGTTATTTACAAATCATGGTCTGCTCAGTGGAGAGTCGTGAGGCTGAATGAGCTGGTTGAGTGAGGTGCTCGGGTTAGTCCTTACCTCAGGCTGGCTGTTGTGACTTATCATCTAAACCACACGCATCTTGCCTGCTACTGACTGTAAGTGTCCTGTGTGGCTCTGCTAGGAACCTGCAAGGATGGTAGGAAGAAAAGATCCATGCAGGCTCTGGGGGTGGGGAGGTGACTGGGAGCAGGTGGAATTTGAGCTTCCACTTGCAGAGAGGTTAAAATTCAGAGATGCAGAAGGCGGCAGGGGTGGGGGGGGGCGCTTGGACTTTTCACAAGATGAATCAAAGCCCAGCCAGTAAAGAGCTCACATTCTAAAAGCTGAGGAGTCCCTTCACACCAGGCACTTGAGTGAAGAGGAAATGCATCAGAATTCCAGAGAGCTTAGCAGGCCCAAGGTGGGTGTCTGTAAAATGCTCAGGTCTCTTCCTACACTCCCTCATCTTCACCACTCTGCCTGCACGTTCCCACTCACACACACACCAACTCGTCATTCATCAGTAATTTGGAAAAGAAAGAAAATCTTTCTTTAAAATGTGAATCTTTAATTATTCTAACTCTGACCCCAATGTAAAGTGGCCTGAAGTGAAACCACTCTTATATAAAGGACACTTGCCCCCAGAGAGCTGCTCCTCCCAATGTTTGCTGACTTGCGTTATTAATAGCATCTGTCCTTCTTTACATAGGAAACTTCAAAACTCCTCTTTAAATATTTAGGAGTTGAAAGTCACCGCTGGATCCCAACACAGTGGGGCTGTGCTGGACAGCATGTGGGGGCCCAGTGCAGACAGGAGTTTCCCACACTCCCCCTGAGCTTCTCACAGTAGGCCCAGCAGGACATGAGCCATGGCTGCTGCTGTGTGGGAAGTGTGAAAGGGAAGGTAGGGCTGCGCCTCTGGGACCCCCTCCCCTCTCTAGTGTGAACACGAGGCCAAAAGCAGAGCCCACCCATGAGCTGCCCTGGCCACACAGTTCACTGAAAATCTTTGGCACTTTGAACCTCATTTCCTTGTCCTCGTTTTCCATTCAGATTATGATGTGGATCAAAGAAGTATTTGAAAGCATTTTATGAGTTTTAATGCACTGTGTGAGTGGAAGGGGTTGCCATTGAAAACTTAATCCCCAGTTGCGTTTGGCATTTGGATGTGGGGCCTTTGGAGGTGCTTAGGTTAGATTAGTGCCTGAGAGTGAGCTTTTGCAAAGGAATAAATGTCCTTATAAAGAGACACAGGATCTCTCTCCCTCTACTCTTCTCCCCTTCATCTCCTCTCTTCCTTCCTCTTCTTCTTATTCCTCCCCCTTCTTTTCCTCCTCCTCCTCCCTCCTCCCTCCTTTTCTTCCTCCTCCTCTTCCTCCTCTTCTTCTCTGTGTACCAAAAGAGTTCATGTGAGCACATAATCAGAGATTCTCTCCAAACCCAGGCCAGCTGGCACCTCAATCCTCAACTTCCAAGCCTCCATAACAGTGGGAGATAAATGTCTGTCATTTCAGGCACCCAATGCATGGTATTCTGACACAGCAGCCTGAGCAGACTGAGACAGCAGTCTTCTTGAAAAGGTGCAAAAAAAATTAAGAAGAACAATTAGAAGTTTTGCTCTTAATTCATTAATCTCACTCTTTCTATGTGCTAGTTATGCACCAGGCATGGTGCCCAGATTTTCACATATTCTCTTAATATCACCTTCAGAACCATTCTGTGAGGTGTGGATTGTTAGTGTACCCATTTTATATGTGGATAAGTGTATAACCACCCTGTCCATGGCCAAGCTCCTGGGATGCTTGGAACCAGGACTCCCCTCAGAGCTTGGGATCTGTAGCTCACCTTCTCCCCTGCCACACCACCTCCGAGGCTTGCACTCCCTGGTGCTGCACATGGGATTATAAAATCATGATTTGTTTCACTGAATCTATGTGCCATGGAACCACCTCTCTAAGCACTTATGATGCACTGTCACATACCACTGTGATTGTGTGTTGTTTGTTACGCAGAATTACTGTCATGAGAGATAACTGCTCTGTCAGGGCATTACATGGTCAAAGGAGAAAACCACAGGTTCACTGAAATGTCCTGCTCTCTCCTAACCACAGCTCTTTTGTCCCTAACACACCTGCTAGCCCATGCCCTACCACCACCCATGCAATCTCCAGCTCTCAGCCTCAAGGTCACTTCCTCCAGAAAGATTCTCCTGGTATCCCCCTCCTTTCTCCTCCAAGGCACTGGACACACTTCCCAATTTATTGTGCAGCAAATGGATAAAATTGTTATTTCAGGAGATGGCAGGAGAATTCCTTTGAAACAAGAGGATGAATTAGTGAAAAGTAACTGTTAAGGGTTTTGCTAAGGTGCTGGTCAGTAAACAAGGGGGAAGGGTGTGTTCAGTGGAAAGGGGGGGTGGGAATGACCCAGATCCATGTGTGTGCAGCTCTGCAGAGAAACCTTTAAACAAGAAGGAGGTGGGGGAGGCTCCAGCACCCGGATGTCATGAATAACTATCCCCAGCCAGAGCATGGTGCACAGGTACTTCCATGCAGATTGCTCAGTGGATATTTGAACATAATTGAGATTGTCTTATTCCTCGTGTCCTTCCTGACTAATTGGGAGAAAAGTTCTACATATTGATAATATTTGTAGAACTTTTATATGCAAGCCAGAGCAACATCACTAGGGTATTGCCCAGTTCCAGGGCCACATCTGAATGGAGGAGATTTGGAATGACAGAATGTAGCCTAGCTTACAAAAGGAATTGCCCATGATATTTAAGTATAGCCAACTCAGACATACTAACAAAGCTTTTTATTTTAAGAGATATTTCTTTAGATAGTCTGTTTTTATTTCTGTATAAGATCCATTGATAATTACCTTGTACTATATCTGTAAATGTTGTTTCTCCAGTGTTTGATGAGTAGGTCTTGAATGAGAAATATACCCCTCTCTCACATTGAAATGATAACTAACATTACCTTTCAAGAAAATGTTTGCAAACTAAAAAAGACTTCATTGAGCCCTTATCTGATTTTAAACTAATGAAATCTAAACAAATGAGTTGTGCTATCGAAGATATTTATTTTTCAGAAAAAAATGTGACTTAGATTACTAACACAAACATATAAATGGAAAATTATACTCTTTATTAATTTTGTTTCTGCCAGGGGAAGAAAGGATCCAAAAACTAAATCACTTTTACCAAACAAACAACAACAACAACAAAAAAAACATTTATGACTCTATCCATCAAGAACCTTGTGTTAAATGTTCTAATTAGCATTATCAATAATAACCCATAACTGGAAACCATCCAAACGCCTATTACCTATAAAATGGATAATTATAGGCATTACAGAATTAGTGTTGCTAAATGGAAATTAGAGCCCTTCTTTCTTGGTTTTCAAATAAGTTCCTGCACTAGGTACCAACAGACCAGATTAAAAAATCAAAATGGAGTCACTTGCACTAACGTTTCACCTGGCTGAAACTAAGCTGTTTATCTGAACTCCCAAGAAATCAGAGGTAGAAAAGTAATAGCCAAATTTTCCAATCAGGACAGTTTCAACTGTCATAATAATGAAATTCCTTCAGATTTAATTCTTATACACACAAACCCACACCCATACACACACACACAAAAAAAAAGTGGCCTGAGGTAACCTGATTTAACCAATTAATTATTTTTCTCTTGTCTGTCTTCCTGTCCCCACCTTACAAGGAAAATAACTTTGCAGTGATCATTCTGCCTTTTATTGAAGCCCTTTCCTGTCTATGTAAGGAGCCTCCTCTGCCTGGCTCTGGGAACACTCATGATGCCCAGTTCCAGAACAGAAAATAAAGCTATGGAAGATCTTTAAACAACATTGTGCTTTTGTCCTTTAATGGTTTCTGTTCTATTTCATACATTATTTCATGTTACGTAAAATGATAGATTGTACTGGAACTATAGCATCACCATGGGACAGTGCTCTGTGGAGCGTGAACACACCTGAGCTGGACCTCACACCCAAGGAGCCAGACCCGAAAATGTCATTTCTAAGTCTACAAAAGCAAGCAACACACATGCATGCAGTTAGAAGGCACACAAATGGTGAGCTTTTGAGGGGGTGGTGACAGGGAAGGGACCCGAAGGTTTTCTGGAGCTGGCAACTTAGTTTCTTTCTCAGAGCAAAAACCACAGGAGCCTGTTTTGTTGTTGAAAAAGGAATGCATGGAGTTTTCCTGTGTGCACATACACTTCAATACAAATGTGTTATTATTTTAATTGAAGTTAAAATAATAATAATAATACCCAGGTAAAGGTGCAGGGTAAGGGAGAGGGAGAACTTGAGAAGAAAGCAGGTGTCTACAGTCCATTGTTGAAGATTGGGTTGGGATTCTGTCTGATAAACACCAAATTCAAAATGAAAGACTGTGAGAAAATATCAGGACTGGTAGAAGACCCAGCACATGGGAAATGCTGAAGGATGATACAGGAGACCACCCATTCAGCTTCACCAGCCATGCCAGGGATGGCAGAGGCAGGCATCCCTTGGGGGACAGAGAAGGGGCCATTCAAACCATCTTGAATGTGACAGAGCACAGTTGAGCCCAGGGAGGAAGCCTGGACCTTGGGTTTGCCAGAGTCATGGCTCCTCACATCTCTGTAGTTCTCAGCCCCCTCTTCTACCAAACGAGCTAAGAACACCTGCCCCCCAGTTTGGTTTTAAGGATAAAGCAAGATGAAGTGTGAATATGTTTATCAATTGTGAGGTACCACACAAATGAAGTTACCAGCTTATTTAGTGCTTTCTATAAACCAGACCAAAAAATAATGTTGCTCCTGGTCACAGTGAGCTTACAGTCTAAATGCAAGAGTATGTTTTTATCTTTCAGGTCAAAATGATTCATCCTGAGCAGACCCAGCACCAGAAAGCAGCAGGCTCTTCAATTACTCATTTACAAAGCTCTTATTGAAAACACAAGATCCAAGACTTCAAAACAACACCATTTAAACTCAGAAGTCCCCTTTGTAATCCTCCAGAGAGGTAAGCAATGGCTCATTATCTGGTGTTATCGGACAGGTTTTATCATGGTGTGATCAGCTATTGCTCACACTTGTCATTTTTATGAGGCTGTCCTTCCAATGCACGTGGCACCCAACTCTAATTTAGTCTGATTTTGGATCCACAAATATAAACTTTATGTAGCATTTCAATTATCTCTAAAATAAAGTTATTGCTCTAGTTCTCAATTCCTTTCTGGAACACATTATTGTTTGTTGAGTTATTGATCTTACTTGGAAAATTAGAATATTAGCTTTCAAGTCCTTCACATTAAATTGTCATTTGTTAATTTGCATTAAATAGCTGGCATTATAGGCCCACTGAGAATTAACTTTGCTTCTAGCTGTTACTAATTATTAACATTTTTTATCTTTGCACTTCAAGCACTTGTTTTGATACCCTCCTTTTCTATCTGTTTCAAGTCATAAGTCATGTGGTAGGAAGCAATTAAGCTGCCACATTGCCCTAATAGCATTCATCCTGGGAGATCATTTTTACTACCAACTAGAGTTTGCCTTTTAACAACTTGTAAATATCAATTTGTTTCAATATTGAGAATTAAAATACAGATACTTCCTATTTTTTAATTATCCTTTATAGCAATGTTCAGGCCTTGTGTTTGACTTTGAACAGCTGGCCATGGGGAAAACTGAGCTGAAGGAACAAACCACTTCTTCCTAAAACACAGTGAAATCCTGGACAAACATTTCAATGTGTTTTAAGGATGTAGTTAAGTTAAAAAGTAAAAGAAATTTTAAGGTGCTGCCAGAAACTAAGGATGAGCTTGCAAAATGACACCCTGAGCAGCAGACTTTGGACACGGGCCCTAACAGCAGAGAGCCAGGGTTTAAATAGCATGTTGAGAGACATGATGGGTTCTGAGCCCCTTGAGAAAGGAAGACTACCACTGTAACCACTGCAGCCAGAATCTCTGAAGATCTGCCACCATGAAAAAGATGTTCTGTTGTCAGAAGTGAATTGCATTAGTGATCATCTCTGGCAATGTAAGAAATGATCCCAAACCTTCACAACCTAAAAACACAAGCACACATTAATTAGCTCATGGTTTCTGTGGGTCACTCATCCTGCTGGGCTTAGCTGGGCCTTTTCCTCAGCATCCCTATAAGTTTCCACTCAAGGTTTCAGCAAGGCATGGCTCTGCCTCCAAGCCCACTCCCGTTGGCAGAATCCAGGTCCTCACAAGCTGTTGACACAGAGCCTCCGTTCACGTGTCGGCCAGAGGCTCCCTCTACTCTCCCAGTCTCTGGACCTCTCCAGGGAACAGCTAGCCACATGGTGGCCAGATTTCTAGAGAGAACAAGCAAGAGGCAGGAGAGGGAAAGATGGAGACCAGGGCTTCTGTGCCCTGGTCTCAGAGGCAGCTCCCCACCATTTGTGCCACTATCAATTTGTCTGTCAGCTCGCACTCAAGGGATGGGGCTACACCGGAGTGCAAATAACACAGAGAGAAGGCTGGGGTGGTCAGATATGGGAAATGGCAAGCCCCAAATAGTGTGGCTTGAAAAGAGGGGCTGAGAAAAAACACATTGATAACATCAATTCTTTTCCAGTCCCTCCTTTTCCAGTGCAGGACAATCCCTGGGAATGAAGCAAACATCATCTAGTGACACCACAATCCTTGGGGAGGACATATTCATCCAGCCCAGAATGGTAGTCTCTGGGAGGAAGCCAAAGCATTGATCCTTTCCCAAATAAATCCTTCAGCAGTGACAGTACAGTGGGACCCTGAAGGGAAAGAGAAGCACTGAACACTGACCCCAGACCCTCCATTCTTCCCCAAGTAAAAACATTGCCCAAGAAAAACAAATTTAAAATTCTCACAAACCTGTTTCCTGAGTGCCCAAACTGACCCATTCTGTCAATAATTAAGTCACCTCTCAGTGTAGGATATATAAGCACAGAATCCCCCTTTGGCCATTGGCTCATTTTCCATCAGGAAATTGAGTCTGTCAGATGCATGACTCCACCACTGAATAAAGACTGTGCTGATCTGTGAAGTTTGCACGTGGCTCAGTTGTTTTGTGCTAACAGGGACCACCTTTGAAGCTGCCCACCACAACCAGCTATTTATCTAGATCCATGTGTTCCTGTCCAAGAGTGAGCTCAGTAGAACTTGGAGGAGGGTTCCCACAGAGCCAAGACCCAGTCTCAGGAAGGGGTGCTGCTAGCTGGTACTGGTGTCTCTGGGTACAATAAGGGTGTTATTGGTGGTGGGAAAATAAGCCAGGAATAGAACCATGGCTAGCCACAATAAGATCCTGGCTGGACTGATGCTTCAGGAATGGAGCAGACAGGAAGTGGAAGTGTCCTCTCTCACTCCCCTTCCATCCTCACTCAGAGAACTTGATGAGCAAAAGCTAAAGGAGAGAGGAGACTCTCCCTTTTAGTGACAGAGAGGAAATGTGGTTTGCAGAATCCCAACCCTGGCATCATCAAGCAGAACATGCAGGAGCCAAGAGCCCACCACTCCACCTGAGCACAGAGGGCAGGAAGAGAGGTCGTCCTCCGGACCCAAGGAGTGGCAGGAGGTTTCTATCACCTTGGGATCTGGGCAAGAAATAATTTTCAAGTCTCCAAGGAAAAGTCAAAACACTACTTTTAGACATAGCTTAGGTGCAGAGTTTAAATTACACCATCCAAAAAGGGCAGAAATCTTGAAAAATAAGAACAACAAAAAATCTCAAGCCAGTGAAATCTTGTGGTTTACAGAGGAAACATGAAAACACACCCTCCCCAACCCTCCTGTTGAGTGGACAGTAGGCCTCCCCAGTCCACCAGAGATGAGCTCGGACTCAAAATTAAAGCCTAGAAGAGTGGACTGGAGTGTGGCTCAGTGGCAGAGCACTTGCCTACCATGGGCAGTGCCCTGGGTTTGGTCCTCACCATACGTGTGCATGCACACACACACACACACACACACACACACACACGAAAGAAAGGAAGGAAGGAAGGGAGGGAGGGAGGGAGGGAGGGAAAAGAAAAGAAAGAAAGAAAAAACAACTAGGAGAGTAAATGTTTTATGTAAAGGAGAAGGTGACTCAGGAAACACAAAACAAGAAACAGAAGTAAGAGAAGAAACCAGGAGAAGTAGTAGTCAAATCCTCAGGGATTAGAAAAATGTGGAATTATTATTCAGAATGTAACACAGTTAAAGAAGTTAAGAAAGAAAAAAAGGGCTGGGGATGTGGCTCAAGCGGTAGCACGTTCGCCTGGCATGCGTGCGGCCCGGGTTCGATCCTCAGCACCACATACCAACAAAGATGTTGTGTCCGCCGAGAACTAAAAAATAAATATTAAAAATTCTCTCTCTCTGTTTCTTTCTCTCTCTCTCCTCTCTCACTCTCTCTTTAAAAAAAAAAAAGAAAAAAGGTTTCTGTTTAAACATAAATGTTCCTTTTAACACAATCTTTTTTCACTCCTCTGAGTGATAAAAATTCCACTGAAGTAACAATGGTAAAAGGAAGGCAGGCACTTCAGGAGCAAAGGGAACAGGGAGGCGATGCACAATAAGACATCCGTAATAGCATGTAGCTTGAAAAGGCTAATGCGGAGCCCACAAGGAGAATGTGGAAGTAGAAGTAGGTGATCCAAGTACTGTATTATGAGTCTCACACTCCCTCCTGCACTTGTTTTGAGAGCATGAGCATCCAAAGTCTACTTCCCGAGCACAGATGTGCAGGTTTTCCCTTTTAGAAAACTGAGCAAAAGAAAACATCTAGTCTTTTTTTATATGAACACTTCCCTCAATTGTCTGATAATGTTTGCCCAGGCTCCTATTTAAAAGTGAGGATTAGAAAGGAATTGAATGTTCTATATCAAAAAGGAAAAGAAAATAACTTTGAAGAAATGGAAGCAACATGCAGAAGCAGAAAAATCAGAAAAGACAAGCAACAATTAATAATGTCCTCAGGAATCAGAAAAGACAAGCAACAATTGATAATGTCCTCAGGGAGAAGGAGGAGGAGGAGGAGAAGGAGGAGGAGGAGGAGAAGGAGGAGGAGGAGGAGAAGGAGGAGGAGGAGGAGGAGGAGGAGAAGGAGGAGGAGGAGGAGGAGAAGGAGGAGGAGGAGGAGGAGAAAAACATAGTATATACATGAATCAAGAACAGGAGGTAATTAAAAAGGAAACCACTGCAGAAACAAAATAATAGTCTTTTAGAAAATTTTTAAAATGATAGTAGGAAGAAAAACTTTTGGGAAAAATTTGAAAGATAACAAAGGGAAGGGGACATTGTCATACAGGTATAAGAGAGGAAATTCCTCATTTCTGTAGTAAAAAGTCAGTAGATGAAATCCAAACCTGAAAACAGTAGCATTATCATAATGTAGTAATGAAGAGGCAAATATCAGAAGAAATAAGTTGAAAACAGTAGGTTTGGGAGTTGGAATTTTGGTGAGGCAGAGGATTTCTTTATTATATCATAAGTCTTAATAGAACTTATTTAGCTTTAAACATTGCATATATATTATTTTAATAGAAATAAATTTTTAACTATTTAGATTTTGATTTTTGTTCTTTCCCAGGGCTAGTGATATGCAGTATAATCCTCTGTCATGATTATATGCTGGGGCAGAAAGGCATTGCTGCTAGTCAGCACCCAGATTATGAGGGAAAGCAATGACTCTACAGTATACAATCTATTGTGTGGCTAAGGCAGGATGCTTTATGGGTTAGACTCAATGCATTTGCAACTTCTGATATTTTCAATTTATGAGGGGTTTGTTGGACATAACCCCATCATAAATCAAGGGATATCTATATACACACACATGAAAGTGTTGTTAAGAGGCACATAGAATAAAATGAGAAGGTCCAATGTAAGTCTACAAAGATGTTTTCCAAAAAGAAATGGAGAAACTGGCAGAGAGACTATTTTAAAAGAATTTTGCAGCTCTCTAAAATGCATAATTGTTCAGATTCAAAAGGCTCTCCAAGTCTCAAGCAAGACAGAGTTAAGCACATGAATCATAGTGAATAATTTTCCCTGTGTTTTACATTTGATTTGTGACCTCATTCTCAATGGAATGTCTGGGGTCATGCAAATACCCCTGCAGAGTGGCTTAGCACTAGCTTCTGCCAATCATCCCTAAGGATCACGGGCCAGGCATCTGTCTACACTGATCTCTTGGATTGGGATCCTAAACACATAGGCAGAGTATATTCAGACTCCATAGCACTTTGTGGATAATATCTGCTCTCTCTCCACGAGGAAATCTTTAGCTTTTTTCTTCCCCACTCAAAATCCTGAACGGTGTTTAAAAGATGAAAAAGTAAGAAATATGAAAAATATTATCAAAATCTGTGAAAAAGTTTGTCAAGATCATATCATTATCTGAAAAAAAAGGTCTAAACATGTAGAAAGAATCATGTAACCTAAAACAATGTGACACAGGACAGAGCATAAGGTTAGAAAGAAGAAGGATGGAAAAGACACACCAGGCTAAAAACAAGAAAACAGAATTTGGACAGGCAATGCTAACGTAAAAACAAGGCAGCCTTAAGGTAGACATTGCTGTCCTGGGGACATCTGGGTTAGTCCGTTGCCAACATTGTGACAAAATATCTCAGAAAAACAACTTAGAGGAGGAAATTTATTTAGGTTAATGTTTTCAGAGGTTTGGGTCCCTGGTCACCTAGGCCTGAGATGAAGTAGGACATCAAGGCAGAAGTGTGCAGCAGAGGAAAGCTGTCTCCTCATGGCAGCCAGGAAGAGAGAGAGAGAGAGAGAGAGAGAGAGAGAGAGAGAGAGAGAGAGAGAGAGAGAGAGAGAGAGAGAGAGAGAGAATGCAGGGAAGTGGGTGGGGACAAGCTGTAACCACCAGGAGCACACCCTGAGGCCTACTTCACCCAGTGAGGTTCCGCCTCCTACAGTTCCCACCTCCTCCCAACAATGCCATTAAAATCCTAATCTATCAGTGGATCAATCCACGGATGAGGCTAAAGCCCTCATAATTCAATTAACTCCTCAAAGTCCCACCTCTGAACATTGCTGCCTTGGGGACTGGGCCTTCAACAGATGAATCTTAGGGGGTCATTATGCACAAACTATAACAGTGCAAACCTCCAAGAGCCCTGCTTTCATGGGCTCTGCAGATTCCCATCTCCCTCAGAGCCCCTCAGTGTGCGCCCAACCCTGCTCCAGGTTCCTGGGCAGCATAATGACTCAGGGCAGAACTGCAGAGTGGGGACTCCTGTCACACCCTGCTCTGCCTCTTACTAGCTGCCAATCAAACTGGGCCTCCGCTGGTCCACTTGTGAGACAGGAGTGTGACAGTGACAGCGACAGCCTTGTCTGTGTTGAGGGATAAATCAGCTAACACTTGGAAAACCACTGGAGGGGCATCCAAAAGCAGGCTCAGGAGGCACCACCTTCAATGGCATCATACCCTAAACAACTGTATTGATGATATAATAGCCATTTCTAGATTTGTACGTTCACTGGAACCATTATCTTAAATTTCACAGCTCTGTTTGGCTGTTCAATAAAACAAATGAGCATCTGAATTTCCAAAAGGAAACTGGACAAAAATTGCATTTTACTATTTATTCCTTGTTTAGGTTTTGACCAACAGAGAGTGTTTTTCCCCCTTTAAGTTACAAGAGTGGGGGTCACTATAACTTCAGAAGAAAACTGGCCTGATCCAGGTGAAAAAAACACCTGCGGCGAATAGGGTGTGCCAGATGGCTGGGTGGTGTGCAAAAGGGATATCAACTTCATTGCCACCTTGTCTGGAACTGTGTTCATGTCTTGGTTGCAGAAGATGACTGAGCAAGAAATAAAGAGTTCAAAGGAAGGAAAAGGAAGTTTAGTGCAGCCGTGAATCCAGAGTGAAGCGAGAAGCAGCAAGACCTGCAGCTGCACTGAGACACCCTCTCATGGCTCCCATGCTTGATCTCCAGCATCAGGTGCTCTGCTTTACCCCTGTGTGGTCTGTCCTTTCCTCACCTGAGAAAATCTCTAGCAAATTCATAATCTAAAGTTCTAACAGTTTTCCCAAAGCTTTCTGGGAAGTGAACTGAAACCTTCCTAGGCCATCAGCTGAACCAGTGGATCCACTACTATCTGCTATTTTTCCTTTTGCTGTCCATTCCAACAGGCCAGCCACTGTTTGAACGGTGGGCAAAACCTGCAGGTCACCCCCAGACAAATGTTCATTCAGATGTCATCCTAGCAAACTGTGCCAACCCATCTGAGCAGCAGTGAACACTTGCTATATGAATAATTCCTAATAAGGAAAAACTGCCCATGCCTCTAAAATGCTTTGACTTCGTGGAAGACTTACAAATACACACTCCTGTCTTTCTGTTTTCTGTTGCTATAATAAAATGCCTGAGATTGGTTAATTTGTAAATGAAAGAAATTAATTTCTTATAGTTCTAGAGGCTAGGAAGTCCAAGGTCAAGGACTTGCATCTGGGGAGGGCATTTCTCAGGTGGGAACTCTGTAGAATTCCAAGGAAGTTCTGGGCATGACATAGTGAGGGAGCTCATGAAAGATGGCCAATCTAGATTTCCTAACAAATAACCCTTATAATACCTAACTCACTTCCTCAATATCAGGTAGGGCCATGAAAAGCAGTGAGTGCTGGAGCCCACTGACTCACACCTGGATGAGGGGTACAGAAAACAGTGTCATGACAGGGGTCCAGTTTCACAGATGTGATGGAAAAACAGCACTCAATATGAGATGATTTGGTAGGATTTGGAAACCTCACCCAGTGGCACACCTGGCTTTGCAGCTGGTGAAAACATGGAGACCAGCAGGTCTCACCTGAGCCACCCCAGGGACAGAAGGTGGGTGCTGCAAGCTCAATGTTTGCAGGGAGATCATGGTCAACACCACAGGAAATAGAGGAGCCCACATGTCTTATTAATGGGCTGTGCTCACTCAGTTAGGCAGGAGGTCAATTCCTGAACCTCATCAGGAGGTCAGCAACTACACCTGCCCTCTCAGTGACCCCACCTCACTAAAGACACTGTCCACTGTTCTCTCCAAATGCTGGGCTGTGGGCAAGGCAGGTCTCACTGCAGGAATGCTGCACAGGGAGGGGGACTGGGCCTCCTCCCTCACCCAGCCTGCCCTGCATGCCTGCCGTCCTGTCTGCTGTCAGCCTAACTCTGCTGCTCTGGGGGACTCAGGGGCTCTCAGCCTCAGGCTGCAGCTGAGAGCTGCCTCTGCTCCCAGGACTCTCACCTGGCCTAGCACCTCCATCCTGTCCTCTCCTGGTGGAGACCAGAGGGCAGGACAGGTGAGAGGAAGAGCTCAGGGCAGATTCCCACCCACTGCAGTCCACAGGCATTGGCTGGACAGTCAGGAGGATAAGCAGGACAGAGGGTTGGGGAGGGCAGTGGGCACACAGCAGGAAGCCCCTGCCCTCCTGAGACCCTGCTCCCCCCTCCTGCTCAGTCTGTAGCCCCCAAATCTCACAGAAATGAAAGAGAAGCACTAGTCCTGAGAACAAAGGGAGGCTCTTCTCCTGGATGTGGGGAAACCCATCCTCAGCCCTGTTCTCTGTTCAGTCATCACTGACAGCTTCTCCTTCAGAGCTGGGAGGTTAACCTGGGCCTTTTGCATGCTGGGCACGTTCCTGACACTCTGAGACCCTCCCAGGTGCAGGGAGGAAGGGCTTGGAGGAGGCAGGGCTGGGCTCAGGAGGGTGTGCTCCCCTCTGATAGCCTTCCAGCACCCCTGAAACCACCTGCTCTCCTCTCACAGGTAAAGCTCCACCTGGGTTCAAGACAGGGACACATCTCAGGAGCACAGAGTACCTGGGCAGCCTGACCTCAGTCTCTCCAGATATCAGAAGAGCCTCACCCACATGCAAATCCCTTCTCCTGCTCTGGGTTCAAAGGCTCTCTGGGCTGTGGGAGCTCCCAGCTCTCTACTCAGATAGGGCTGAGGTCTCTGGGAAGGCAGATGTGGTCTAGAAGATGAGGCTGCTGGGTCTTGACCTGTGCCTGGTCACAGTTCCCCAAGGTGAGTGTCCCCAGTGTCAGAACTGGGTCCATGGGGAGGTTGTGACTGCTTGTGAATGACAGGGTGTTACTGTCCTTGTCCCCAGGTGTCCTATGCCAGGTGCAGCTGCAGGAGTCAGGACCTGGCCTGGTGAAGCCCTCACAGACCCTGTCCCTCACCTGTGCTGTCTCTGGATTCTCCATCACAACCAGTTACAACTACTGGCACTGAATCCGTCAGCCCCCAGGGAAGGGCCTGAGTGGATAGAGTACATATGGTATAATGGTAACACTTACTACAATCCATCCCTCATGAGCCAAGTGTCCATCTCCAGAGACATGTCCAAGAACCCGTTCTCCCTGCAGCTGAGCTCCCTGACCACCCAGGACGCAGCCACCTATTACTGTGCCAGAGCCACAGTGAGGGGACCTCAGTGTGAGCCCAGACACAAACCTCCTGCAGGGCGCCCAGGGCCAGCAGGGGGCGCTCAGCACACAGGAGCTCAGGTGCCCCCTTCAGAGCAGCAGAGGAGAGTGGATGGTTTTTCTCCAGGTGATCAGTATCTCCTTGGATTCCATCATGGAGAATCTGGAGGTCTCTTCTGCCTCAGATCATCCCATGCTGTTCTCTTATTGAGTCAGGAGTGTCTTTCTCCACCTGTCTCAGGTAAGTCTGCAGAGTACACGTGTGAGTCTGTATGTCCCTGTTTGTATATATCTGTATGTTATGTGTGTGTGTGTGCAGGAGTGTTGTGTGTGTCTCTCTGTGAGTCTGTATGGGTGAGACCCCTGGAAGGCAGACCCTGCTACCTTGTCACATTGCTTTTCCTGAGCTCCAGGCCTGACCCTGCTCCAGCAGCCAGTCCCTGGGCAGCTGCAGAGGACTCACCTGGGGAAGGCTCAGCAGGCTCTCAGACACCTCCACCCATCACAGCCATGAACCTGACCCTGCCAGGTGCTCTTTACACACTGACCTGGGCTCACCCTCCCCAGGGCAGGCAGCTGTCAGTTCACACCAAGGCTGCAGCCTCCTCTTCCAGACCAGAGCATGGGAACACAGAGTCCTCAGCCCATGTGTGCATACACACTCACACACACACACACACACACACACACACTCACACACACGCACAGACACAAAGAGACACTCACACTACTCATCCTACCACACAGTGTCCCTAGCTTTCATCATAGAAACGTCCTTTGACACAGTGGTTCTCCTGGTGACTGCACAGCTTCCCTCCACCCTTGGCCACATCTCCTCCTCATCTCTCCCTGGTGACCTCTCCCACCTTGGTTCATGGGTTGACTTTCCCTGGGCAGGTTGCATCCTGCATGTGGATGTGATGTCCACGGGTCCTGCTGCTGCTGGGCTCCATCCCAGGGACCATGGCAGTGTCTGTAGTCAGTCTGGGTGTCTGCAGGGCAGTGGGCCTCTCCTGGCCCTGGGTGGTAGAGAGCTCCCTGATGCCTCCCGCCTCACAATCCAAGAGCCAAAATGCCAGCTCTGCCAGGCTCAGGAACTTGTGCCCACCTCAATCCCATCTCAGTTCACCCCACAAAGTGACTTGGTTGTGACTCCCTGACCTGGACACAATCAGCTCACCTGGTCTCAGTGTGCTCAGAGGGCACTGGGTCCACTCCTCACCCCTGTGTCCCTGGAGTGTGGGGTGAGTGACCTGAGTGTGCATCTAGGAAGGAGCAAGGTGCCCACAGCAGACACAGATGCAGGACATGGAAAGCCACACACCTGTGGGAGCTGGAGCCCACTCTGCCCATTCTGAGGTCCTTGAAGATGAGGCTGGGCCAGGCCTGGCCTGTGTCCACCCAGCTGGGCACTGATGAGAGCCTTGGAGTCTGGGGTTTCAGGACCTGGGAAAATGGTCAGCCCTGATTCTTAAGAAGCAAAGTCATTGTAGGAGATCCACCAAGGTCCACAGATAGGGAGCTGTCAGTCCCCCACCTGTGGATTTTCCAGACAGCAGAGCCTCACCTGAGGCACTGACCTCTGGCTGACGGACTGCTGCAAGGTCTCCCTGTCTGTATCCTGTGCCCTCTTCCTCTGCGACCTATAGTCTGCCTGTTTCTTCTCCTCCCTCCTGTTCTGCCTGGATTCTGGGGCTCTGAGCACTGCTCCCAGTCATCCAGATATGTTTCATCCACAACTTATCTGTCACTGTGTAGCCACTGTCCCTGTGTCTGTGAATCCCTCTCACCTGCTTGAGCTACTCTGACTCCACCTTCTGTGAAGACATGGTGTGTGGCACTGCTCTGAGTGCAGGTGAGGAGGGCACAGCAGACCCTCTCTGACCCTCAGGGCCCTTCTCCTCATGCTTCTCTGTTATGTCGTTGTCTATCCATCTGCCATTCACTTTCCTAGTGCATCAGAGCTATAGACAATCATGAGTCAAGCGTCACAGATTAAGATGACAGAGTTGCTCCCTTTCACCCCAGGACCCCCTCTGTCCCCCTCCTTCCTCCCTGGCTCCCCTCCTCCACTACATGGATTTCCTGTCTTTATTTATCCCCTGTCTATTGCTGCACTGCAGTGACACATGGGAGTGGGATCCTGTGATGATTCCTCTGGGCTCACAGGATACTCTGATGCACTGCAGTGACACATGGGAGTGGGATCCTGTGATGATTCCTCTGGCTCACAGGATGCTCTGCAGCTCCTCCCTGTCCTCAGTCCTCCTGCATGTCCCTCCAGACCCTTCCTCTTCCCCACTGACCTCAGACTTTCATGAGACCCTGTCCAATTGCTGTTCCTCTCTTATTCTCTCTGCACATTAAAGGAAACCCCACTCTCTGCTCTCTGGGTCTGGCTGGCTTCACTCAGCAGGATGGTCTCCATTTCTGTCCATTCACCAGAAAACCCCATTATTTCTTTCCCTTTGTGGCTGAGCCTAACTGCTGTGCACCTGCGCCCCATCTTGCCCCCCACTCACCTGTGCTCAGGCACCTGGGCTGCATGCAGAGCTGGGCTCTTTGAATTGTGCTGCTGTAGACACTGGAGGGCATGGGACATGGGCTAGGTGACTTCCTGTCTTCTCAGGAGTGACCACGTGGGGCAGCTGGGCCATGTGGTGGTCCCACTCCCTGTCTCTCCTAGGCCCCACTGCTTCCCAGGAGTGTGCTACTCTGAAGGCCCACTGTGTGTGAGTGGGCTTCACCCACAACCCCCAGTAGTCATTGCTCTCCATGTTCCTGAGGACCCCCCTCTGCCTGGAGAGGGTGCTCAGTGTGTGTCCATATGCATGTCCTGGGTGGCTGAGGATGCTGAGGGTGTTTCTCATTATTTCCTGGCCATTTGTGATCTCCTGTGGAGAAGAGTCTGTGGAGACCATTTGCTGACTGACTGTTGGGGTGAGTTTCTTTGTGTGAGTTTTCTGGTCTCTGTGTTCTGGGTGTCACCTGTCCTGCAGAAGACCAGCTGCCACAGACCTTCCCCACCCTGCTGGCTCCCTCCTCCCTCCCTCCCTCCTGGGCTCTGCAGACCCTTTCCACTCCAAGGACCTCGCATTAGTTGACCCTTCTTCTGGACCTTGTTCTTCATGGTCGTATTCAGGAAGGCTGTTTCTGCATTTGTGCTTTGGGGTCTGGACCCTATTTCTTCTACCTTTCACAGAAATTCTGGTGCAATTGCCATGACTTTGGTCCACTTGAAATGACTGAGCAGTGTGAGGGAAGGGGTCCAGGTTCCTTCTCCTTCCTGAGCACATCCATGTCCTTGGGTACAGAGGCTGCCTGATCCCAGAGCATGTCTCTGGTACCTCTGTTAGTGTCACATGGCCGTGTCTGTGCAGGACGGCCTCTGTCCCTTCTATGCTGTCCCTGGGGCCTAGAACTTCAGGAAAATAGACAAGGACATGGCTGATGGACTTCAAGCTGCAGGGTGAGGCGGGCCCTGTGCCCAGACAGGGCTCAGCCCAGCAGGATCAGAAGCACGCCTGTGACACCTGCGGGAAGAGCTTCAAGTTCCTGGGCACACTGAGCCGCCACCAGAAGGCTCAAGGCCACCAGGAGCCCAAGGTTGAGGAGGAGACGCAACCTTTGGAGGGAGAAGGTGCTGGCGGAGCAGCTGAGAGGCCACCGTCTGTCCCTGCCTCTGAGCCTGAAGAGAAGCCCACTGAACCCCCTGAAGTGGAGCCGGCCCCAGGCACCAGGGAGGCCTCCAAGGAGAAGCAGAATGAGGAGACAGAGGGCCCCTCTGAAGGGGAGGGCACAGCCGAGAAGAGGTCCTCAGAGAAAAGTGACGACGACAAGAAACCAAAGACAGACTCCCCCAGGAGCTCAGCCAGCAAGGCGGACAAGAGGAAGAAGGTCTGCAGCGTGTGCAGCAAGCGCTTCTGGTCCCTGCAGGACCTCACCAGGCACATGAGGTCCCATACAGGGGAAAGGCCCTACAAGTGTCAGACCTGCGAGTGGACCTTCACCCTCAAGCACAGCCTGGTCCGGCACCAGCGAATCCACCAGAAAGCCCGGCACAGCAAGCACCACAGCAAGGACAGTGACAAGGATGAGCGGCCCCAGGAAGACAGCGAGGACGAGTCCACCCACAGCGGCAACATCCCAGTCTCAGAGAATGAGGCCGAGTCGGCTCCCAGCACCAGCAACCACGCCGCCGTCACCCAGAGCCGCAAAGAGAGATTGGCCAGCGCCTGGAACGACTGCAGCCACCGGGAGGAGAAGGGGCGGGCGGCAGAGCCTGGCCGCGGTGCCCCCAAGGAGCAGGCGCCGGGCGACCCCGACCCCGAAGGCCCAGAAGCCCTGGTGCAAGACCTGCTGGAGCTGTGCGGTAAGAGGCCTGCCTACCCTGCGCTGGCCCACCGCCGAGGCCACATCCCAGCTGCTGGGGATGGAGTGACATCCCACCTCGCCCTCGCACACACAAGCCAGCGGAGCCCAGCGTCTCAGAGCTGCATTTCAGGAGATTTCATCATTGTCCTTGGGCTGTGGGGAGGAGCCGGCGGGAGACAGGAGGAGCCCAGCGGGCCACCGGCCCTGTGCCATAGCCTTGCAGGCGCCCTGCAGGCCGTAGCACGTGCGGATTCCAGTGCTTTTGTAACTATTTACGGAGCCTCCGTGTCACATGGGGGTTGTGTTTGCCCAAAACGACTTTAACAAGACAGATATTTTAAAGAATTGTCTGGGGAGGACCTCTTCATTTAAGTATTAATTCTATCAATGTGTGTGTGAGCTTGTTTCTGTGAATCTGTGACAGTCCTGTTTGTTCTGTGAGCTGGAACAGGAGGAAAAAAACACCCTGGGATACCCATAGCCAATAACTGGAAGAAAATGATGTGAATTTCATGTAATGACCAGAGGGAAGATGGATGTGATGTGATTTCTCAAAGACCTTCCTTTTTCTTTCTTTTTCCCTGTTTGCTCTGCAGTGGAGCCGATCTGATCCTTGTTATTAGGAAATGTGATCGATGAAGGTTTCCAAGGCGGCTCAAGCCAAAATTAGGAAAGATCTCTAGCTTCAACCTCATATTTGTTTCTACTCTTTTCCACCTTAGAAATAGTTACTATTCAAGTTCCAAGACATCCATTTTTAATCTACAAAGAAGAGTTACCTCCCCAAAAACTTAACCTATGGAAAATGTACCTGGATGTTGTCTATTTGATTTTACCACTTCCCATTAGGTATATGTTATTATTATTAATAATATTAATATTATTATTGTTATTAGTTCATCAGTTTGATGGGCTCTGCAGTCAGCAGAAACAAATGGACAATATTTGTACTGGGAGACCTGCGTGGCCACCCCTAGGTCCCCACAGAACCCGTCCCTGTGGGTTCCTGGGTACCCTCCAGTGGCAGCTCTCTACTGTACTCAGACAGGCCTTTTTTCTGTGGCTGCAGACTTCAGCAGGGGCCGGGCCCCCAGAACACAGCTGAGAACATCTCGGATCTGGGAAAGCAAGGCTGCACATGCGGCAGGGAACAGGCGTCCAAGATGCCGAGTCATGCCAGGGGGTGCCACAGGGGTGGTTTTTGAGGAAGCCAGGTGGTGACAGTCCTGTCACTTGTGAGCAAGGTATACCAGTCTTCCTGCTAAGCCCAGTCTAAGCCTTGCCCCCGGCTGTGCTACTGTCATTGAAAAGTGAGGAAATACTACTACTGGTAATAAAACTACATGCAAGGGTTAAGAGGAGAGATTTCTATTTACCTTCCTGTGATGTGGGGTTGGTGCTTAAAGATCAATGTGGTGTCACTAGTTCCTTAAGAGGCCCAAACCGCTGGGTGCCAGAAGGTGGGATTTCTTTTATTCGTGAGCATTCTGTGCAGACAACAGACTTCCCTCACTGCAGCGAAAAAAATAGGTCCTATAGCGCTGACCTTGTGTCCAGCATCTTGCCCTTGAGCAGAGCCCCTAAGGTCACCTGAGCCATACTGCTGCCAGGGCCCCTGCTGGCTGCACCCTGTGGAGCCTCTGGCCTTTCCCTGGGGAGGTGCACTCCACAGGGCCTCTCGCCGCTGGCCCCTTGTTACTCCATGGGCTCTTCCTTGGCTTAAACCTTGCACAGAGACACATGCCATTTTGTTTCCATTTCAGTTTCCAGTAGCTAAAACCCAACCACCCTGACATCAAAGGAAGGTGGAAATTCTTGAAATAATAAAAAGTGATATCTTTGCATGTGAAAGGAAAATCGTTGAGGTATATATGATGTTTAACTGTATTGGGATATATGAACCAGTTTAAAAATGCGGTTTTATTTACTGTAGAGATGAATGCAGATCAGAACCAATGATCCCTTGGCCTTCTAAGTTGAAACCAGTTCATGCATCCCTTAGTTTTTCTTTTATTTTGTTATTATTATTATAATTGTTATTGTTATTTTTGTCATTATTATTATTTGGGGTTCCTTGTGTTTTGTTTTTCTTTGCAACTCTCTACACTAAACTCTCAATATTGTGGGGAGAAGCCATGACTAAACTCTACGCTGCGGTGAGATGTAGCAGGGGTCAGCCCCCTGCCACACAGGTTGCCAGGGCTTCAGCTCCCAATAATCACTATTGATCTAAAGCTTTATTTAGCCTTGATCTGTACCCTCGTAGTCAATAAGGTCTTGCCACATTTTATTAGTGAGTTTGACAAGTGTATTATTTGTATGTTGTTCTACCCCATTTCCCCTATATTAAACTGTGAAATTTGTGATTTGTTTAAACGCTGGGTGAATCATAGCTTAGTTTGCATGTCCAGCTAATTTGTTTCTATACATTTTGTTTGATTCTATTTTTCCTTCTCTCAGGGCTTTTTCATATATATATATATATATATCTTCTGAAAAGTTTTTTGAGGTGCAAGGTTTATTTTTTCTTTCTCTGTGATTAATGGTCACAATGCTGAGATTCAATCACTATATGAAACACCTGGCTGCCTGAACAAAAGAAACAAAGACCCCAGGGCTGTCTTCCACACAGCTCTGGGGAAGCTACATGGCAGCCAGATGCCAGTTTCAGACAGATTCGTCATATGTTTGTCTATTTCTTCTCTCTTTCTTCAAGAAGGAAGTTGATCCTAGTGATTGCAGCCCATGCATTAAACAGGAGACAATAATAAATATGTAGATTTCATACTTTTCTAAAAGGAACTTAAAAAGCTGCTGCTACATGTTATGTACAAAACTGGTTTATGCCTCATGAACAGAGAATCACAAGTTTTGTTTTGGTACTTTTTGTTCCTCTTTGTACTCAGTTGTATAGAACTTCCAAATTCAAAATAAAAAGAAAGCTGTTCTGTATCAAACCCTCTAAGCAGTAAATGTTATATTTTAAAAACGGCAAAAAAAGCTGAATTTCGATATCCCATATCCATTTCTCACTTAGGGCTAACTATTTACACTCACAAAGTCAGTAATTTTATTTTCATGTTTGGAATATTGGAATAGGAAGGAAAAACATTCTCTAGGCAATTCTTTCATAGTGAGGCTATGCAGACAAAATAAATGTGGAGCCAAAGGCAGCTGATCATAACCACGTCAAGGAAATAATCCATTCCATTAAAAAGCCATGTGCCATACAGAAACCAATGTGCTTCTGTCACCTTACAGGATTGTTTCCCATCCAAGACTCACAAATGGTGCATGTAAACTCAGCCCATGGTGATTACTACAAGCACCTGATGAGTTATTTTTATTAAGTCTTCTAAATTTTAAAGAGTAGAGGGCAAAGAAATATAATGATATTCTGTGCATGATTCCCATGGATATGATCATTTTGATATAGACAGGGCCATTTTCTGGAAGATTTTTTTTTTCTGAATGTCTCATTAATTTTCTTCCTTTCATTGTCCTGTATTTTTTAAGAAAGCCTATTCTAGTTTAAATGACATGTTTCCACAGAAAGAGTATGTACAAATTATCTTTTGATAGAGATGAAATGGCATGTCATGAATGCTTTTCCACCATAGGGTTTTGAAGAACGTATTCTCTCTTCTGGACAGAGAAATGACTGCTTCCCAATTAACAAGGCAATGAAGAACAAAATGTAATTTTTACAGCAGGAATCCAACAGGCACCTTACCTTCAGGCACAGGTGGTTTCCAGCTGCCAGGCTTCTTTCTGTCTCCAGGTGCTGTGTATTGGCATGGGACATTTATAGGACTCTAAGAGGGTGTCGAATTTGGGCCTGGAATAGCAATTTTCAAATCAACAGTGACTTTATCAGTTGATATTTACCTACGCCTTTGGGCATATAGTTTTGTAGCAAAGGATCATGAATTCCCCAAAGCTACTGTGTCTCAGGAGAACTGATGACATTAAATGCCTCTCCTTTTAAAAATTATATTTATTCAACAACCATGTCACATGATCATGATATGACACGCGTAGTGGCTAAAGGTGCAAAACTTAGTTAAAGGAATGTTTTGCTAAACTCCTATGGATTTAAAACCCAATGATGTATTTTTTTTAGCAGATTTATGAGACTCTGACTTGTAGAATAAATCTTGTTTTCCAGATGGTGAAAAGGTCCTCCTTGGGGAGGAAGCCAGGACAGAGAATGTCTCTCATACGGAGGCATGTTGGATTGCAGCCTAAGCTCCCAACCTGAAGAAAGGAGGGAGAACTTCTTCTTGGGTGAGTTCCTTCCTTTCTACATCAGTTCCTCCAGTAGCAGCCCAGCTGGCAATTTCAGTCGACAGGAGTAAAGGTGGGGTGACTTATCTGGGGTGTCTGCAGTCCAGGCCTGTTGATGGCTGCAGATTTCTCCCCTTTTGTGTAATGGGGGTGTGTTGCAGCTGCACAGCTCTGAGGTAGCACATGTCAGCCACTCACCAATTTCTTAGACTTCTATTTAGTTCCAGCTTCTAATTTTTTGGCTCCTACATCTTTTTATTTTTCTTTTAGCTGTGTTTATGAAATGGAAGAATTAATCTGTTATCTTTTAGAGGGAAAATGGCCTTGCAGAAATTAAGCTACTTTCTCTTGGTCATTTGTTGTCATATTTTGAGAACTGTCTATTCAGGGCCTTCACTCGTTTTTTTAATATGATTTTCTATTTTTATCTTTGCTGCTGGGTTGTTTGAGTGTCTATGTATTGTGTATATTCACCCATTATCAGATATACGTGGTTTCAGATATTTTCTCCTAATTTATAAGTTCTCTTTTTACTCTCTTGATTGTGTCTTTTGTTGTACAGAAGCTTTTTGAGCTTGACAGACTTTATCTTGCTGTTAAAGAACACAAAATCATTGCCAAGATGAAAATCACAAAGATTCTCATCCATTTTCTTCTAATAGTTTTATGGTTTTAGGTCTTATGTTTAAGTTATTAATCCATTTTGATTCAATTTTTTTTAAAGAGAGAGTGAGGGGGGGGAGAGAGAGAGAGAGAGAGAGAGAGAGAGAGAGAGAGAGAGAGAGAGAGAATTTTTTTAATATTTATTTATTTATTTTTTTTAGTTCTCGGCGGACACATCTTTGCTGGTATGTGGTGCTGAGGGTTGAACCCGGGCTGCACGCATGCCAGGCGAGCGCGCTACTGCTTGAGCCACATCTCCAGCCCCATTGTGAGTCAATTTTTGCATATGATATGAGAGAATGGTCTAATTCCATCTTTCTTCATGTGAATATCCAGTCTTTCTAATATCACTTAATGAAGATACTGTCCTTTCCCAATTACGTGTTCTTGGCATCTTTTTAAAAAATCAGTTGTCTGTAAATGCATGGGTTTATTTTAAGACTATCATGTTCCATTGGTCAATGTGTTTGTTTTTATACCAGTACCATATGGTTTTTTTTAAGAGGAGAGAGAGAGAGAGAGAGAGAGAGAGAGAGAGAGAGAGAGAGAGAGAGAGAGAAAGGGAGATAATTTTTTTTTGTAGATGGACATAACACAATGCCTTTATTTTTTTTAATGTGATGCTGAGAATTGAACCTGGGTCCCTCCCGTGCTAGGCGAGCACTCTACCACAGAGCCACAATCCCAGCCCCAGTACCATACAACTTTGATAACTGTTTGCAATTTTTTTTTTTAAATCGGAAAGTGTGATATCTCTAGCTTAGCTTTGTTGTTCTTGCTTAAGGTTTCTTTGGCTTTGGGGGGGGTTTCTTTGTGGGTTCTATAAAATTTTAGGATTCAAAAGAGAAAAGGCATCCAACATCACTGCCATTAGGGAAATGCAAATCAAAGCCATGGTGAGATTTCACCTTACACTTGTTAGAACAGTTATTATTAACAAAACAAAAGATGCCAAATGTTGGTGTAGAGAAAAAGGAACACTGGTAAACTGTTGGTGGGAGTGTAACTTGGTACAGCCATCATGGTAAATAGTATGAAAGTCCCTCCTGAGTGACAGTGGAGCCGCAGATCAGAGGCCTGGGGCAGGTTGGAACCTCAGGTGGCCAGCAGGCAGGTCTGCCAGGATTTGGGGATCTGAGGTGCAGCAAACCAGGGCATGTGACCTGTCACCCTGTGCAGCCTGTCCCACCCATAAGCCCTGAGAAAACAGAAGGGGTGGCAGACCCCAATGGAGGAAAGTTCAGGCTCGATAGCATTAGTACTTTTCCAATAACCGATACATATAATATTTTTCCGATAGAGTTACTTTCCAAGACCTTATTAGCATAAATCTGACCAATCATGTTGATCCAAGAGCTGTATAACCCCCTAGACTAGTGCACTCCAGAAGCAGCCTGCTGCCCAGTTTCCTCTCTCGACTTGCAAGAGCTCTGTCTCTTTTCTTCCCACTTGAATAAATCCTCCCCTTTTACACTCACTCTTCCTCATCCCTGGATTTCATTCTTCATTCTTCATTCTTCAAATTTTTGAGATGAGAACCCAGAAAGAAGAAATTGGCAGTGAACTGCTTATCTACTACAACACTGGAGGGCATAGCCTTTCGTTAAGGGGTGCAGCACACCACTGGCCACTTGCTAGTAGTGGAGAAGAATTTGGAGCTTATGCTTGCAGTCATCCTCTGTGTGATTAACTGCTAACACTAGAATGGGCTTTCTCAGCTGCCGAGGCCTGTTGTGTACACAGAACCAACCTTTCACCTCCAGCTCTGGTTTCACTAGAAGTCCTTCTTCCAGGACATGTGCCCAAGGAAATGTAATCACCACACCGTAAAGATATGGATACACCCATGTCCACTGCAGCATTACTTACAATAACCAAGCTGTGGAAACAAACTTAATGCATATTGACAGATGAATAAATAAAGAAAAATATATGTATAATGGAATAATATTTTGTCTAATAAAAGAAGGAAATCCTGCCACTTGTGACATGGATGAATCGAGAAGATATCATGCTAAGTAAAATAATCCAGTCATAGACAAATACTGCATGATGTCACTTATTTGTGTCATATAGTCAAACTCAGAATAAATGAGTAGAATGATGGTTACCAGAGACCAGGGGGAGACCAGGTACCTCCTGGTCAAGGGCACAAAGTTTCAGTTACATAGGATGAATGGGTTTTGGAGAAATGTCATACAGTCTGGTGACCATAGTTAACAATATTGTTTGGTATACTTGAAATATGCCATGAGGGTAGATCTTGAATCTTCTCAATGTGCATTTGCACACAAAGGAAAGAGAATGATAACCATGTGAGGGGATGAATATGTTAATCAGCTGGATTATGGTGGTGATCATTTCACAACACAGACATATAGCCACACTTCAGGTTGTACACCTCAAATAATTTCTTGTTATGCTTCAAAAAATGTAGTTTAAAAAAAGAAGAAATGAAACTACCCACCCAAGTGCAAGCGCATGGCTCTGGCTCCTCCCGGGTGGGTACTTTGTCCTCTGCACTGCTGGTGTGCTGCGGTGCCCTTCTGAAGTCTCTCCTAGGCCAGCCTCTCAGCACTGGCACCTTTATTCTTCCTACAGATGGAAGGATGCGTTGGCCAGCCTCATGACCGAGTCCCTCTTTCTTCTTCCTGCAGTGGCCCTTCTTTCCCTCCTCTCCCAAGAGTGTCTCTATTAGAACCAGTGAAATAAGGGATTTGCTCCACACGGGCACTACATTACAAGTGGAGTGAATTTGGAAGCTCTGTAAATGATTGTCTTCTGTTCAGGGTTTGCTTTGGAGCTCCTTGGCAGACAAGGACAGTGGCAGGAGGACACACAGCACACAGGAAGAATTCCTGGGCCCATCTTCACCACTGTGAGGTGGAGGAGGTCTTTATATGTGCAGGATTGGGGAAGTAAGTGTCTTGTCTATGGTCACACAGTGGTGACTCCCATGGCTGAGCCTGGTCAGGGGACCCAATGCCTTGATTTGAAGTGGATTTTCCTTTGGCTGGCTGACATCTGCTGGGTTTGTCCAATTTTTAGCACTGACCAAAATACCTGAAAATGTGGCTGACTCTGTAGCTCTCAGCTAAAGGTGAGGAGCAGCATCACTTTGTTGTTGTTGTTTGTTAGTTGGTTGGTTTTTTAAATATATTTTTAGTTGTATTTAGACAAATATTTTTATGTTTTTTATTCATTTTTATGTGGTGCTGAAGAATCAAACCCAGCACCTCATACGTGCTAGGCAAGTGCTCTACTGCTGAGCCACCACCCAAGCCTCAAGGTGCAGTATCTTTGCAAAAAGTCACAGGGGAGGAAGCTTCTCAGTTCATGACAGCCAGGAAGCAGAGAGGTGAAGGGAAGGGGATTGAGGAGCCAGGGACAAGATCTATAATCCCCAAGCCATGCCTGCTTCTATGACCTACTTCTCCAGCCATGACCCACCTGTCTATAGTTGGCACCCACCAAGTCCATTAAAATGGACTGATTAGGTTACACTCTTCTGATCTACTCATTTCACCTCCTGCATTAGAACAGGAGCTGCGGGAGGACACCTCATATCCAAACTATATCAATGCTTGATATAGTCTGAGGCTTGCCCCGGGACGGCCACTAACTTACTATGAGGCTTCAGACAACTCCTCTGGACATTGGCTCTAAGGCAGTGGTCAACATGGGGCACACTCATGCCTATTCCAAGTCTCTGTCACCCCAGGTTTTTTTTTTTTTTTTCGTTGAGCCCTGCCTGGCTGCAGAATCCTCCAGGGACCATTATTAATTCACTAACTTGCTCCCCCACTGAATCCCCCACTGCCTCTTTCCATGTAAAATGAGAGATATACTTTATCACTAGCTTTCCAACAGCCTTTAGAGCAGGAATCTTTCTTCAGCTGCCATCTCATGTGGAAACCCTACATGCAAATACAGTTGATCTTCAATATTTGTGGAGTCTATATTTGTGAATTTTCCCTGGTGCTAAAATTAATTTGTAACTCCCAAATCAATACTTTCTGGGAAGCATTTGAGTTGCTGGTTGTGCATGTTCCCAGCTAAGATCAAGCCATGCTGTCTTTCTGTTGGGCTCCATACAATGATGGACAGGGGATGAAAGCAGCTGCAGGTGGTGGATGGTACAGGAAGCTCTGTTCTGGGGCCAGCTGGATGGGTTTGAATCTCAGCCTTGGCACTTGTTCATGGGGTGGCCTCAGGCAAGTCACAAACACTTCTGATCTTCATTTTCTTATTTGTAAAATCAAAACAATAGAATATTGTTTCAGTTTTATAAATAAGTGGATTTAGGAGGGAAAAGAACAAAAAAAAAAACCTCAACTCATTTTCTAGCACAGTACAGTCACCACATATTTCTGACACCAGGTGTGTTTGATTGTCTTCCTTCCCATTAGGCCAGCAATACTGCAGCAGTGGACACCAGCTGGGTTTCCTCTAATTCAACTCTGCTCTAATGCTACCTGCCTGGAGATAGCATCTGACACCAGGTGGAGGGATCTGTTCCCATGACCACCATGCCTTCAGGTGCTAGGCTTGTGCCCCATGTGTTTTACCTGTGCTTCTGACCAATGGGCTATAAAACAGGGTTCCCACAATACCCTGCTCGGGTTCAATTAGTTTTCTAGAGCAGCTGATAGAACTCAGGGGAACACTTGCCTATGTTACTGGTTTGTTAGAGAAGATATTACAAGAATACCGTTGAACTCCAGGTGAAGAGGTGCACGGGGCAAAGCTTGTCGAAAGGGATGCAGAGCCTCCGTGTCCTCTCTAGGAAAGCCAGCCTCCAGAGACCTCCATGTGTTTAGCTACTTGGAAGTTTTCCAAACCCCATCCTTTTAGGTTCTTATGGAGGCTCATTGCATAGGCGCAGTTGATTAAATCAGTGGCCATTGGCGTTAAGCTTCATCTTTGAACTCTCTTCTTTTGATATTGTCTGGATCTGGAATGTTCCACAAAGGTTCATGTGACCCAGTGCAGCAATGTTCAAAGTGAGCATTTGGGGAAGTGAATAGATTCTGAGAGCTCTGGCCTCATAAATGAATTGATCCATTAAGAGATTTGTCACTAAATGGATGACTGGGAGGAAACTGGATGAGGCAGGACCTAGCTGGAGGAGTGGGTCCTTGGTGGTGTGCTCTTAGGAACCGTATGTGGTCCCTGGCCCCTTCTCTCTTCCTCTGCTTCCTGGTTGTAGGGCGGTGAGCAGCTTTCCTTTACCATCCCTTTCTGCCATGATGTTTTGCCTTGCCATAGGCCCAAAGTGATGGAGCCCATCGACAGTGGACTGGAACCTCAGAAACCATGAGTCAAAACAAACCTTTCCTCCTTTATGTTGTTTTTATTAGATATTTTGTCACAGCAATGAAAAGTTGACTAACATAGCCCCTCCCTGAGTTTGGGACTGGGACTAGAAGCCCCAGCTCTCCACGCGTTTTTAGTGACCAGTCCTCAGCCTGAAGGTATCCAGGGGCTCCCAGTCATTAGTCAACTCATTGGCAGCCAGAGAGACACTTATTATGTAGTGATTCCAAGGATTTTTAGGGTTTTTACACCAGGAATCAGGGGCAAAGACCAAATATATATTTCATAATATCACAATGAGGATGAGTTGGTTTTAAAGGTTTAGGTTAGATTTCTCCTAGAAGCAATAATTTATTTATTAATTCAGAGCTCACAGACTTGGCACCACATAAGTGGTGGGAGTAGCCAGAATGAACTTATGCCAAAATGCTGAGCTGGCCTTGGGTCCTTCAGTTGACTTTTCATCTGGAAAGGCATGTGAGGACCATAGCACGACAGGCCCTGTACCTGAGGCCTCAAAGGAAAGGGCTGCACCCAGAGAGGGGCATGGGTGACCCACCTCCACCAGACATCACAGAGACATTGTGGGTCCTGCAGAAACAGTCATGCACTATCAGAAGCTGTGACAGGCGCCTGCGGCTATGGTGGCCTCCAACCTGCATGACCCTGTTAGATTCTCCTGGCACAAGAAGGGCTAATGGGAGGACCCCTGATTCAGCATCACAGTGTGAAAGGGACCCCAAGGGCTTCACATTCTGATGTCCACTTTCTCACTCACAGGACAGATTGGCCTTGAGAGAGGCTGAGGTTAAAGTGTACGCTGAGAGTGGAATCAGGTGACACTGCTCTCCTGGTAGACTTTCATTTACTTACTTGGGACAGATAATCTCTCAGTGCCTACTAGGTGCCAATCACTTTCCTGAGTGCTGGGGATCCTGGACTCTCCACTGACTCAACCACCCAAGCATTCCCAACTGGCCTTTGAGAAAGTAACTACATGTTTGGGACCAGCAAGACGCTGTATTATGTGAGGTCCTGACTGGCTGCTGGGAACAGCCCATTATCCAAGTCCCCCCTCACATTCAGCAACCTCCAGCACCTGGAGGGATGTTGGGGATGCTGGAATCTTGGATGTGGCCATCCATTCCCCTTAGCCAGGAAAAGGCTGAGATGACTGTCCCAGGGAATCCATGCTTGGACCAAATGTACTCAACTGCTAAGTATTTATTGGTTAACAATTTGTAAGACTTGTTGTGCAAAGAGTTTTATGGTTAAAAAATAAAAAATAATAAAAAACTACTATCTTACTGAATCAACCTCAAATTTGGAAGGAGGCTGAGTGTGATTTTCTAAATCTGAATCAAAGTCTAACCTGTACCAACGTGCTTCACATGAGTGCCACACACAATTTATCTGGAACTAGGAATAATCATAATAATTGATAAAATCTTACACAGCTATCTCTACATTTAATAATCATTTCATATACAATAAGTTATTAAATATACATGTCCCCTTTCCCACTATCACAGTAACAATGGACAAAATATTGTTAAACTTTTGGAAGAAGCAAAAGCAGAAAGCACTTCTAAATGGGTAGTTTCTGTTTAATGATCCAATATGCTACAAGGACATATTTTTCCTATAGAATGGTCTCATTATTTTTTTAAAAGCCTTATATATTTCAGTCTCTAACTTATCAATAATGAAATGGGATCATGGAATGAATATTGCAGTGTCCCCCTTCCCCTCTTCCTTTCTACATGGGCACTTTGACATTTTGGGCTGCAGAGCACCTGACAAATAGGTCAACCACAGAGGAATAAACTGGCTTTCCAAGCCAAAGGGGAGCCCAACAGTGTCTGCTCTTGTAAGAAGATGGAAAATATATGCCTTGATTAAAAGAAAATGCCAACAAGGGGAAATATTGGGCTTTCCTCTTGACTGCAGCCGCCAGCCCTAAAGCAAAGGTTGAGACCATAATAAATTCAAAGCAGTGTGCGCAAAGCCCCCAGACGCACATCACTTTATAATACCAAGTTCTGTTGGCGTGTTTTGTACAGAAGAAACAGTTCTCTGATGCATGCATCCAAATTCCATGGCTGTTTATTTCCTCCTTTTCTTTATATTTTTGTTTCTTAATTTCAAAATTATAATAGTCCATATACAAAAAGATTTATGTTATATGCTTATATTTAAAGCATGAAGTCTGACTCACACCCTATACTCATCATCCTGTTTAAGATCATTGCTTGTATTTGTGATCACATTACTCTCCTTTATTCCCAGGAATAAATAACAATCTAATTTTTGTGTTCGTCTCTTCCTTGCTTTTTATGATAGCTTTATTGAAAAAGAATTAATATTTAGAGACTGAGCTTTGGTATATTTTTGAACCGTATTGAATTTTATGAATCTGCTCTTGTCCACAACTGTTTTTATTTCATGTTTCATAAGTGTATTTTTAGGAAAATCTATTAGTGTAATTTAATTGTAATTAATTAATTTTAACTGTACAGTAATAGTCTGTAGAATTAATGGACCAAAATCTACCCACTTTCGAATTGAAAAGCATTGATTCCAGTTGTGATTTGTTTGTTTTGCATTAGGAACATTCTGGAGCATCTCTCTGGTGCTGTGGTGCTCCATTTTTTCCTAGGGTATAATTTCTAGGAGTGGAATTGTAGACACATGTGGCATGTGCATCTTCAACTTTACTAACTAATGTCAAATTACTTTCTAAAATGGTTCTACTCTCATAGCAGTGCCTGAGAACTCCATTGCTCCATAATTGTATTGACATTAGTTATTCTTTAACTTTTAAAAAATTTCCCTCTGTCAAGTTGTAGTTTTTATCTGCATTTCTTGTCTTTCTATTAATGTTAAGTATCTTTTCATTCAATTGGCCATATGCTTTTATTTCTGGGAAAATGTTTCCTCTACTTTTCTATTTATTGTATCTTTGTTAATTTGCTGGATGCCAACTTTTGGTCAGTTCTATTAGGCTTTTTTGTGTCATTAGATTGATGTTTAATGAAGAAGACGTCTTAGATGAGTGTCAACATACTCAGTGTTATTTTGTGGTTTGTTCTTTATACACACACGAGTCAGAATACATACCCTAAGCTTTGAAGATATTTTCATATAAAAATTTAAACTTGGGCTGGGGATGTGGTTCAAGCAGTAATGCACTCGCCTGGCATGCGCGGGGTACTGAGTTCAATCCTCAGCACCACATAAAAATAAAATAAAGATGCTGTGTCCACCAAAAAGTAATATATATATATATATAAAACACTCTCTCTCTCTCTCTCTCTCTCTCTCTCTCTCTCTCTCTCTCTCTTAAAACAAACAAATCTAGACTTTTCAGTTTCTCCACTTAATTCTCTATTTCATCTGAAATTATTTTGGGGGCATCTTGTGAAGTAAGGGACACATGTTATTCCCCAACTGGATAACAGGGGTTCCACCACCATTTTTTGAATAGTCCATTCTCTCTGCTGATCTTCAGCATGACTTCATGACTTCTTTCTTTTCTTTTCCATTTGGTTTAAAGACTTCTTGTTCCTTCATACCTTGGTACAGAGGATGAGATTGATCCTCATACATAACTCAGGTGATGGCAATTATTATCATTTCCTGCAAGCTTTTTATTATTTACTCTTCCTCCCTTTTTCTCTCTTCCTTTCTTCTTTCCCTCTGACTTTCATTGCCTACTACCTTGCCTGTTTCCCATAGCTGATCTTTCTGAAGTGCATAAAGTGTTTTTTTTTTGGGTTTTGTTTGTATGTGTTCCTTACACAGAGCCAGACACACACAGCTTTATTGAGCTATAGTTTACATACAATAAAATTCACCCATTCTAAGTGTATAGCTCAATGAGTTTTGACAAATGTACATAATCATGTAATTACTGTAGTGGTGGCCCCACATCCATTAATGCATTTTAATTAAGCTTCTCCAGAGACCCTCACCAAAATGGTTCTATCAGCAAATATTTATGCAAAAGAGTTCATTGTGCTTAGAATTTCCTAGCAACTTTCTTTTGCTCTGTATTGCAAAAGCTAAGTTTAACC
This sequence comes from Ictidomys tridecemlineatus, assembly GCF_052094955.1. Lineage (NCBI taxonomy): Eukaryota > Metazoa > Chordata > Mammalia > Rodentia > Sciuridae > Ictidomys > Ictidomys tridecemlineatus. The sequence goes on from NC_135492.1 coordinate 7,253,571, forward strand.
ATGGACTTGATGCTACTCATGCTTTTGTGGCAAGACATGTAAAACTTCTGACTTTTCTAATAATTAGGACCAAAAAAAAGCACTGAGAACTCAAAGAAAAAAAAAGAACTTTTATGTAGACTCATGTAAAAATGTAAGCCTCCAAGGCTCCCGCCTCCCACTGGATATAAAGTTCAAAGAATTTCTAGACTCATGGTCCAGAGAATATTTCAGGCATAAGCCACACTCTCTAGACAGCTTTAGACAATAAACCTGCTTTCTGAAAATTCCTCAGGTGTTTAATCTCTTCTGTCCTACATCAATTACCACTACTATTAAGAGAGAGGGTATTTCCAAGAAGTTCCTCATGGGCCTTTGTGTTCAATGATTTCCTTCTACTCTTAACCTCTAGCAAACACTTATTAGATTTCTGACTCTATATTGTTTCCTTCTCTAAAAATCCAAATAATGGTATCATATTATAGTCTTGGTCTGCCATTTTCTCACTTGACATAACATTCTTGGATGTCCCCACGTGGCCACGTGCATCAGTAGTTAATTAGTTTTCATTGCTGAGTGAGATCTCATTGTGTGAACACAGAACTCTTCAGTTATTCATTCAGGGATGGACAGGTTGTGTACAGTCTGGAGGGGTAATTATTGTGAGTAAAACTACTAAGAACATTATATATAAAACTTAGTGTGAAAATAGATCATTGGTATTTTAGGTGATTACTTAGAAGGACATTTTTAGGTTGTATAAAAAGAGTATATTTAATTTAATTGTGTTCAAAATTGTCAATCTGATTTCCAAAGCAATTGTATTATTTGTAGTTAGGAATGAGTATTTCAGTTTTTCTTTATCCTCACCAATGAAAATATTGTCAGTCTTTTAATTTTTTTTCTGTTCTAGTGGCTGTGTTATGGTATTTCTCTCTCTCTCTCTCTCTCTCTCTCTCTCTCTCTCTCTCTCTCTCTCTCTCTCTTTCTCTCTCTCTCTCACACTCTCTCTTAAATATATTTTTAGTTGAACACAATACCTTTGCTTTATTCACTTAGTTTTATGTGGTGCTGAGGACTGAACCCAGCACCTTGCATGTGCTAGGTGAGCGCACTACCACTGAGCCACAACCCCAGCTCCTGTGTTGTGGTATCTTGCTGTGGTTTTAATTTGCACTTCCTTAAGGACTATTGCGGGTGACATTTTTTTAACAGGGCTTTTGGTCATCCTTAAAGCTATAAGGGTTTTTTCCCCCTTCTTAGTTTTTATATGGTTCTGGAGGTCGTTGTTGGCTATTTTAGTGGAATAAAATCAAGGTGCTGGCAGGACTGGCTCCTCTGAACACTGAAGGGAGAATCAGTGTCCATGGATTTCCGTGCTTCTGTGGCTCCCTCCTCCATGTTCAGAGCACATTCATCCTGTCTCTGCTTTCGTCACTACATTGCTGTCCCTTCTAATTTTCTTGGTTCCTCTCTCTCCTAAGGACTACTGTGATCCCATTAGTCTTGACTGGATAATATAGGATGATTTCCCAGTATCCAAATCTTTAATTAAATCCCATTTGCAAAGTCCTATTCTCCTTATAGGGCAATAGTCTACAGATTCCAAAGGTTAGAGTATAAACACTCTTGTGTGTGGGGGGGGGCATTATTCAATCTATCATAAATGTTCATGAGAGTCTCTCATTATCTTTTCTTGTAAAGTTTGATATAGTTTTAATTTCAGTGCAATGCTGGCCTCATTAAAACAGTTAAGCTATATTATCTTTTTTGTTTTCTGAAAGTATATAGTGAACTTGTATAATTTCTTCCTTAGGTTAATGGTGGAATTCATCAGTGAAGCCATCTACCCCTCAAAAAAGTCTTACCTGATACTCTGATCTACGCCTAGGTTGGGTCCCCTTTGACACTTGTAGAATACCTTTTCCTCAGAGCACTCAGTACAACTCATAATGATATTCATGTTTGTATGATCTATCTTTCCACCAGGATCTGAGCAGGAAATATGAGTGTCTATTTTACTGATAAATCTCCAGCCCCTATCAATGTATTTGGAATGTATTTATTATTGAGCACATGTTTTTTTGACTGGCTGAAAAAAGACTGTATTCTTGTCCCATGAGACGCCCTTGGAGTCTCATAAATACTCTCTGCTTATTTTTTTTTATTAAGTTGCTTCAAATTGGTTTCCATTTCTAGTATTTGAAAGTGTCTTAGAAATAGTCAAGGGAAAGCTGGTATTTTGTAGAAGGCTAGGGCTGATATTGTGTTTCTAGTAAAATCTAGAGAGTCCAGAAATTTCATAGCCTGAGGGTGATGGGAGACTATAGTGGAACAAGTGCCCTAGATAAGCCCAGACCCTAGGGTCTGCCCTCCAACTGCCTGTTGGGCATGAAAATGAGCAAGACCAAAGGTTGTATCAGAGGTCTGGAGCTCAAAGAGTAGAATCTAGAACAAAGCAGTCTGCAGCTCAGCTTTGTTTAGACTTTCAGATTTTGTTTTAGTCAGCTTTTGCCACTGTGACTAAAGGATGGGACCAGCACAACTGTAGTAGAGGAAAAGTTTATTTGAGGGCTCATAATTTCAGAGGTCTTAGTCCAAAAATTAAGTGAAAGAACTGTGTTTAAAGAACATAAAATAAATTATATCATAAAGAAAAATTAGAAAAAACATAGCAGGCTCCCCCAAAAGAAGACTAAAATAATCAAGTGATTTTGTGGTTGTGCTGGGGATTGAACCCCAGGGATGCATGCGTCTTTGGCAAATGCTCTGTAACCCTGAGCACATGCCCCATCCTTGAACTCTTCATAATTTTATATTATTCCTCAAATGTTTACTAATTGTAAAGGAGATAATTCTTTTAAAATTAAATACAGAAAAGTGGACCAGACTCAGACTATTTAGAACCAAAGACTTAGGTGCAGTGCCTGCATTTAGATGAATCCTTCTCAAAGATGAATCTCAGATGGAATTGTTGTAAGGTGACCTTAGTGTGCAGGGGTTGATGCTTTGCATATTGATTCATCTCTGAAAACTGTGAGGGAACAAGTCAAGGTCTTCATTAGGCAGCAGTGAATAAGGCATGTGGTAAAATTAAAAATAGCAAAGCAAAGACTTGTCCACATGTCAAACACCTCAGAGCCATCCGGCATTCCTTTTGAATCCTCCTTGGTGTTATTGTGACACTGCCATCAGGTTGAAAGAGAATTCCTTTTTTTGCATAAATAACTTTCCTTGGAGTCCATTAGGAAACAGAAAATGGCCTGAAGAATCTCCCAGCTCTCTCTGAACTGCCTATCTTTTTGTTAATTAGAACTTAGCTGGTTCAGTGAACATCAGCCTTTTCTGGTTGCTGTGATACCTTCTGAATTTTTGCTGTTGTCTGATCCTATCCCTTGATTTGAGTTAGCATCAATTGGGAATTTCAAACGCATTAACCACAGTCTCATCATACTGCATTTTAATGTGAGTTCATATTTATTATTCAGCCACTGCCTTGCTTGTATTTTCGATAAGGAACACTATGGGATAAAATACCTCAGGGCCACCCTGGACTGGGTTACAGAGCTCTACTCCCCGGGCTTCCTTTCATGTTCTACTGTCACCATCTTGAAATTCTGAATCCACATTGAACAAGGGACCCATCCCTTCATTTTATGTTGAGTTTCTCAAGTGGTGGAGCTGATCCTGTAGCCACACACCCCCATTCATTTCACAGACAAACAGGAAGCTGGGATTGAATGAAACACTAGAAAAGACTGCATCGATGTGTTTGCGAATACAACATAGTTTTAATATGGTTGTTCATATTTTCTGAACATGGCACCTCTTGGGGGAAGTCTCCATTCTTGTTGTCCCTGAGGTTTCTGGCTAAGATTATGTATGAAGTATTTGAAGTATGAGCCATATTACAGGCATCTTGAAAGAAAATAAAGAGTGAGAGAGAAGGAGAGGGAGAGGGAGAGAGGGGAAGGGGCCAGAGACAAGAGAAACACTTCCTTCCCAGGACTTTCCCCCAGTGACCTACTTCCTCCTACTAGGTCCCACCTCCCAGTTGTCCATTTAGCTATAAGTGGATTAATCCACTGATGAGGTCAGAGCCCTCATGATCCACTTATTGCCTAAAAGCCCCTCATCTGAACCTTGCTGTATTGGGGACCATATTTTTAATACATGAGCTTTGAGGGGAGACACTTCAGATCTAAGCCATAACAGGCAGTGTACACTGATTCTTACCTCTGGATTCCTGGTGACTTTGGGTGGGTTCTTATCCTTTTTTTAAAGAGAGGGGGTGAGAGAGAGAGAGAGAGAGAGAGAGAGAGAGAGAGAGAGAGAGAGAGAGAATTTTTTTAATATTTATTTTTTAGTATCGGTGGACACAACATTTTTATTTTTTGTATGTGGTGCTGAAGATCGAACCCGGGGCCACATGCATGCCAGGCAAGCGTGCTGCCACTTGAGCCACATCCCCAGCCCAGGTCTTATCCTTTAAGGACACTGATTCTCAGGACCAGGATTAAATAACCCTTTTTGCCATAGCAATTGATGTTTGCTCTTGGTTCCCACTGTGATTTAAAAATTAGTGCACATGTATAAATCCCAAGGGGCTTTTATTCAGTGAAAATAAGAGCCTCAGACTATTCTCTATTTGTCGAGATGCCTTAATATGGCATTGTCCCACCATTGAGGCACAGATCATAGTATTTTACTTTGAAACCAGAGTGTGGAGGGCACTCACCACAGGGTCAGTTTACAGATATGTCTTATGCTTCTGCTTATCCCTTTTTGCTTCTTAGAATAATTCCTTATCATAAGAAATCTCTACAGATTCTGAAAAGAATAAAATGCTTTTAATACCACAAGTAGAAGCAAAGATGGAATTTTTTAGTGACTATTTCTAAGTGAGTGCCAGAAAAAAAGTTTAAAATTCCTTCCTAACATTGTACTGTCACAAAAATTTTCTGCTTAACAGAAATAAGTTAAATAAACAAAGAGCTTCTAAAATCCTCTTTTATAATTTCCTCCAGAAAAGAAGCTCCAGGAGGACAGGGACATTGACCTGTTTCAATTGCTGATGTATCCTATGAGTCTAGGAGAGTGCCTGGCATATGCAACTGCTCAGTTTAAAGTTTGTTGAATGACTATCATTAGAGACAGATGGTGGACTTTTCTAGAAGCTGTGAAACTTCACCAATGATGAAGGTTCTGATTCACTGCTTTAACCCCCTGTTGTCCTCATCCCAATTAAAAGAAATCCTCGAATAAAACAAAACTTTTGGTGGCTGCAGACCACCAAAAGTAGGTCAAGTGTGGTCTCCAGACCTGGAGTTTAACAGTTTTAGAAAACGTTACAATTAATAATAAAACATCACTTATTTAATTCATAATTATTTATAGGTTGGTATAGTAAAAAAAGGGGTGGAGGACTGAGGCTTTGGAAATATATTTTTCAACAGGGCCTGGATTATTTTCTTCCAATGTTTCATTTGTGTCTGGATCTTTCTACTTCACACAGAGTCACTGGTGTCTGAGGCAATTCACAAACTTTATTGTGCAAGTTTTGCAGCCAGGGGAGGGATTTATTTTGCAATATATTATTAATCTTTTTATTTATTTCCCAACTAGGAAGATTCAAACTTCAAAAGAGTGTCACAGGGATGGCTAGAGCTCATGAGGATTTTCTGTCTCCATTCTTATTGGATTTGTTACCTTTAAGGAAAATTTTTTGTCACACTCATTTCAGATGCTTCAGACCTAAGTTCATCTAAATATAACCTTCATTCTGAAAATTTAATTTCTATTCTCTACTAAACAATGAGGTTGGTTGTTTGCCATCTTTATCTTATACTGTTTACAAAATGCTACTTTGGATGACACATCATTTTTGTCTGATTAGAGCCAGCGTTAGATGCGGAAGAGGAGAGGAGATCTGAGCAAGCATACAATGTTCTGGGTTTAGACCGGGACACCTGGAAGCTCTCTGCTACATACACATCCTTTAAAAATGCTCCTCCTGTTTATTCCTTTAGAACGGGTCTCTCTGATGTAGTGATAATGTGGCCCAGACAGCAAATGCTCACTAAATATTACAGTGACTCTTTGCACTTTCCTACTATTTCATAGTTGGGTTGAGCTGTGTGACTAGTTCTGCCCCATGGACTAGACTATGCTACCTGTGGGCTAAGATGGCCAAGGGCCAGCCCTTTCTTCCTCCTGTGCTGTGAGCTTGTCAATTTTGTTGAGATGTCAGCCTCGTAAATGACATCTACAAGGTAGATGGTAGTTACAGGTGGGAAAGCACCCTCCCGGTCTGCTTGGACCCTGGGCGTGGGTTTCATCTACTGATACAGCTAACAAGGATACACAAAGAGTGAACTGTCACAAATATGTGAATGGGAAGCACTCACCCCAGGTTCAATGCCTGATCTTTACCTGCCAATGGGACCCTTCAAAACCTTGACTGTGAACTTGTAATGTCTGCATTAAGAACAACTATCAGAGGATACATATCCAAAATAAGTGGAAGCAGGAGCTTAAGGAGCTGTTTGTATAGTTATGCTTATGACATCCTTATTCATGACAGACAAAAGATTGACAAATCCACAACAAAATCTGGGCAGGCAAACAAAATGTGGCATCAACCTACAATTGAATATGGTTCAGCCATAAAAAGGATCAGAGTTCTGATATGTGCTAAGATGTGGATTAATCTTGTAAGTATTATACTATGTTCCAAGAATTCTTCTAGACATGTGGAGGGTAAGAGGAGGTCAGACATGTCCTTGCTCTCCTGGGATTCACATTCCAGTGAGGAGCTACTGCTTCCTGCTAGATAAATAAGTGAGTGTACTTTTGGTCTGCAGGGTGTTGCTGAGGGCTGTGGGGGAAGAGTGCTCAGAGGAGCCATCTGTGGCCTCCATGAGAAGCTGGTTTTTATAGGTGGGCCAGTGACTGACACGCTTATCTGGGAGAAGAAAGTGGTGGGTGGTAGAGGGAAGAACAAGCACACAAATCTTGTTTTATCATTACTTTTTTCTTACCCAAAGCACAAGCACAGTTTTTAAGAACTTCATGATACAAAGCACTTATTTTTGTCTAAGAACTATAGCATCATTTAACTAGTGCCTAATGTGATGAGTTCTCCAAATGTTGGCATCCCCTGCAGCTCTCAGTCTTGAAATTTGTAGCATACATGGGCACGCTGATTTTCTCTTTGAGGTTATGAACTTTTATATTTGCTCATAGCCTCATTTTCCTATTGAGGCATGTTTTACCTTTACTGCCACATGTCATGTGTCCTTCATGGAAGGCTGACTGCACTATTTGCCTTTTGATTTTTATCATACCCACTTTCAGTTTCAGGATTTTGTGCAAGACTATAAGGATAACCTCTTATTCTTCATTTTCCATCATCACACATGGTGAAACAAGCAGCATCATGTTTGCTTTCCAGGGTACCACGTATCATTGACTCCAGGGCTTTAGGGAAGAATTAAAATAATTTGATATTATTATTTATGAAACACTGTCTTCATGAGGAATTATTTCATTGTAATTGATGGAAATTTTAATGTCTATATCAATGATGTTAAACCACAGATAATACTGTTCCTACTCTTGGGGCATTTGGAAAGGTGTGGAGTGTGTTTTTAGTTATCACAGTGACTAGGAGGTACTGTCATTGCACACCTGGGGGCCAGTCAAGTTAGACATTCTGCAGTCTAAGGGGTGAGTCTGCATAATGGAGACTAGCTCCGTTGAAGGTGCTCTTAGAGGCCTGCTGAGAAACACTGATCCACAAAAGAGAATGGGTGTGCCAACCAAGCAAAACCAAGCCTCCCCCTCTATCAAGTCTCAGCACAGGACCTCATTAAGAAAGAAATGAAAATTTCTTTTCTAAGATAGACTTGAAAAGTTTCCAGTGGAGAACTCATTTAAACAAATAACAAAAAAATTCAAACTATTTCCTAATATTCAATTCCCAAATACCTTCTCTAAAAATAGCAAGACCTTCTCTTGAAAATGGTCTTTCCTGGGTTTGAGCATTCCTGTGTCCTTGGAGAAACTTTCTTCTTTTAAAATACCAACCAAGATGAATTTTTTCTGTTTCCTTTAATTCTATACCAGTTGTATAGAGCAGTTGTATGAGTGCGTTTGAGTGTGTGTGTGTGGGGGGGGCGATGAGGTTGTAAACACTGATATTCTTTACTTTTGTAGTGGTAATGCTAAGAGGGGTTGGTTAAGACTTCAGAGAGTCTTTTTAAACCAAATGGCCAAAAGTACACCAATGTGTCATGGGGACAAAGAAACAATAAATCATCTATTATCTCTATCCTGCTTTTTTTGAGTCAAATCTCTCTTTACAATTTGTCATAATCCCCACTCAGAAGACCTGCTTTGTCAGCCACCTGCCTGGTTTCTGATCTCTATAACTTAATTATCTGGCTTCTATATGCCAAGTGCCCTAACTTTATATGATCCTTCAGCTCCAACACATCTGAATAACTCAGTTAATTTCTCAGTTACATATTCCTACATGAGGAGATCTCATGGCCCAGTCTATGTTGGGTGCAGCCTTCTCCAGTCCTAGAACTGTCTCAATGGGTTAGTCCTTCTGAGCAATAGGAGAGGAAGATCTTTAAGATGGAACTCTTGTTGAGGAAGAAACAATGGATGTCATAGGCTTAGCAGCACAAGTTCATTGAGTTCATGGTGACAGCTTATCAATATTAGGAAATTCCAGCTTAAGGCTGAGACACTGTCTTGAGCTCATTATTCCTCCAAAGCAACTAAACTAATCCTCCAGCAGATTCCCAAACAGCTGCCGAGACGCTTAGCATAGTGTGCCATATGTATTTCTGAGCCTTTATGATCAGAGAATAAGTTCAAAGTTGAGTTTTAGTCTTTGTTTTGACTTTTCTTGGTTTCTCCCAGTTTGGTTAAATATTTTTAACTTATAACATTGAGGGTAGTCTGATCATAATCGCAAAAGAAAGTTTTAAAGATAGTACAGCCTCCTAAAATGGCATTGAGCTCCTTAGTCTTGGTACATTAACTCTCGGGCACTGGAGATACTAATTAATTTTAATAACTTCATAGCCATTAATTAATGTTTATTGAGAGCCAATAAGGTACACTAATTTTGGTATAATGTAACTAAGAAGCAAGTTCTTTGCTTCTAATATTCATTGAAACTTTTAACAAAAACAATGATTTTTATTTTTGACTTCGGAAGTGAAAGCTAAATAGGTTTTATGTAGACAAGAAGTCTAAAATATTTAGTCTTTCTGGAAAGTATTTGCTTTGATCAAATTAAGATTTAAGAAGTACTGCTAATACAGCTAAAGTTCATCTGTCATTCAGACATAGAAAGATAGTTGCAGCCTCTTGTTTTTAAAGAGGAAATGGAAGCATCAATAAAGGGCCACTCAACCAGTCCAGAGTCCCACGCTGAAGGACCTCTTTCCCTAACAGTGCACTCACCAGTGACCATGGCCTGAAGTTGTTAGACACTCCAGGTAGAGAAGAAAGTTATTCAGTGAGAGGACCCATCAAGATTGCCAACTGAAGAGATTAATTCCACACCAATTTTGGGGTTTCTTTAATTAGTTGTTTTAGGATTACAAGAACATTAGATAATAAGTAACCTTATTTATTGATATTTTTAATCTTATTAGAACATGTCTAAATGTGTTTGAAATTTTATGTAGTTTTGCTGTGTCCCTTTAGGCTGCTACTTTATAGTTTCCAAACTTTTTTTTCTTATTTTTATTTTTTAAGAAAGCAAAATAAATTTTTGTCTGAGAGTTCAATATCAAATATAGAGGCACAGGAATGAAAGATCCAGGAAAATAAAAAAGTGGAGAAGGGTCTTTTGAATGGAGAAGAGAACAGATTACAAACATAAAGCTGCAGTCATCTATCAGCTTTTTAAATTGAGGACACAATAGGAATAATGTTGTGAAAAAATAAGAAATTAATCTTAAATGTTCATCTGGATGAATTTTTAAATACATGTATCTTCCTGTGACCATTACCCAGATCAATAACTCCAGCGTCCCATGGAGGTATTACTTCCTTGTGCCTACAGAGATATTCTGACTGGAAACAACTTGGGACAATCATTTTTTAAATCAAAAGTTAATTAAAGTTTGAACTAGTAAAGTTCATGATCTATTTGTCATTAATTAATTTAACAAATGTTTATTGAGGATTTTATCATAAGATTTATGCAAGCACTGGAAGCTTAAGTGAACATAATAGAAACCACTTCACATTATTATAAAAAAAAGGTTGCAACTATTCTTTCTATCACTTTGAAAGTCTATTTTCCTAAATTTTGTTGTAGATGTGTATTTTTATGAAAAATATTACAAATATTAATAAATATTACCTTTTTATGCTTTAATATTGGGTTTGACCTTTTAAAAAACATTTGTTTTGATGTTAATGGGGCTTGACTTTGAACATACCAAGAAATAATGAGAACAACAGAACGTGGCTGTTTCTCATTTATCCTCCTGGGGACTGCAGCTTCCAGGACCACGTAGCCAGAGCTGCAGCACTATTATTATCCAGGGCAGCACGTGCTCAGTGAAGACAAAGTGCCCCTAGTCATGGTGGTGCAGGAGAATGCCCAAAGTGGTTGTAGGAAGATGCAGATGGGATGTCACAGGGGACTCTGTGTGGGCAGCAGCTGCTGTAGGTGGAAATAAATCTCCACACTTCAATACACAGTTTAAATATATTAGTTTTACTCTAAGGGCAAAGTGAGCAGGTGAATCTTGATGGTTGTATTACAAATCTCCATGCAGTCCTTGTGTTAGACTGCTTTTTGTGACAGTAACAAAAATACTTAACAAAAGCAACTTAAAGGAGGAAAAGATTATTTTGGATCATGGTTTTGGAGGTTTCAGGCCTGGTCAGCTGGTTCCAAGACAGAAGCATCATGGTGGAAGGTGACATGGTGGAGCAATGCTCCTCAGCTCTTGGCCAGCAGGAAGTGGAGAGAGGGGTGGAGTAGAGTGGGGGGAAGGGGACAGGGACAAAAAATACCCATCCAGGGCACCACCCAGTTACCTACTTTCTTCAACCATGCCTCACCTGTCTACAGTTTCCACTGCCTCCCAGTAACTTATTCAGCTGGCTATCAATGGATTATTCTGCAGGTGAAGTCAGATCTCTCATGATGCAGTCACTTCCCCAAGTGCCACCTCTGAACATTGCTGCATTGGGGATACATCTACATATTAGTCTTTGGGAGACACTTCATATCCAAACCATAATAGTACCCATATCTAAATGATGACTGCATGATGCTTGCTGAATCTATTTCCCTAGAGAGATTGAGACACCAAAGGTACCAGTGAGTTACCAGTACTGTCTGGGAATGTCCTGGTATTGTCCTGGTACCATGAGCTGATCATCTTTTCTCTAACACGTCCTCCGCCATGATGCTTCTGCATTTGAACCAGATGACCATGGACTGAAACCTCTGAAACCATGATCCAAAATAATCTTTTCCTCCATTAAGTTGCCTATGTCAAGTATTTTTGTCACAGTCACAAAAATCTGCCTAACACAGGGACTGCAGGGAGATTGGTAACACAAACACAGGAATCAGCTTATGATCCCTGAGTTAGCACTGAATGTAGAAGCAGTTGAGTTGTTCCTGGAACAGTGGGAAGTACTGTTCAAGTGTTTTACAAGAGGTGTGTGTGGGCGGGGGGAGAAAGAAAGAGAGAATAAGAGATAAAGAAAGAGATGCCAACTCCCATTCTTTCTAATAAACAATGAACATGACAGAAAGAGAACCAATTCTATCTCTATACAAAGAACTTGTGGAAAGTGAGACTTGGTCTACATGGATTTATGAGGGCACCAAAAGCAATCACCAGACTGGCCATTTATCATTTGCCATTTACAAAAAAAAAAAAAAAAAAGATTGGGAAATAAATAGTGAAGGAGTTCAAAGACTAATGTCCCAAGTAACTGCTCAATTTGCTATCTCTTTTTTGCTTAAAAGGCCAGTGCAGTTTTCCAGATGGGAATTTATTTCAGATAACAAAATAGAGAATCTCATGATTGACATGTTTTTATCCTATTCTTTTTGGTTTGCTTTGACATAGAAAATCTACTGAAATCAATCTAATTTATAATTGAGGAAGTTTATTTTCCACTTGGTTTGTAGACATTCTTGTTCCCATTAATTTTAATGGGTGTTTTGGCTCTTGCTCTGGAGAAGAATGGGTGGGGCTTCCAGTGGAGTACAGTGCTGTGCTATTAAATCCATAGAGAGAAATGCTCTGTGTATTTCAGCACCCAACTTCTGAACTGTGAATAATACAGAAAAAGTTTGAAAGCATTCACATATTCTGTTATTTATGTCTTTCAAAAAAATAAAAGGGAAGCCTTTTATACACAAGACCAATTTTATGTGACCATTGAAAAGATTAAGGATCATCTTAAAAACACTCTGAACACTTCATGTTGAGTAATGGGGATGTAAGCAGCAATGTACATACATAAACAACAGGTAGCCTGATTTCTGCTTTGCATAACCAATACAAGTCCGTCTCCAGAAGGTCAGATTGGCTAATAAAAACCTTCCATAAAATTCAGAGTGGAAACCTAATCTCCTGAGAAATGAAAACAAGATATTATCAGAGTAGTATTTTACAGGGTCACTGTTTTGCACTTTCTAAGAATGTTCATCAAAGATACGGTAGGCGCTTGGAAAAGATGCTAAAGTATATTTGAAGCTCACATTCAATTATGAAACCAGCTTAATGAGTAAATTAACATGACGTTGTTTACTCTGGAAGTGACAAGAGGGTTCTGGGTAAACATAACCCCACTCGGATTTGTGTGTGTGTGTGTGTGTGTGTGTGTGTGTGTGTGTGTGTGTGTGTGTGCAAGGGATTGAAGTCAGGGACACCCAAGCACCTGTTTTGCATTTTTATTTAAAGACAGGGTCTCACTGAGATTCTTAGCACTTCACTTTTGCTGAGGCTGGCTTTGAACTCACGATCCTTCTGTCTCAGCCTCCCAAGCCACTGGGATTGAAGGCATGCATCACAGTGCCTAGCTCCCTTCAGGATTTTAATTCATTTCTACAAAAGTTAATGTCTTATTCTCTGTCTGGCTCCTCTCTGGCACTCAATAGAATCTGTTGAATGAAATAATGAATGACTGAGTGCTCATTACATGCAATGCACTAGTTTAAGTAAGAGTTAAATATGATCAGCAGCCTCAAGAAACCACATTCCAATAGGTACAAATACAAAATGAGTCTTTTTTCCAGTTCTCATGTTTTAAATTCAAATAGAAAGATAATTATCCTAGTTTCAGGGTTTTTTTTTTAAGTATAAGCCAGGTATAATGGAAAAACATAGAAGACAATTATCAATTCTGCTGAAGAGGTCTGGAAAGGCATCACAAAGGAAACAACAGTGACTTAGATATTTTTTGAAAGACACATAAAGGAAAGAAAAAGCTAAGAACCATAAGCATGGGGAGAAAACCCTTCTCAAGGAATACCAAATAGTCTACTATGGCAAAGGTAATTAATATTTGAAAAATCAATGGTGGGTAGAGGTGAAGAATATTGACTATCATATGAAGGCCTTTGGATTTTTAAAAATAATGGAATATCTGATTTTTTAAAATAAGAAAATGGGGGTGATGCCATGATTTTGTGTAAATTTTAGAAGGGACTCTGATATCAATGTACAGAATAATTTGGAAAGGAGAACAAAGATTGTTGAAAATAGGTACTATATAGGTACCAAGGATATAGGAGTGAGATGAATGGTCAAAATTCCTCTAAATAAGATGCTTACACTTCTTTATTTACCTTGACTACAGTATGTCTTAATCTATTTTGTGTTGCTTTAACAAAATACCTAAGGCTGGGTACATTGTAAAGAGATTGATTTAGCTCACAGTTCTAGAGATTCCTAAGCATGTAACTCACACACCAGCATCTGCTCAGCTCTGGTGTGTGTGAGAAAGAAATGTAATTTGATGAAGCAAGAGGTGAGAAACAGTCAAGCTTCCTCTTTTATAACAACCTACTACTTTAGGAAGTAACACTTAGTTCTGTGAGACTCAGCCCACTTTGAGAGACCAGCATTGATTTCTTCTAAGGATGATGCCCCTAATACTTAATCATCTCCCATTAGATCCCACCTGTTAAAGATTTAACAACCTCCAACAATTACCACGCTGGGACTAAGCTTCCAACCAAGAAATTTTTGGGGAAAAACTACATCCCAACCATAGCAGAGCACATAAGAATTAATTGTAGTGAGAGTTGTAGTGCTCGCCCATATCATAAAATTTTCTCTTGGGTACAGATTCCCACTTGCAGTTAGGAATGACCAAAGTGACTATTTCTGGCCTGGCCAATGAACTATAAATAGAAGTGGCAGCATTATTTAAGAGCCAGTGACCCCTCTCCTGCTATTCCAAGTGAATAGACACCACAACTACATAGACCATTGTCCCCCTGGATCTCTAAGACTGCCTATAGATGTAGATGGGTCAGCTAGAGAACCATCATTATCCAGGAAGCCTTTGCTTGAAACAGAAATAAGTCTTTATTCATTCAATTGCAAATATATGGGGTGTTTATTGTTACTACAGCATAACCTAGCTTAACCTGACTGATACAGTACCATAGGAGCCCAGGGAACACTAATTGTTGGAAAGAATGAAAAAGAGGACTTTGGAGATGATACTTGAGCTGAGTGATAAAACTGATAAAAAATTAGCTAGACAGTTAGGCAAGTGTGAACTTTGACATGGTGGAACCATACTGGGTGAGGGCTTGGGCCCTTGAAATTGCCTGCCATGTTGGGAGAGCCATGTGTGGATTTATCTGGCTGCATGTGGGTGAGTGGCTGGAAGAATGGCTTTTGTTGGGCCAAGAGTTTTGCTCATTACTGCAGAGTGCCTTCCTTACACACTAATTGTGGCTGGTGGAAGACAGCAAGAGTCCCAAGTACAGGGAGCAAATAAAAAGTAAGAGCTGGATCATTATAATTAGGGGCAGCATTAAGGGTTTCCTTTCCACTTCAGGTTTTCAACCTTTGCTGTCACTAAATACCATTAAATGAAGTGATACAACCTATTAGGGTCTTTCAGACTATTCTCCCTTGGACCCCACTGAGGTCTCTTTAGAGAGATTAAGCTTTAGAACCAACAGCATAAATAGGAATTATCCAGGCAGAATAAACGAGAATGGGTGGATGCCATTTGAATTGTATATATTTATAGTCTTAAGAAAAAGGAAACCTAAAAATACCAAGAGCAGTGACATGTTTTGTGGCAGATTTAGTTCTATAGAGAGGAATAGTTCTATAGAGAGGGACAATTACACCATTCACCAGGCATAATTATTTTTAAAATGTCTTCTTGAGCTTACAGATTTTATAAGAAGAACCTGCTGTCATAAAACTTGCTGGTTGTCACAAGGAAACTAATAGGCTAGAAAATATTCTTTGGTCACTAAAGAAAATTTTGATTTTCTCCTCTATTTGTTGATTTCTTTACACTCAAGTTTATAAACTGTTTTATTTATAGGTAGAAATATGCTGGTGACATTTTTATTTCTCCCAAAGCCTAGTACAAGCCAACATAATAAGTAAATTTATTCAGTCTTACAACATACCTTAACAAGGACCTACCCTGAGCCATGCAGGGTTTTAAGTGCTTCAGAGACAGTGTTCAACAAAATAAATAAATTGTCTGCCTTAAGAAACATGCATTTGAGCAGGGGAAATAGATTATATACAACTAATGAGTAAATTAATATAATGTTAGCTGGTGTTAAGTCCTATGGAGAAATATAAACCAGGAATATTTTTGCTATTCCATGGACTGGTTGAGGAGTGCCTCATATTGAGAAGGTGATATCTGTGCAAAGACATAAAGGAAATGTATAGAGACCCCATGGATGTCTGGGGAAAGAGAGACCAAGGGAGAGAGAGTAGGGAGTGTACCTTGTGGGGAGAGGTTGGGCTTGGCATGATTTAGGGACCGAAAGAGATCAGTGTGGATAGAATAGGAAGAGAATGATGGGTTGTGAGGTCAGATCCTGTAGGGCTGGTAGGTAATGTGTGAACTTTGGCTTTTATTCCCAGTGTTAAGGGGAGCCATCAGAAGCTTTAAAGAGGAGTGTGCTGTCAGACAGTTATGATCTTAACTGTGCTTCCACAAAATTCATTGAAATCCTAACCCCAGTAGATTGGAATGTGACCAGATTTGGAGACAGAATCTTTAAGGAGGTGATGTAGGTAAAACAAAGTCATATTAGTGAAATCTAATCCTATAAGCCTGATGACCCTAAGAAGGGGAAATTAGGACACAGACATATGCATGCACAGAGAAAAGACCACATGAAAACAAAGAGAGAAGGCGGGTTGCCAAAGAGAGAGGCCTCAGAATGAAGCCAATCTTGTCACCACCTTTGTCTGGACTTCCAGCCTCTAGAACTGTCAGAAAATGAATTTCTATTGTTTCAGCCACTCAGACAGCTGCACTTTGTTATTGTAGCTCAACAGACAGATGCACTGACCTTCCTTGTAAGTCAGATTACCCCACCATTTTTTGTGAATGGAGGACATTGTGGGCAAGGGCAAAGCTGGAAGAGCCAGGTGCAGCCTCATGTGATAATCCAGGTGACATTTTCTAGTGCTTAGTTCTCAGAGGTAGTGAGAAGGGCCAGATTTAGGATCTATTCTGAAGGTGCAACCGACAGAATTTGCTCTTGAGGTCGATGCTGGATATGGGACAAAGAGAGGAGTGAAGGCTTTCTCCAGGGATTTTGGCCTGAGAAACTAGAAAAATGAAGTCTCCATTTACTGAGATGAGAAAGAGAGAACAAGGTGAGAGTTGGAGGGTATGGGAATCAATCAGAAGCATGGGTGGGAGGTGAGGATCTGACACGCCTGTTGAAAAGCCAGTAAGTGAAAATTTAAGGGAGATAAGAGGACACAGAAGGGCTTTAGGAGACTTTGTCTACCTAGCACCCAGCAGGTGATTGATTATAAGAGGCTCACTGAATAAATAAGTGGACAATTTGAAGACGAGGACATGATCTCTTATTGGCCTTGGGAAAAGTATATTATCTCCTTAATTGCATCTGAAAAAAAATATAAGCAACTGAAAGAAATCTAAATGCTACTACATAGCTATCTTGCTATGAGCTAGTGGTCTGATTTTTTTAAACATTATTATGGGATGGCAGTTTGTGCACTCACATTACAAAATGTGCCTTGCATTATTATTTTATGGGAATTTTCTAAATGTATTGAAATAGGATATATCATTTACACTACAAAATGTTTGATGTTCTATGGACTTTCTGGAACAGTTCTTGGGTCTTCCCTCACATGAACTGCTTATACCATGATGTTCTTTGTGGTGTGTCTAGTATGGGGACCTCCAAGAGAAGCACCCTTCAGGACCATACTCTACAGTGACATTGCCACCAATGGGCTCTGTCCATTTACAATAAGAACCTGCTCCAAGATTATGCAGTGTCCTGTGAAGGAGATGCAGCAGGGTACGGAAATTTCAAAGTTCCATCCAGTTGGCATCCTGTGAAACAAATAGATACTGTGGAGAGTATTATTCTTAGCTATGATTTTTTTCTGGACATTACTTTGATAATATTTTAAACATACAGAAAATTTCAAGAATAGTACAAGGAACTCCTGAATACTCTTTACCCAGAATCACTATGTTTTGCCCTCCCTCCCTCTGTCTGTCCCTCCTTTCCTCCTTTTCTCCTTCTCCTCCTTCTTCTCCTCCTCCTCCTCCTCTTCCTCCTCCTCCTCCTCCTCCTCCTCCTCCTCCTCCTCCTTCTCCTCCTTTTTTTCAGCTTATTATGTGTGTGCACTTGATGGTTAAAGACATCCTGCCCCTTTGCTACTAAATATTTGGGGACTCATTTACATAAAACATAGTCATACTATCATTATCAAACCTCAGGAAATTTACTATTAATGCAATATTGCTATTCAGCCCACAAGCCTAACCTATTCAATGTTTTAAAGAATATGATCCTATTCAAGAGAACAGATTACCTTTAATTGTCATAGCTTCTTTGTATTCTAGAACAGTTTGCAGCCTCTTTGTTTCTTGTCTTAATATTTTTTGAAAAGTAGAGGTCACTTATTTTGTAGAATACCTCTCTAGGTATCTTGGAACAATTCCTTATAACTACACGCAGATTTTGCATTTTGGGCAGGATTAATAAGAGTTGCAATGTCGTGTTGTTTTTTGGTGAATAATGTCAGAGACAGGTGCTTCTGATATCATAAGACTAAACTCACAATCTTTTCAGAGACAGCAAGAAACAAGCATTGAAATCTGAATTTGGCTATATGTGTTCAATATGAGATGACAGTCTGTTTATATGGAAGGGATGGAGGAACAAAAAAGAACCAATGTCGAGGAACAGTTTATCATGATGATGGCCCAAGGTCGTAACTTTTGTATGGCATAAGATTCAGCATATCTTTAAAGGAAGCAGACACACACAGACCTGTGCTCATCTTAAAGGACCTTTGGTGTCCTTAGCGTAGACTAAACATTATTGCAACATGAAAGGCATCCCTGCCTACTTCCTTCCTTCCAACTGCACTTTATTCCTAGAAGCAGTAAACCCAGCACCTCAAAAAAAGGAATTAATTATTTTGTCTTATTTGGATGTGGCTGGGATGTTGAGCTGTCTGTAAGGTAAACATGTTCTTATCCCAAATGCGAGTAAATACTTGGGATAATTTTCAGTGATGCCATTGATACTTTCAAATAGTTACTGATATTTAGAAGAACTAAATTATAGTTAAGTCACACAGTAATTTCTTTATGCAAAACCAAACATGGCATCTATAGTTATAAAGCAAAATCTTCACCCTCCTTGGGAGTTTGCCTGTGGGGCTAGGGGAGTCAGGCTGTCTCACAGGGGCTGTCCCCATGGATCTGCATCCTTTTGATGCTTGTTTATTGAATTCGTGGGCTAATAGGCCAGTTTTATTAAGTGGAAGGGTTTATGGATGGCTGGATGGTCAATATCATTGAACATTCATAAATCAAATAATTAAGTCAAATGAAGCCTACATGAGATGGCTGACCATTGCATATAAAGTAACTTCCCAAGGGTACTTTGACTGCTTTAATTAATTTATCTAGACTCCAGATTATTCTGGATTAGCTTGGAGTGGTAGGTCTAGGTTCTGGGAGTGTATACAAATACACACACCACAGTTTGTGGCTAGGTATTTGTATGATTCTTTTGCTATAAGAAATGCAGCTATCATGTTTATTGGGCTTCTTTTTCCTCAAGGGGTTGCCACAAGGTACTTATGGATTTTCCAGGACTCAGAAGAAAATTGAAATCACCACACTATCCATGTTCCTACAGAGCATTAGCTGCTTCAAAGAGAAGTACTCACTGGTTGTCTTCTCTAAGGAAAACTGGAGGATTCTCAGAGGCTATGTTATTCATCTTTATATTGTCATAACAAAATACCTGAGATATACATTTAAAAGGAAGAAAGGTTTACTGACTTATGGTTTTAGAGGTTTCAGTTCACAGTCTCTGTGATATGCCAAAAATTGCACTATACTCTTTATACACATTGACCCAGATGCTTAATATGACCTCACAGGCAATTATTGTCCTCATTTTATAGATGAACTGGGCTTAGAATATAAAGCAATGAGGCTGAGATTCAACCTAAATTAGATGGCTCTCAACAAATTTGAGGATAGATTAATAAGCCAAGGGCATCTGCCTATGATATTGGAGTGAATCAATTTCACTAAAACACGTATTTCTGAGGTTTAAGCTTGAGGTCAGAGTGTAGACAATGCTGGTGAAATGGGGACATGATTTCCCAAGAGGGTCTTAGAGGTCAATAGCTATTACTCATGTAGTGGTTAGTACACGCTGGTCATTATTCTAAGCTCTTATGTATATCATTATGAAATTAATCCCCACTCTGACCCTCTGAGTTAGGTGCTGTCATTATCCCACACGAACCTTCTTAGGTAGCCAGTAGCTTCTGCTGTGCCCTAAATATTTTCCAGGTTCAGAGGGATATAATTGAAAAGATAACAACTATAATACATGCAAGATGTGCAACATGATATATATATATATATATATATATATATATATATATATTGCAAATGATTACCACAAACCAGCTATTCACACTTCATGTAATTACTTGTTGGGGGGGCAGTAAGAACATTTAAGATCTACTATCTGAAAAAATTTCAAGTATACAATAGGCCAAAATTATTTGATTTCCAGAACTTATTCATCTTATGAATGAACATTGGTGCCTTCTGTTCAACATCTCCCTATTTCTTTCATCCTCCCTCCCCTATTCTTAATAACCACCATTCTACTCTCTGCTTATATGAGCTGGACTTTTCTAGAGTCAACCTGTAAGTGGAATCAGGCAATGTTTGCTTTTCTGTGATTTTTTTCAACGTAATATCTTCTGGGTTCATCCACATTGTCACAAATGATAGGATTTACTTCTTTTATGACTAATAATATTCCATTGTACGTATAGGTATCATACTTTCTTTATTCATTCATCCATCCACAGATACTTAGGTTATTTTCGTATCTTGGCTGTTGTGAGTAATGCTAAATGTGGTGCTCCACATCTGAATGTTGCAGCAGAGACACTGAAATCTGACAGGAATAAAACCATAGCTTTTTATATTCATTGTCTCTGTGCAGTTCCATTTGTTGTAATAGCTTTGGATCCATGTGCACTGTATAGTGAAATCTGGGACAACTCTCTGGTATCCTCAATTTGAATGTACAGTTTTCTGTTTCAATTATAATGATGATTTTTTTTTAAAAAAGTGAAGTTATTTTTTAAGTTTTTCTAACTGGAAATTTTCACTGGAAGGGAATGGAATCTCCCCAAATTTTCATCCTTTGAGAAAGTCAGGTTGTTTAGGAGAAATCTTAAGGAAGCAATTACATCTCAGTCACTTGTTTGACCCCTGAGCAACTTAACAGAGGGAATACTTGCTACAAATAAAACTTGTAGAACAAAGGCCTTTGGAATTGAAGCAAAGGAAATAGGAGTTCCAAGAGCTCTTGATTAAAACTATTGTAGGGTAGAGTAAAGGAAGGTAAATTGGGGGAAGTAGGAGAGGAGGCAAAGAAGAAGCACTAAGACCTGAAATGAAGCAAATTATGTCAAAATAAACCCTCTATGATGTACAACTGTAATGCACTAGTAATTTTTTTTAAAATCGGTTGTACCTTTAAGTTACTTCAAGTAACATATCTCTTGGGTTTTTGAAGAAAGAAGCCTGTATCAATTCATTTAACAATGAGAGATATAACAATCAAGTTATTAATTTACCTAAAATAATATGTAGCTTGGGATGGGACATTCATTTGAAAAATCACAAAAGTTCATAATCCCCAAACTCAGCATATTGTAAAAACTGTCACAGAATTATTTGCAATTTTCTTTCTATTTAAAGAATGCATGTCTCCATAGAAAAAGATTAGAAAATTCAAATAAAAAATATTTTTTAATTGTCCATAATCTCATGATTCAGAAAGAATCTTTGGTGATGGTGGTTTTTAATGGTTTTATTTCCAAGGATATCTGTGTTTTTCTGACACAGGGTAGCAACCGAGTCATTTGCTTGGGCTGATTACTGTCGTTACTCAAGAGCTGTCTGATTTCTAGTCTCTTCCAACAATCTTCCTGTTGAAAGTGACTCAGCAGAAGGTGGGATGATTCTACCATTTTTTTCAAATAGAAAGGAGAGAGACTCTAAATAGTGTGAAACTTGAGTTTTAGTTGCTGATTCTCCATCCTCTTGATTAACACTAAGAATTATGATAGTGACATGTTCTTTAGCTTGATGCGATCTTTGTTTTCATCTTGATTCAACGCAGAAATTTTGTTGGTTCCAGGCAAATGGATTTTCTGCTTAAGCACATTTTCATTTAAATTAAATCAATGTAGTAAAGTTTTAGGTGAAAGTGTAATGAGCATATAAATTGCAGTTTTTAGTGTCCCCTTTAGCCTAATTTTCATATTAACAAGTGACAGAATGAAACTAGATAAGCAAGCCAAACAATGTTGATCACAGAGGTCAGATGGGTGAAGGTGCTGGCAAGGGAAGGGGTAGGGAGGTGAGTGCCATTCATGGAGTGCAAGGAGAGTAGGAGACAGGAAAATAAACACACACTGAGACCAAAGGGATCAAGTGAGAGCACCCAGTCCAGAGAATATAGCTCAGAGTATATCCTCCATTTAGTCTTATAACTTAAAAATGATAGTAGAATATTTGTTTTATGGAGATGTACATTCTTTTTTTTTTTTTACTTTTATATTCTATTTATTTAAACATATTTTTTTCAGTTCAGTGTAGACCCACCAAAGACTGTCATCATCAGCTTTCTCATTATTTATTTATTTATGTAATAATGAATTATTTATTTATTATTTATTTATTTTGATGTTTATTTTTTAGTTTTAGGTGGACACAATATTTTATTTTTATGTGGTACTGAGAATCGAACCCAGTGCCTCACACATGCTAGGCAAGCGCACTACCACTTGAGTCACATCCCCAGTCTCTTAATTATTATTTATAATTACCATATTTAGTTTCCTATGATTTAAATCTTCAAGGTTGTTTCTGGTAGTGTAAGTACTTTCAATAATATGCATTCTTATTTTACAATAATCTGCAGAAATAGGCCAACACTTTTTAATTCAGCATGAGTGTGTCAAGAGTGAAATATGTTTTCAGTTAACTTTAAAAAAAGAGTCCTTGGTCAAATAACTGTTAAAATATAAATAAGAATTGGAATGAAAAAAATCCAGAAGGGATTATAAAATACAGGGTTGGCAGTGGTGATGGTCATGATTTTGTTGGCCAGGGAAAAATTATAGTGTTTCCCATAGTTTTCAAGGGCTAATATCACAATTTATGGACCATACAAAATGTTTTATTTAAACTCCTGGGAAATTTCAAAACTATACATACCAAGATAATATTGGAAAAATAAAGAATCTTGTGTTTTAATTCTATGAAATGATATAAAAATTATTAACTTGTGGAAATTCACAGCTCCCCAGTCTCCTTTGCCTCAGCATCTTCTCTAACACCATTTTTTTTGGAGGAAAAGGGGATATATACTAGGTGAACAGATTCTTGTGAAAATATATACAGTATGTTTCTTGGAGGTGAAAAACATAGACACGATGTGTTGGGGTGTGTGTAGCACGCGTGTGGCGTGGAGAAGTGAAAGGACTGAGGCAGAGAGGGGTCAGGAGGAAGTTGATCAGAATGGGAGACATCCGGAAATGGGGGCTTGGGTTGTCAGAAGAAGAGCGGAGGAGAGGAGATCTTAACCCAAGCTGCACAGCCTTTGTTTCTGCCCTGCCTTACACATTTGAGTAAGAGTTGAAACTCCTGTTGGGTCATTCTGCTCTCACCATGAGTCTGCTCCCCAGCTACAAGGTGAGGGTTAGGGAAATTTAAGGATTGTTAAGTAAAGTGATAGGAGACAAGTTCCATTTTGAGCTAAGCCCAGGTTGGTGGACAGAAGCCTGTTGGTTCTGAGATTCATGTATGTTATCTTCTTTAATCATCATAACAACTATATAATGCTAATGTTAGTAAATTTCATTTACAGAGTTGGGGAACAGAGAGTTACATGGATAGCACCCAGAAGCTGACCAAGTTCAGACATCCAGCATCCCATGTCCAACACCCAAATCCAGGCTGACCCCAGGCTCTTTTTTTTTTTTTTTTTTGCTTTCTGAAGAATGCTTCAATTCAGTCTTATTTTATCTATCTATCTATCTATCTATCTATCTATCTATCTATCTATCTATTTATTTATTTGGTACTTGGGATTGAACTCAGTGACACTCAAACACTGAGTCACACCCCCAGCCCTATTTTGTATTTTATTTAGAGGCAGGTCTCACTGAGTTGCTAAGCACCTCGCTTTTGCTGAGGCTGTCTTTGAACTCATGATCCTCCTATCTCAGCCTCCTGAGCTGCTGGGACTCTAGGTGTGTGCCACCGTGCCGAGCTCAATTTTCTTTATCTTTTAATTTGAATGTCTAATAAGAAGTGTCCCCTGCCCTCTCAGGAATTCTAATCAAAAAAGATGAATGATGAAATGCCAATCGTGTGTGGCTTTGCTCACTGACTTGCTTGACCTCAGGTCGCTGAAAATCTCACAGCTTCTCAAGTGAAAAACAAAAATAAAAATGTGATTAGTCCCACTGAGAGTTGGTGAAGACTAGCACATCCAAGCTGTGATAACACTTGTTCAGGGAGAAGCACTTCAACATGAACCAGTGCCCTTCCCAAGGTCATCCTGAACCTTTCTGTCCATTTTACAAATGAATGTCTTGGCAAATCAAGATCTGATGGGGGTTTGGTTTGTTGTTGAGGCACAATTCAGAATCTGAGTTGTGCTTCTTTGAGAGAATTAGAGGTGAAAATGCTCCCCAAGCTTTCAATCCAGAAGGCAGGGGCCTTTGAGTCACTACCACATGTGGACTGGAATAGAACAGACCCTATAGAATAAACTATCCAAACACAGACATTTTCTAATGGAGCCCACAGGGGCACCTGCCACACTACAAGTAATTCTGTGTTGTCTTCCTCTGACTGAGATAAATGGCAGTGGCAGTCAGAGGGATTTAAATATTAGGCTTTTAATCAAATCCAGAATGAACTCTCTTACCTGTATTGGTTTCCCCAACCCATGGGCAGCTCTCCTTCCTTCTGTGAGCCTCTCTCTAAGGCCAGAGTTGCTTGGAGGAGAGTTCTTCTTTTAGTGCCAAGAATTATTCAAAACATCTTAAGAAGGAGAAGTCATGATATTCAACATTGGGAGAGCCACCAGATCTTGTTGTGTCCCTGTGGCCAGGAAGCCTTGTGAGAGCAGATTGCCTAACTCTCCTACAGCTATGGGAGATGGAGAAAGCAAGAAAGCTATATTGCTCCATCAAGGGAATAATAACAGTGGGAAAGAAGCTCCCTTGCTCTTCATGCAAGCTGATCCTTGACTAATTGGACCCAAGAGAATAGATACATTGACAAGGTGTCCACTCAGAGAGAGTGGTGGCATCATGAGGGTGACCCCCCAGGAGTGTTAGTCAGGATTCTGTAATTTTTGCTACACACAGCAAAACAGTGCAACACAGAATCCAGGTGAGACCACACGGAGTTAGTGGGAAGCCTTGGACACTTTGTCCCAGGGTGGAGATAGTTCAATTCAGTCATAAGGTTTGTTTTTACAGGCTTTGGAAACCCTTTTTTAGAGGGAGATGTTCTCTTCTGGCCAAAGAACCTTTACTTTTTCTGCAGGCTGACCTTTCTTGCAAAAGGGAACCTATTCCATGCAAAATAGAACCTTAAGAGTAAGGTCAGTATTTCTTTAAGTTCACCCTCTGTTTAGAAGTTTACAGCTGTCTTATGTGATTTTGATGTGTTTTTTGCTTTTGTTTTGTTTTTTGGTACTGGGGACTTAACCCAGGGGTGCTTAACCACTGACCCACATCCCAACCCCTTTTTTATTTATTTTTTTTTATTTTGAGACAGGGTCTTGATAAGTTGTTGAGGCTGGCTTTGAACTTGCAATCCTCCTGCCTCAGCCTCCCAAGCATGCACCACCACATCCAGTTTGTTATTATATTTGTTTTCAATTTTCAATGGTACATATAGTCTTTTTAAATTGATTTTATTTTTTAAATACACAACAGCAGAATGCATTACAATTCATATTATACATATGGAGCACAATTTTTCATATCTCTGATTGTATATAAAGTAGCTTGACACCCAATCTGTGTCTTCATACATGTACTTTGGATATTGATGTCCATTACATTTCACTATCCTTGCTAATCCCCTGCCTCCTCCCTTTTCCTCCCAACCCTCTGCCCCATTTAGAATTCATCTATTCCTCCCATGATCCCCCTCTGTACCCAACTATAAGATGATTTTAATTCCAGAATTCTTATGGAGTTTCTTTCCACATATTTTTGGTACCCATAGGACAACGAACAGAGACAGAAATCAAAATTGGCTGTAGATTTTTAGATTAATTTAAGGGATATAAGAACCCCTATCTTCTCTAAGCATTGTGTGTTGCCTGGATAATACAACTTCTATCCATATGTAATGGTCATTGATTTTATTGTAATTAAACAATACAGTCTTGTTTATAAATACCATTACATTCTTAGTAGTCTTTTATCTTTTCTTATTCAATGTGTACTAAAATATAGTTATTATTATGCTTTTGAATTTTGATTTTTGAAAAAATATAAAGGAACCCTGATACTGGAAAAGGGTAGAAGTTAACTACTGCTCAACTCCTCAGACCCAGCCCCCCCCATCAATTCATTTTGTTCCAGAAATAGAACTCATTAGGCCTGTAGGAACCTACAAGGATGGACTTTGGACTCACACTGAATGTCAATTCCAGCCATAGAACCCTGACCAAGTTCCACGGCTCCTATTAACCTCAGTTTTCTCATCTGTAATATGGGGCTACTTACAGTGTTTACCATAAAGCTTCAAATACAGTTAACACCTAATAAAAGTATTATTTAAAAAAAAGTATTAGCAAGCTGCAAATTGTGTGGAGAATTCAGAGGTGGAAGAGTTCAGTTTATCACGGTGGATTAGATGCTAACAGAAATCCCAGGAAATGAGGCTGATGAAAATGTTTAGTTGTTTGTTTGAACAAACCCAGCTCATGCTGAATACTCCTATTTTTGAAAGAAAAAAAAGAAACTGGGGAAATCATTGACTACAGATAGACCTGCCTGACAGTGTGGGGTGACCAGCCCAGCATGGCCACTGAGCCTCTGGGCTGCAGGCTCCCTCGGGCTTTCTGCCTGTGTCCTCAACCTTGACAGCAGGTTCTGGCAGACAACCTGGCAGCTCTCACAGTCCATTAAGAAGACAGACACAGACACACTCAGGCCAATGGCTGAAATCAGGTTAATTTCAGCCTGGTCCTGCTGATGGCCTCACACAGCCCATGCCAGCGCAGCCCAGAAACCTGCAAGGTCAGGTCCTGGTAGGACACCCACTAATGGACTTGTCTCAGTGGTCATGTGCTGAAGAAATAAAAAACGGGGTAAATGGAGAGTTCTGTTTAGAGAAGAAACTGCCAGCCTGTCATTAGGAGATGGAGGCAGGAGAGAGCCTGGGAAATAGGGGACAAATGCACAGAAGCGAAGCTGGGTGGCTAGGAAAATATTTTAGACTTGATCTATGTTTGTTTTCTAGAAGGTGCAGCTGTTAACTTGACCCAGGGGTGCTTAACCACTGAACCACATCTAAAGTACTTTTTGTTTTTTATTTTGAGACAGGGTCTTGCTCAATTGTTAAGGCTGGCTTTGAATTTGTAATCCTCCTGCCTCAGCCTCCCAAGCTGCTGGAATTACAGGTGGACTTATTTGGGTTATGTGGATGGACTTTTTAATGACACAGTAAGGTTCATTTGCCTTTTGCCATTGTGACAGTAGGGCCTGTGCATGTGAGTGGTACAGAAGCCTGCCAGACAACTGCCACTGAGTCATAGATCATTTGTCTTTATCTCTTTTCTCTGGATTCTTTTTGGCATATTTATTTACCCAAGTTTCTACTTATCCTTGAGAAAATTTACACTTACTCTTTCTTCTGTGACTCAGTGTCCATATGACCTGAACTCACATTTTGGGAAGAGGAAAGACCTGGAAGGCTGAGCTCTTTGTGGCAGTTGGGACTGGGATTCTTGGGGAAGATGGCTTTCTATTAGTGTGAAAATGTGCAGTGTGCGTTTTCTTCTCCCACATTAGATTTCTGAGGATTGAGCTTCTCCTGTTGCTGGGTCCTCAGCCCACCCTCTCCCAAGTCCTGGTGCTACCCTTTTTTCTTCTGTCCCATGTCCTCCCCAGCATCCACTTCAGTGTGACTCAACAGATGGCTGTGTGCCTGCTGTCATCTGGGCATGGTTAAAGGTGGGTTATATGAGGTAAATAAGTCTGACCCTCATCCTTAAGGCACTATTAAGGTCTATTATCAGGAACTTGCCTGTCACCAGAAAGAAGGGGCACAGAAAAGGGAGCAGAAGAATCCCAACCAAATTTCTTTGCTGTGCAATTCTAATCTGGAACTTACACTGGGTTCATTTGGGTGCATGAATAGATATGAAAGATGAACAGAAACTCAGCTAAATGGGCATTTTCAAGAGTGATGGTTTAAATAGCCATGCTACCCAAGTTTAAGAGCTGAGCTTCAGAATTTGTCATGACTTGAACCCTTGAAGATTCACCAACTCTATCTGGCATCACTTTTGGTGTGCCAGAACAAGACAATAATTTCTGTGGGTCTGTGAAATGAGATAGTATAAGACTTGCCTAGCAGAGGGACGAAGACATAGTAGGTAATTAATAAAAGGTAACCCTTATTACTTTCTAGTCATCTGTATTTGCAGATGAGTTTGTTAATGCCTGTGAAGGGCAACTGTGGTCTTGGAAGAAAGGAGAGCTGGAACAGGTAATGTGAGCCACAGGTGGGTACCCAAGAATCAAGGTGGGTGTGAGGAGGTCAGGAAGAACGCAACATCTTTGCTTTCGCAGCAGCTGGGTTTTCTCTTCTGGAAAGGAAATGGCATGTTTATCCAGCCAGATAACCAGGCTGCAACTGTCAGAGACCTTTTAAATGGAGCTTTGCAAATGTGTTCTGTGCAGCCTGCAGTAATGAGATCCATGCTTCTTCAGTGGTAATCCTCCATTACACATCATTTTAAATCTTTTTCTTATTTGGTGCACAGAACTGAGGTCCAGCATATACATATTTCCAAGTGTCATTTTTAATTTATTGCATGATTTAACACATTACCACTGGCACAGCTAAATAGTTAAACTAGAATCCATCAATTTGTCCTGAACTGTTGACATGCAGTGTAACACTATGGTTAAATTAAATTTACATATAAGAATGAGAGGCAGCTTGGTTTTCTGGCAGCCCTTGGGCCTGTTTTGTCAGTGAGGCATAGCTGCAGGAGAAAGATGACATTTTAAAATATGAGGTGCATTTCTACCACCCCTCATTATGGCCCAGGGAATGTCATCCTGCTGTATTTCTGGTTATTTTCCCTGCTGAGTGGCAAAGCAGACCATGTGTCTAGATTTTGGCAGGAGTGTACTGTGCAAATATAAAAGAAAACCACCGTTAATAGCAAAAACCTGGTTGGCAAATCATAACATTTTAGAACCAGAACAGATTTGGGCAACCCCAGAATATCAGAGTCACGAAGATGGGCCAGAGCTTTTGGTTCAACTCAGAGAAGTCAGGCAGGCTGCCCAAGGACATCTGGGACAAGCACTGGACCCTTGGACTCAGTCTGAATTCTCTCTGTTTCATATTTCATCATACTTTATGCAAAGATGTGGTTGAGTGGCACTCTGTTGCTCATTTATGTGAGAACCTGGACAAATGAGTGAACTACTCTGAGCTCTGTTTGCTTGTCCATGAAATGGAGATAATAACTGTAACTACCTCATAAGATCATCAGGAGGATTAAGTGAGTTACTGGATGTGAAATTGTAAAACTGTGCCTGGCATTTGCTCAGAGCGCAATCTATGCTCTTCTTGTTGTTGAAGAAAGAACAAGAAGTTTGTTTTTAAAAAAAATATTTATTTTTTAGTTGTAGATGGACAACTAAACTTTATTTTATTTTATTTCTTATGTGGTGCTGAGGATCGAACCCAGGGCCTTGCATGTGCTAGGCAAGCACTCTACTGCTGAGCCACAACCTCATCCCAAGAAGTTTGTTTTTATTGCTTTTTGCTTTTATAAAAATATGTTGTTTTCTTTTATCATTGCTTGTATATTTACTCAGAATTGTTTTTGGTGCCCTCACTGACAATAAAACTGGGGCAATATATACACAGATATTTAAATTGAATTTCCACTTTTTGAATTTTGATATAGACCCAGTCTTTATACTTATGTATATGGATATATATTAAAACCAGTCACTCTTAATTAAGCTCACAAACCACGTCCAAATATAATCTCAAAAAGAACTAGTCAATGTGCTAATTACTTACCCTCTGATAGATACAAGTCATTCATTACCAAGAAGGGTAACATTAAACAAAAGAACCTCATACACTTTGACCATGTGTAAATTACTATGATCAAAGACAAAAACTCAGATATTCTGGTTCTCAGAGCTGTATCTGATATCTGTAGATTTACTCCTTGTCCCATTCAACCTGTTGCCAAGAGAAGTACTCTTTTGTTATAGGTAGGATCCTGTCATAGTAGTCTTAATGAACTGATAAGGAAATGAAGAACCCTTATTTAATTCCAAAGTAAAGAAGAAATACTAGAATAACTAGTCTAGAACTGCAATTGTGGGAAACTCATTTCCTCTCCACCCACGAGTACTACAGATTGAACTCAGGGGCACTCTTACCACTGAGCTAAAACCTCAGCCCTTTTTATTATTATTATTTTAAATTTTGAGATAAGGTATCATTAAATTGCCCATGCTGGCCTTAGGCATGCAATCTTCCTGCCTCAGTCTCTGGAGTAGTTAAAAACAAGCACCACTTTGCCTGGTTGAAATTCATCTTTCAACCCTGACCAAGCTGTTTCATGAAAATTCAGATACACAAATTTACTGTGTGTGTGTGTGTGTGTGTGTGTGTGTATCTACAGTTTTAATCGTTAGGGAAGAAAAAAATTTGCAAAAGATCTATCAATTTTTAAGTCCACATTCCATTCTTTTCTTAGAATATTATGCTTGAGTAAACAGAAGCAAACATTTATGGTAAAATTCCCTTTCATTTTCAAGAGACACAGTTTAAAACAGTGTTATATTTTACCCAATTACTACCAACACAAGATAAATAAAAATTATTTGATATATACAACACAAGCCAAGTTAAAAGTAACATTTATGTAACAAAATGAAATAAAACCTGTCTCCCTCTGTACAAAATAAAATTAATCCTCTTTCTCCTCCTCTGTACAGAACTCAAATCAAAGTGGATAGAAACTTAGGCATTAGAAAAGAGACCCTCTGCTTACTAGAAGAAAAAGTAGGCCCTACTCTTCACCATGATGACCAAGGATCTAACTTCTTTAACAAGACCCCAAAAGTGCAAGGAGTAAAAGCAAGAATCAATAAATGGGATAGACTCAAACTAAAACATGTCTTCTCAGCAAAAGAAATAATTAATAATATAAAGAGAGACCCTAGAGATTGGGAGAATATCTTTACTGCATGCACATACAATAAAGCATTAATGTAAAAAAAACTTATACAAAAATAACCCAATCAATAAATGGTCTAAAGTACTTAACAGACACTTCTCAGAAAAAATACAATCAACAAATATATGACAAAATGTTCAATATCTCTAGCAATTATAGAAAGGCAAATCAAAACTGCTCTAAGATTTCATCTCACTCCAGGCAGATTGACAATGATCAAGAATAAAGACAAGAAGATATGGCAAAGAGATAGTGAAAAAGGAACACTCATACATTGCTGGTGGGACTGAAAATTGGTAAAACTACTATGGAAAGCAGATGGAGATTCCTAAGAAAACTTGATATAGAACCACCATTTGACCCAGCTATCCAACTCCTTGGTTTATACTCAAAGGATGTGAAATTAGCATACTACAATGACACAGCCATGACAATAGCTAAACTATGGAACCAATCTAGGTGTCTTTCAATAGATGAATGGCTTAATAAAATGTACAATGGAATATTACTCAGCCCTAAAGAAAAATGAAATTATGGCATTTTCCAGTAAATGCATGGAGCTTTAGAACATCATTATAAGCAAAATAAGCAAATCCCCAAACACCAAAGGCCAAATGTTTTCTCTGATATGTTGATGGTAATTCAAACTAAGGAGGGGGCACTAGGAAAAAATACTTTAGATTACCTTAGATTAGGTAGATGGGAGTAAAGATAGGGGAGGGGAAAGGTTAGAAAAATAGAAATGATGACACAAACATTATTGCCTTATGTACATATATGTCTGTATTGCTAATGTGATTCTATAACATGTAAAATCAAGGCTTTGTCTGTAGCTCAGTGACAGAGCACTTGCTTGGCACATGTGAGGCACTGGGTTCAGTCCTCAGCTCCACAGAAAATAAATAAATAAAAATAAAAGTACTGTGTCTGTCACATGGAAAATCAGAAAAATAAATTATACCTACCTTTGTATATAAAAGTGCACAAATGCATAATACTGTCATGAATAAGTAATTTAAAATTTTTTTCAAAAAATTAAAAAGTAATGTTTAAAAATGAAAGATTTTGGTGATTGTAATATACTAAATACTTTTAATATTACTGCACTGATAAGGGTAATAATTTGTGTCACATTAGAGTTTCAGCTAACATTAATTTTAATAACAAGTAGTATGTTCTATCAAGGTAGTTCTTGCCATTTATCATCTTTCTACAGTACATTTTTCTAAGGAACTGTGAATGATAGATGAGGTTTAAAACTAGCCATACAACTTTTTCTTAGTATTTTTACTGTCAATGCCCAAAATGACATAAGAATGATTTACACAGTGCTACAGGGAACTATAGCACACTAATTTTCCTTCTGATTTTTACCTTCTTTATATTAAAAAAAGCTTCCCTGTATCCTTTCTTTCCTCTTTTGAATTATATTTTAGTGGTGGCTATATAGGATGCTTGTTATTTAAACAATTTCAGTCACCGAATTATGTCCTCAGCTATAAAGATTGGTTAGTTTTCCCTAAATTATCTTGAAGGTTATTTTAATCCAGTTATGTTTTCTCTCATCCAATTCTTACCTCTGGTAAGGCAGAAATGTTAATGTTCTCCAAATTTAAGTCTTCAAGTTCACTGCAGTTTGCTAGTGATCTGGGTATTGCTAACAGTCTATTGTATCTCAGACCAAGATGATATAAATTAGACAGGTTGCCTGAAAATATAAAATGAATCGATTTACTGTCACAGGGTATCCACCGGATTACAAGATTCTTATCTTCTAGAACCAAGGAACTTTGTATAAGAAAAATAATCAAATATGCAGCTATACTTTGTTAAGTATCCAATTGAAAATTATTGTCATCTTTTAACAACTTAATCTTTAGAACCAACTTGTGACAAGTAGTTACACAGATTGAACATCACTAATGTGAAAATCTGAAGTGCTTCAAGATCAATAACTTTCTGAGCACCATACACAAATACATCTACATTAATGAAATTTAAGCAAAACTTGCTTAAGAACATATTAGCCACTAATGAGTACATTAAAAATAGTACTTTATTTTCCAGGCATGTTCTAGTTTTATTGTCAGTATGAAAATACACATGAGCTACACAGATGGATATAATGACATCTACTACCATAAAAGATTCAAATCAAATTAAACTTACCAAATAACATATGTAAGAAAAAAGTTTCTTTGATATAACTGTTGCTATGATATTATTCCATAGGGTAGGTTAAAATGCCAGATGTGGCCTTTACTTTTAATTTTTTTTTTCCAATGTTAGAAGACATAGAAAAGAATGTCTGGTCTCTAGATCACACTTATGTTTTTAGTGACAAATACTTGTGGGCTTTCAATTTTCAGAACCTTCTAGTATCTGTCCATTTGTTTCTTTTTGGTTTGCTCATTTTTAAAAAACTGTTGTATGATAAACTTTCTTTTTGATGTTTATAATGCTTGCATAAATGGATGATAGCATACATTAAGGTGACGGCATAAATTAAGCCTTGAAACTTAAGAGGACAGTCATTATGCTTTATAATTTTCTTTCATTCATTCATTGGTTTCTTTCCCTCTTGCTGAAGAAAGCTACATGAAAATGATTAATTGGTACAGTTTTGCTTTCTACATTTATAAAAATTAGTCATTGACAGTAAAAAAAAAATCTCATGAGTCTATACTCTAAATCTAGTCAACTATAATGCAGAAAAGCATCAATCTCAGTTCTTCCAAGTACAACTATTGTTAGGCTCATGCACATCACTTTACTTCAACAGGGTTTGTAAACTGAGCCAAAGAGTATTCTGGTGCCAATTAAGCAATATTCCAACAGGAATAAAATAGTATACAAAAATCAAGATTAAAAACTATTACTTAGGAAATATTAAGTGTGTTTTGTCTTTAATGTATCTTCTCAATTAACTAAGAAAATTTACTAGCATCTTTTTGATGACACTCTGGTAAATTGCAACCATTTTGAAGGGGAGATGGGAATGGAGGGCTTGGGTGCATTTTCAAAGCTCCAGAGAACTTAGTGGTTAGTAATACAGGCAAAAATATTTACTATTGTGATCACTGCATTTTGACATTGAGAACAGCAAAATATGTGTTGGCCAAAAGTAAAATAATCTATGACTAAACAAGTTAAGTTATATGTACATTAGCAAAAATGGAGACAATCTAAATGTTCAACAGAAAAAGAATGTTTAAATTGGAGGCATCACTATAGAATAGAAAAAACAAAGTGTACTTATGTGACAATGGACAAGTTGGTAACCTCTCTGAACATGCTATATTGCTGAGCCACAACCCCACTCCTTGGCAACATTATTTAACCCAAGGAAAAACTATTATGGCAGCTGATATTTGACTAGCATTAGCTCTTCAAGACAGCAGTTGGATATTTATTTTTTTCATAATAAGTTACACTTTTGAAGTGCTAAGCTAGCAGCAAGGGTAAAGAAACAGAATCAAAAGATACATTTCTGTTAAGTTTGTGAATACTATTTCAGGTATATCAATCTTCTCCAAGAGATGACAGGTAGAATCTCAAAAGTCAATTAAGACTGCTGAGATTTATAACAGATCATGATTCAAAGGTTCAAATTTTTACCAAAAACTCAGGCTTCTGCTACATGATAATGAAACAGGAATGATGAAAAAAAAAGAGAAAAAAATTATTCTAATAAACACTGTAAATAAGAAAAAACTGTGATTTATAAAATTTTGAAAACATAATATTATTAACTTCCTTTACTCAAAATAGGAATGGTACTATATTTGCTGACCACTAGCAAATCATATAAAATAAGGGCAATATTATTCTTAGACTTTATTGATCTCTAAAATATTACCTGACCTTGAAGAAAATGTTATACATGAAGCCATATGTTTTTGATATGTCATCTGAATTACAAGATATTTATAATGAAGATAATTGTTTTCATATTCATAATATAAATTAAAATAAGAAGAATCATTTCTAATAAAAAGGAAACATAGAATAATTAAGAAAACCAAGACAAAGAGGAATACATAAAGAAGTTACTTTGTGTCAAAGAAGTGAACCCAAAGGACCCGAGCGTCCTACTTTCTGGGAGATTTTACCATCTAGTCCCATCTATGCTCTCTCTGTGGGCCAAAACCTTTCTTTTAGTGCTCTTATTGCATCACCCATGGATTAAGGATACAAATACATGCTCAAAAATACAAAACAAGAAAATATTGCTAAAATGTTAGAATGGATAGGGTCGATTGCTTACCAAGCCCCATGTATCCATTTGATGAACTGTATGAATAAGAAAATGATATCAATGTTTAGGAGAAAGGAGGCCTAAGGAGAGATACAATAAGAATAAAGACCTTAAGGCTAGAATTTACTTGATAAGCTCAAGTACCAATGGTGTATAGCATCCACAATATTCCAAGAATTATACAGTGTCAATAATTAGAAAATCCTAAAATTCCACCAAAAGATTGTTAGAGCTAACAAACAAATTTAACAAATTAGCAGGATACAAATCCAACATACAAAAATCAATGGCTTTCCTATATACCAACAATGAATCCACAGAGAAAAAAATCATAAAACAATCTCACTCACAATAGACTTTAAAACAAAAAACAACAACAAAATAAACCACAAACTGACCAACCTAGGAACAAATCTAACCTCTACAATGAAAAGTATGGAATACTGAAGAAATTGAAGACCCCAGAAGATGAAAAGACCTCCCATGTTCATGAATAGACAAAATATTATTAAAATGATCCTACTCCAACAAGAAGAATATAGGTTCAATACAACCCCCATCAAAATACCAATAACATTACTCATAGAACTAAAAAAAATCCCAAAATTCATTTGGAAGAATAGAAGACCCAGAATAGGTAAAGCAATGCTTAGCCAACCAAGCAATGCTTTAGGCATCACAATAAATTACTTCAAATTGTACTACAGAACTACAGTAACAAAAACTGCATTGTATTGGCATAAAAAGAGACATAGATCAATGGTACAGAATAGAAGACACAGAGACAAACCCACAGTCATATGATACTTCAAAAGGTACAAAACATATATTAGGAAAAAGATAGCCTTTTTTGCACTTGGTGATGGGAAGAATAAAACTAGACCCTTATGCCTCACCCTGCCAAAAATCAACTCAAAATAGATAAAAATCCTAAGAATTAGACCAGAAACTGAAACTCCTAGAAGAAAATACAGGGTCAACACTCCAGCTTTTAGACCCAGTCAATAACTTTCTCAATAGAACCCAAAAAGCCCTAGGAAATAGTAAAAAGAGTTAATACATGGGACAATATCAAATTAAAAAGCTTCTGATCAGCAAAGGCAGTAATTAGGAATGTAATGAGAAAAAGTACACACCTGAGAGAGAATCACTGCTGTGCTTCTGAAATAGTGTTAATAGCTAAAATAAGAACTCCAAAAACCTAACAAATAACCCCAAATAACCCCCTAATAGGTAAATAGATAATTTTCAAAAGAAGTACAGATGGCTAAATGGCATGAAAAAAATAGTTGAACACCTTTAAAAACTAGGGAATGCAATACAAAACTACACTGAGACTTGATCTCATGGCAGTCATGGGCTGGTACAGTATAGAATGCTTGTAACCCAACTGACTCCCGAGACTGAGACAAGGAATTCACAAGTTCTTGGTCAGCCTCACTGATTTATTGAAACCCCACATCAAAATATAAAAGTGATTGGGGTTACAGCCTCAGTGGTATGTGTCCTTGGATTCAATTCCAAAAACAAAATAAAAAACAAAAAAAACACCCAACAAGAACAAAAAATCAAAATACAAACGATAACAAATGCTGGAGATGATGTCGAGAAAAGAAGAAACTTTTACATTGTTGATGGGATTGCAGATTAGTACAACCATTATGGAAATCAGTATGATGGGGCCACAAAATCTAGGCATGGAAACACTGTATGACCCAGTTGAACAATTCTCATCAGTACTTTTTTCTCAAAGAATTAAAGTCATTAAAGCTTTAATATATGATCCATGTATACCCACATTTATAGGCAGCACAATTCATAATAGCCAAACTATGGAGTCAGCTGGCTGTTCATCAACAGGTAAATGGATAAAGAAAATGGGGTATGTGTTCACAGAGGAGATATATTCAGCCATTTTTTAGAAGGATAAAATGTATAATTTGCAAGAAAAAATAGATGGAATTAAGACCATTAGGTTAAGCAAAATAAGCCAAATTCAAAAGGTCCAAAGTTGTATATTTTCTCTCATCTGTGGGTACTAGAATAAAAAAGGAAAAAGAAAAGAGATAGGGAAGGGGATCAATAAAAATCAAGAGGGAGACAATAGAGGAAAGGGACAAGGCTGTGAGAGGTCTAAGGAGCCGGGTAGTGACAACTGTCCAAATTATATTGTTATATCCTGTGCAAGAACAAATATGTTACAACAAATTCCATCACAATCTACAACTAAGATGCATCAATAAAAAATGAGGAAAGAGAAATAGTAATACACAGTGACTAAGCACCAATGAGAAGAACCTAACTTTTAAACATTTTGAGTATCTTAACTTTTGCTTCTTTTGTCTAATCTGCATAAATAGTAATAAATTTTTCTGCTTCTCTTTTAAAAACTAAACAAGATTTTGTATTTGATGATAAAAGTTATTTTCTGAAAATGGAATTCCACTGAAGTTATCCTGCTGAGATTCCACATTATTTTTCCCTTTACCATCCCAATTAGTTGGTTGTTCAAAGTAAACTTAAAGACATATATTTCAATGTAAGAACATATAACAAATTAAAAATGTAATTCTGTATTCAAAAAGTATACTGAAATAAAAATTGGATGTACATGTTGAGTTGGCCCATAGCATACCAGGGACATGCATCCTTGGGAAAAAAAAAAACCACTAGGAGATAAAATCTAGTTTTTGAATTTTAGAAATAAAGAATAATCTTTGAGTGGCCAGGCAAATAGATTAAATCATTTATAATAAAAAATACTGGACTGGCCTTGTAGTTTTGATCATTCAATTCCAAAGAACAGAGAAACTACATGTTAGTTCTACTAAGATTCTCAAGAAAAGGAAGTCAAATACAATGACTTTGTACACATTCAACCTGTTCAAGTAAAAATGTCACAAACACAATAGAGACACTACTGTTCCCATAAACTATGTTTGAAAAACTTCTACAAGGATTGACTTTAACTAAAGGAAAACTGACAAAAACAACTCTGGTAACAGTCCTGCTGATGGCCATTAAGACTGAAACAAAAATGAAGATTAGGGATTAGCACAGCAGTGTATGTTACCTGTCCAGACATTATAAAAATTATAAGGAAAATTGACCCCAAAAGGCAGGAAATAGAATAAATTCACTGATTGCCTCATCTGCACAACAGTTCATGACTGGCATTCACAAAACACCTGACTCATCAAATGTAGAATATACATTCAATTACATACAGAATATTTAACAAGATAGACCTCATACTTTTGCACCATAAATTTTGAATACACTAAAAATGATTCAAGGGCTGGGGATGTGGCTCAAGAGGTAGCACGCTCACCTGGCATGCGTGCGGCCCGGGTTCGATCCTCAGCACCACATACCAACAAAGATGTTGTGTCTGCCGAGAACTAAAAAAAAAATAAATATTAAAAAAAACTCTCTCTCTCTCTCTCTCTCTCTCTCTCTCTCTCTCTCTCACTCTCTCTTTAAAAAAAATGATTCAAGACATACAAAGTCATGCTTTTCCCCACATGAAATAAAATTATAAATCAATAACAGAAAGAAGGAACACATGGTATATAAAAATTTGTGAGGTGCTAACTAAAGCAATACTTAAAGGGAATGTCATAGCACTATATATCTTTATGAAAAAGAAGGAAGATCTAAATCGATGACTTCAAATTCCCACCATGAGAAACTAGAAAAACAGCAAATAAAATTCAGAGTAAGCAGATGAGAGGGAATAATAAAGTTCAAAATGGAAAAAAAAATCAATGAACTAAACATCAGAGAAATAGAAAAATATCAATAAAACCTTGAGAGGAGCAATAAAGCTTACAGTTTTGATAAAGAATATTGGAGAGCGAGAGACAAAACAATTTACCAATATTAGATTCTGTAGATATTAAAGATAAGAAAATGTCATAATTTTATGTCTTGTTAATAACAACTCAAGTGCAATTAACTTATTCCTTAAAAAAACACATGACCAAATTTGCTCAAGAAGAAAATAATAACCTGAACAACCCTATAACCTTTAAACACATTGGAAATGCTCTAAAAAGCATTAATATAAAAGAAAACCCCTGGCCCAGGCATCTTCAATGGAAAACTTTATGAATAGTAAGGATAAAATAATGCCAATTTCATATAAATTGTTCCAAAAACAAAAGCGGAACTTACTATATGTTGGCCAGCAGTATCCTTAGACCAAAATTAAACAAAGATGGGTTGTAAAATTTTATACATTAATATATAATTTATTCCAAATAAGTCAATGAATATAATTTTTAAAACTAAAAGTACCCTTTTTGATTATATTTTTTGGAAACCAATTTTAGTCTTATTCTTATTTTCTGAGTCTTAATCAGGTTTAAGTAATCAGCGTATTTTAAAATTATATTTTATAATTTTCTTCATTGGATTACTCGAATATTCTCTTTCTAGTACTTCTAGCTTTATTCTCATAATATAATTTTTCACAGGATTTACATACATTCCCTTCTTTCTGTTCTAGATATCGACGGAAATTCTACTTTATCCTATAGATCAATATTTTTGGTGTTTGTGATCACTATAGTATATAGCATTTTCTATTTAGTTTGATTTGCAAAACATATTTCTAAGATTTGTCTTTTATTCATGTTTCCTTTTTTAATTAGTCTGATCATGTTTTATATACAATACATATTTTCTATACTTTTTTCTTCCAGAATCATTTCTCTTTGTTCATCATTGCCATTTCAGTAATTTTATTTTTTTAATTTTTTAAAGTTGTAGTTGGACACATACCATTATTTTATTTATTTAGTTTTATGTGGTGCTGAGGATCAAACCCAGTGCCTCGCACATGCTAGATGAGCATTCTACTACTAAGCCAAAACTCTAGCCCCTTCAATAGATTTTAAAGAAAGAAAATTAGGATATAGTTGTTCTTGTTTCCTACTATATTGATCAATGAATATAAATCTCATAGAGAAAATTTATATAAAATATTCACTATGGCTATAAGACCAATTCATTATGAGTTACAGATGATCTTGCCTTTCAGAACAACATTTATAAAATACTTTTAACCCATTATCACTTCAAATAGAATATGACATAAAGACCCATGACAAGAATTCAGGAAAGCATATGTTCAATGGAGAGTATCTATAATTAAGTCTCAGCAAGCTTTTCTGTATAGAGTTGTGCCAAATAACTGGATTTTAAAATTCTTTAGCAGTTTCCTTGGGAGTTAATTCAGACCATACCCTTTAAAAACTCTAAAAACCATCTTCCAAAATAAAAATAAAGAACTAACAAGAACTAAATAATAGACCATAAATAATCAAAAGGCTGAAGATTTTGAGAGCACTTTCCTAACCTGCAGCTCCAAGGCTGTGATTATGCCAAGAGTCAAATCTAGGGCCTGAGCAGGGTGGGGCCAATCATGACTATAACCAATAATATAGGTGAATTAGAGATAAAACAGTCCTCTAAATATTCTGTAACAAATTTTGTATTACCTAATGGACCACAAAAATATCCAGCTATGAACACGGATTGATTATAGTGGTCCCATTAGGTACCTGCCACAGTTAATCAAAAATCTTTCTAGAGAAAGATAAGACAAACTTACATCTCAAAAAATACAATAGCATCTCTGAAATATTTTTAATGAGAGTATATGAATATTTTTCCAAATAAGCACTATTGTATTCTTATATTGCACTAATAAATAAAAAGCATTATCTTTTTAAAATTACCTTTTGTGTTTGTATAAATGTTGGGGCTTTTGGAAAAAAATCTACATAATTATAGAACATTGTCTTGGTAAGCTTAAACTTTTTGCATTGTGGTGTATGAAGTCTTCAAAACATGTCTTTTCTTACTACTTCCTCAACACTACAAATAAGCAACTTTTAAACTATACTGGCCATGTTCAGAAAACTAAACAGCAAAGGCTTTATTTTTTAATATTGCCTACTTTAGCAAAGAAGGGACCTCCTCCATGTAATATGCTGAAATAAAAATACCAAAACTCCATCATTTTATAATTATCTATAAATAATAGAGTATATACATGAAACTTAACATTCTTTTATACCAACTGAGTTAATTTCCTAAAATTTAATTTTATTTTCCTGAAATAGAAAAAGTTTTCAAACACTGTTTTAAAATTCTTATTATTTATATAGTACTTTGATAATTTCTTTAATTTGTGCTACCAAAATGGATAAAAAATAACCCTTTAAATATCTAGGTTGCTATAAATAACCATCAATATCTTCTTTCTTCTCTCATACCTATAGTATCTGGAAGGTCTAGCAGTTCATTGTCCTGCAAGTCAAGGTTGATTATGTATGTGCAGTTTCCAATCTCCTTTGGAAGGTTTTCAAGTTGATTATGAGCTACATCCAGAATAATGAGGTTACATAATTCACCTGTAAATTGACCAACATAGTGATTTAATAAGTATTATTAAATAATATCTAAGGTAATACTAGGATGCAAGGGAGTCATTTTTTGTGATTTTGAAACATAACTAGAAATTTAAATTATTACATCAGCAACATTTTTTTGAAAATGGAAAATCAATGATCATACTTGGATTGTAAGTACAAAACCTGGTTTTCTCCAACATATTTACATTCTTTATGAAAATATTAAAATTGAACTCAAAATTTGAATCTATTATTTAAAAATTACATCTAATAACATGAAAATATTGCTTGTAAAAGATTACTTTACTAATCTGTATCATGTGGGGTTTTCTTCTTTTGTCCTGTTGATTGAACTCAGGGTCTCACACCTACTAAGAACATATTTTACCACTAGCTACATCCAGGGCTCCATGTCATATATTCAAGTAGCAAATTTAACCACAAATTCTGGATGACATAGTCCAGATTTAAAAAGCTGACAAATATAGCACAATTATATCAAATACAACTTGAGTTTAGATAGAGACATGCCTTACACCTCAAAATATACATGCTTAATACAGGCATATAATCTGATGTTACATAAATAAATAATTTTGTTAATAAATAAAAATAACTTCTCAATTTAATAGAACTTTAAAACAATAGACAATGAAGACAAAGTTGGTATGGCTATAATTTCAGACAAAGCAAACTTCAAAGCAAGGAAAATAATCTGGCATACAGAAAACATTACATAATAATAAATGAACAGAATAATTCACAATAGACATAACAATCCTTAGAGCATGAGTACTTCCTCATCTTCACTGTGTCTGTTTGGTGCTTAGTGCAAAGCATTATACTAATTGAAAGAATAAAGATAATTAAGAAAATTTTGGATACTCCTACTCTTCATTTCAGAATAAAACTTAAGATCTGTCATCATCTTTTCAAAGACATAATACCTGAAGATGTTTCAATTCCATGATTTGTTTTTAGAATTAGAAATTTAGGAATAAAAGACAAAAGTTAGGTAGCTACAAATATGAATCATTTAATGGCATCAAATATACCAATTTAAAAACTTATGTTCAGGAGCTGGGATTGTGGCTCAACTGTAGAGCTGTTGCCTAGCACAGGCTGTGTCCAGGTTCTATCCTCAGCACCAAATAAAAATAAAGGTATTTTGTTGTGTCCATCTACACTTAAAAAAGAAATATTTTAAGAAATTTTTGAAAAGTATGTTCAATTTTCAGTAAAAATGCTGCTTGTATACTCTCAAGAACAAAATGAAGTTAAATTTAAAATCCTGTTAAATAATTCCTCATTCAACAATATTATATTAATGTCTAAGTAATTTGATAGCAAAGCTCTAGAAAGAAACCCTTACAGAATGACTTATGAATTTAAGTCAAACTTTTTAGGACTAAGTATAGCACAAAAACAAAACAACAATAACAAAGAAAAGCAATAATATCTCACATTTCTTTACAAAAATTCAGCTGTTGGCTGAGCATGGTGGCACATGCCTGTAATTCCAGTATTTCAGGAGGCTGAGACCAGAATATAAAGAGTTCAAAGCCAGCATCAGCAAAGGTGTGGCATTATGCAATTCAGTGAGACCCCGGGTCTAAATAAAATTCAAAATGTGGTGTGGGTGTTTCTCACTGGTCATGTGTCTCTGAGTTCAATTCCTCAGAACAATAAAAAATTCAGTATTTGTTTTTCCAAGTCTATATTTCTATACAACAATAAGCCATAAATGCAGGTCAAATTTTGACAATATGATACTAACAGCAGTCATTCTACAATCTCATTTCTATGGGACCATATATAATAAATCACTTCCACACAGAAATTCCTGGGAGTATTTTAATACCTCTTGAGCAAACTATACTTACTTCATACATGCTGTGTATTAGTTGAGAAAGTCTATAATGGATAGTCTTGAGTAATTTGAAGTTAAAAGTAATAATTAAGTGTCTAGACTTAAATCTAATAAAACAGGTTATCTAAAAGTTTAACTCCATTTTAAAACACAGAACATTATCTCCCTGAAAAGCTCCAGAGCCTAAAATAAGAAAATTTCCTTTATCACTAACAAGATCTATACTGAATGCAAGAATTCAGTATTTAATTCATCTTTGTGTATTTTGAATAAACCTTTTACAAAATAAAAGCTGCCCTTTAAAAAATAAAAATATACTTTGTATTTTGATTTTTAAAAACTCTTACAAAACCCCACAAAACTGTAACTTTAATTTCACAATATTAATGCCAATAAATTTCTATATTCAAAATAGTTCAGAAGTTTTCCTATAATTAAACATAAAGATAATTAATTTATTTTTTACTGACTTTACACATCTATATTCATTACTTTTTTCCTACTACCATTCTCTTAAAACGTTTCATTTATTTCCTTAATATTCAGCTTACTATAAAAGACAAGAATGAGTGCTATAGAAATGCTAAGTGTTGGTTTACTACAGATGTCTCTTCATCTACTTTTCTGTTCTGGATTTTTTTTGTTTGCTGTTTTGATTCCATTTTTGATACAATATGTTGCTCAGGCATATCTGGAAATGTTGGGCTCAAGCCACCTTCCTTGCCACAGCCACCCAAGTATATGGAATTAAAGGCATGTGG
Source organism: Ictidomys tridecemlineatus (assembly GCF_052094955.1). NCBI lineage: Eukaryota > Metazoa > Chordata > Mammalia > Rodentia > Sciuridae > Ictidomys > Ictidomys tridecemlineatus. The sequence goes on from NC_135492.1 coordinate 7,298,185, forward strand.
CACCCTGCACAGCTACTATGTTTGATTTTTTTTCCTATTTTTTAATTGCATCATATTAGTGATACATTAGGATTCGTTTTGATGCAATTATAAATGTATGAAGTATGATTTGCTCTAATTCAACATAAAATACTTGCCTTTATCCACCCCCTCAGATCCTCTTTACTTTCCTTTATTGATCTTTCTGCTATTTAAGTACATTTTTTTTCAATTAATGTCTTGTGGACATACATGATGATGAGATTCACTCTAGTATAGTAATATTAGAGTTTTAAATAAAAATGTAGGTACTGCCAAAATTTTAAAAAATATTTTTCTATTTTCCTATGGCACTTCAGGTTCACAAAGGTATAATATGAAGATCTTTAGAAATACACTAAGTAGAAAGTGATGTGAATTTAAAGCCTTCAGATAAAAAAAGGAAAGTTAGAGAATGGGCACGTAGAGCCTTAATGTATCTAGTATAAATATACTTTGAAAACCGATGACAACTTATTAATTAAGCAAACGTCTTTCAAATTCATTTTTCCAATCCAAATCAGAACTGATTGTGTTTGTAATAAAGGTCTAATTATATCTATATCCTATCTTACATTTTAATCCTACAAAATAATCTCAAGTCATGTAGTATTAAGTAGATCACAGGGAAAATGGAACTTAGAAACAAATATTAGAAATTTTCTGATGTGGAAAAGCACTCAACAGAATTATTTAACATTACAAATAGTAAAATCAATAGTAATAACCCAAATATTCTTACCAATTTCAGCAAGTAGTTGTTTGATTTTGTTCTCTCGAATGCTAAGCATTCTGAGTTATGAAAGGTTTTTTAATGTCCTTTTTCACAGTAGTTATGCAATTAAAGCAAAGGTAGAGAGTGGTGAGAGAATCTAACCTATACACCACTGAAGGAATTTCTCTCAGTTTATTATGCTGTAAATCAAGCAACTGCAGCTTCTTTATGTTATCAAGAGAGTCAGTCAAACTGGTAATTGAATTTTCACTTAGAGCCAGTATCATGAGATTTACTAGACAGTCCACCAGTGCTGGGAGGGACTGCAGTTTGTTACTGTATAAATAATGCTCGGTTAATTGAGTCAAGTGTCTGATTGATGATGGCAATATGTGCATAGACTTCTTGGATAAGTCCAAACACACTACATTCTCTTCCAGGCATTTATTGAGCTTTTTAGTTACTTCTGCATTACTGTCTTTTTCCCCAGTCCCACATGCAGGTTTGGACACTTGATCATATTGTCAACTAAAAAAGCCACCCCTGGTTGGGCAGCACAGGAGACCTTTTTTCCATCTTTGGCATCTTTCCCTTTGGTTTTAGGTTCTTTTTTAAGGCTTTCTCTCTCCAAAACTCCAGAGGTCTTTGACATCTTTTCTCTTTCTTTGACTTATGGCCCTCTCTTCAAGGAATTTGGAATCTGACAGAGGTAAATGATTACAAATCCCTCTGTTGTAAAACTTTATGGAAGTTGAAGTGAGATAAATCAGAACAACAGCTAACATTTATTAAGTTCCAATACAAACACTGAAGAATTTACAAATATTTATATATTTTACATAGATATATATAACAGCACTATGAGATGAATTATTATCCACATTTTCTAAAAAGGGACACTGAAACACAGAAGTACTTTTAGATAACTAGCTTTGTTATTATGGAAGTGAAAAACAGCCAACATTGTAAATCAGCATATATCTACAGGCTATATTCCTAACCAGCACCCTAAACTGCTCTACCTACAAGTAATTATAGCTTTAGAAAACAGGAAGGGTTATAAAGTTGATAAAAGAATGGACCAGCAGTGTAGCAAAAGAACAAAAGGAACAAAATTTTATAGATGGAAAAATTTTTAAAATAAGGGAAAACAGTATTAAACTGTGCACTTTAGTAAGCACTCTATTTTATTCTCATACAGGTTAATCAGAAGGATCACCCTTGAGAATCCATGACACAACAATCTCTAATGATGTCTATATTCTTGGAAAAGTGAAAGATTAATAGCACAGGAAAAGTACAAAAGGTTCACTGGTGAAGAAATGGTATGGAAAACTTTTGTGGAAGGCATCAGTTCTCCCAAACATATTTTTAAATTTAAAAATACAATTCTTATTTTTAACTCTTGTTAGCTTTAACTGATGATACACATTGCTTGGCACAAATAAGGAATCTGGGTTTGATCCCAAGAACAGAAAAAATTGTAGGCTATGGCCCCTCACCCACACAAGTTCTGAGGTTAGACTGTCAGAACACTCAAGACAACTAAGTAACTAGGTAGTGTAGTATATTAATTCCTCATATAAGTGACACAAACTATAGAATGTTTGGGACAATCAATATCAGTGAAAACAGCTGAGGTGAACTTAGGCTAACTTGCCCGTTATTAATGGAGTAGAGTTCAAACAAGGAAAAGGGGGTGGTGCATCAGGAAAGGGGACATTTTGTCTAAAATAAGAATGAATGGGCTTAGTTTACATATGAGTGAAAAGCCAGGAATTTGATCAAACAGGAGACTTGCGATGATAAAATAAGCAGGCTAGGGAATGAAGGATCTATAATTTGAAAAGTATGAACTTACACTGGTAAATACAATTAAATAAATGTGCTGTTATTTGCTAGCATACCAGGAAAACTCTGGATCATGACATTCACCACTATGGCCCATTCAAACCAACGAAGTGCTTTTACTTAAACAATATAACAATTAATAATGGAAAATATGCATCACTTCAGGGATGCAGAATTACTCACATATACTTAAAATGTCATCATCAGCCAGGCATGAAGTCACATGCCTGTAAATTCTAGTAGATCCCCAGAGGCTGAGGTAAGGGCATCACAAGTTAAAAGCCAGCCTCAGCAATTTAGTGAGGCTTTAAGCAACTTTGCAAGATTCTATCTCAAAATAAAAAAAATAATAATAATATAAAAAGAGCCAGGGAGATGGCTCAGTGTATAAGCACCCCTGGGTTCAATTTCTGGTACTAAAAATCAAACAAACAACAAAAAAAGCATTGAAAGAAAGGCCATCATGCTAAGTTTCTGAAAATTCAGTTTTTATTTAGATATATACACACAGTTTAGAAGAAAAAATCCAATGTTACTTTGTAAAAGTAAATAATATTTAAAAGTGCAAAAGCTGAGGCTCCATCTCCAACTACTCAATCAGAACCTTTATGGAAGAGAGTCCAGGAAATCTAAAACCTAAACCAAAGTGTCTGCATAAAAGCTTATCAAATTTGGGAAACATTTGATCTGACCAAATGTGGGATCTGAAAACCAGTAAATGTATTTCTCAAGTATCATTCTAAAATAATGAAGGTTGAAGGTCAAGGACAGTTCATGAAATAAGTACATTAATGAAAAAAATTTCTCATAATTTTAGGGTACTCTTGAAGTCTAAAGGAGTTCCCTTAGTTTATTAACATCATACACTATATTTGAAATTCAGACTACCAATACTTGAGCTATTTCAATGATTTTACTTCAGCCGTGATGGATTTGAGCTGAGTCACATACCCATCCTGCAGCTCCTGTACCTAATGATGTTTGCTACTACACAGTTTACTCACAGTTCACCATGCTTTTATTCTTTAATTAAATAACCAGGCTGGATTATTAACTAAAAAAACCCACATCTAGTAAAAACATTTTGTTCAGGTGAACTGACTTAAGAGTCCAAAAGTAAATTCTCAATCTATTTCTGAATCAATTGACACTGCCAGACTTTTTAAGAGAAAATTTACTCGGAGTAATCTTTGATGTTGCTTGAAAATAAGATATTCAAGAGTCTGGGCTTTATGTAATTACTTTAATTGTATAATGTTTGGAGGGACAGCTACATTTACAAAAATTGAGAATTTTGTACTCATTCATGTAATAGTATAAATAGTACTCAGTCTCAAATGCTTCAAATCCAGTTGAGGAAAAAATCCTAAAATTGTATCAATAATTAAACTGATGCCAGCAATGTGTTTTTATACTGAGATACTCACCACTCCTGGTAACTCTTATTTCCAACCATCTAATAATTACTGTATATAGAGCACTTTATATGGTGTTTTTCATAGTCTCACAACCAGATCCTAAGGAATATATTAAACAAATCCCATTTTTATAACCAAGTTAACTCTCTTAAATCCATTTTACTATTAATCCAAAATGGCATCAAACCAGAAAATGGCACTGATTTCCCCCTTGCAAAGGTCTAGGTTGAGGTAATTTCATGAGCAAAAAAAATATGTTATAAATTATGAAAACAATTTTGAATTTCTAAGTTGAAAAGTGACTCTATTCCCTACATATAAACAAGAACAATGACACATCTAATAAGTGGAAAATTTTTTAAAAAGGGATGCCGATTTTAAGTTCCATGTATATCCTTTGCCTTATAACATGCTCAATTACAAAGATAAGCATCCATATCATGATTGCATATGGGTGTTGATTAATTTAGACTTCCAGTATCTTCTAAGTCAGGGTTCTGTCAGGAAGTTTTCTGTTACTGTGACAAAATATCAGATAAACAACTTTAAGGAAGTAAGGATTGTTTTGGTTCACATTACAGAGGCTTTGGGCTATGGTTGCTTGGCCCTGTTACCTTTGGACCTATTGTAAGGCAGTACATCATGGCAGGGAATACATGAGGAGCAAGACTGCTCTCAACATGCTTGCAAGAAGCAAAATGGGAAAAACATCCCAGAGTCTCAATATTCCCATTAAGGGTGTGTCTCTGAAGACCTAAATTCCTTCCACTAAATTCTACCTCATAAAAGGTTCCAAAGTCTCTCAAATGGGCCATAAGGTGGGGCCCAGGCCTTTAATACATGAAATTTTGAGGTCAAAACTTTCTGTAGAGGGCCATAGTCTTTGCAGACCAAATTAAGTCTGTGTGGCAGGAATATGAATTCTGTTATTTCAGTATGAGAGCAGAAGAAGACAACACACAACAAACAGAAGTAGATGAGTTTCAACAAAATTTTATAGCAAACCAGGCCTCAACCTACATTTGGCCACTGGTCCATAGTTTAACAAGTCTTATCCTGTCACTGTTGCAAGTTTTAAATAATTATTTCATAAGTCTCAAGATGACCATAATAAAACTAAAAAGAAAACTCATAAATCTTCCTCTATAATTGAGGATTTCAACACCCCCTTCTTTGCCAATTACTCAAGAGACCAGACAGAGTGGAGGTAATGGTTTCTAAATTGGTCACAGAAAAGTCTAAATTAATTAAAAGCATCAGAAAAACATTATATAACCAATAACTGATAAAAACCACAGGAACAAAAGATGACAACAAGCAAGAATCTGTAAATTTGAATGTTAATGAATTTCTTGTAATACATAAGCAATACCTAAATATGCACTAACCATATCTCTAAAATTACACAACTATATAAATCACCATGTTTACATATACTGTATATGAAAAATCATATGTAATTTCTTCCAAAGTTATATGTAGTATACTTTATAAGCATTTACAGAAGTTTGACGGAGATTTTGTATTTATAGACTGTTGTTGTCATATGTGCTGGTATTGGGATATAAATTCCAAAAATGTGTCTCCTTCATAATGAGTAATTTTGTATCTTTTTAAAATAAAAAAGTATAAATTTATGTGGGAGTTACACATCTATGTAAGAGCACAGAGGAACTAAAAATATACACCAAACTTACGTGCTTAATCTCTCACAGGAAAAGATGTGGGAGTTGAGATGATGAGGCGGTAAGGGGAAGGCATGGTGAGGGCGCAAAGTTGAACAAGGTAAAAAATTTGAGGCCAAATTCTTAGTGGCTATGGATACTCCGTTAAAAGAGTCTATACCCTGCCACATATTTCTCTTCTAGGATTTCATGGGTACTATATATCAATAACACCAATGAAACTAATATCTTGATTGATAATTTTTAATTTCCGAGGGATGATGTATCTCTAAATGACAATTAACAAAGGAGTCTGTATTTGTCTAGCTGGCCTAGAAGGAAGCTGTATATCCATCCCCATGTGTCTATGTCTGGCAGAACTCAGGAAAGGCAAATCTGTTTTAGAGTCTTTACTTAAACTCTTTCCCTAAAAGCAGACCTCCACTCTATGTTTTTTACCCCACATGCCACCCCACTTGGTTCTAATAGTATAAAATTTGCTACTTCAGCTCAGACAGTAGAGTTTACCAACTATTACATTTGATTTCCAAAACAATTTTTTTAAAAAATCAAGCATCCCAGGTAGCAGCATTCCCATTTAACAGATAACCAAGGTCTAGTGAAATGATTTGCCAAATAGTATGATTTGAATCTGACAACAGTATTTGCAGCAGCAAAAAAGTAATTATTGAGCAATTGTTATGTGCCAAGCACTGTGATAAGTGCTTTTATCATTCAGTTCACTAAGTTGCTAAAATAATTCTGAGGCAGATTAAGGCCCATTTATAGATAATAAAATGCTGGCTTAAAGAAATTAAATGACCTATCTAAGAAGATATTTTTTACAGTCATGAGACTATCACCTATGATTATATATGCCTATTGAATTTCAGAATACAATAAGTAAATATAAATAATCATGTAAATAATTTGAATTGGATATATAAACCAAGAAAAATATTTGACAGAAAAAGATTTCTAAAGGTAGGATTGCATTCTATGGTTTAAAGGAAAAATTGCCAACTGAATACAAAAAACTTAAATATGTATTTTTTTAGAAATTATTTTCCCCCTCAATTCAGTCCTGATCCTTCAACCACATTAGTAATTTACTGATCATTCTGGAACTTAAAAATAATACACTTATATCAAATGCATAATTCATAAAGTCCAATTGTACTAAATATCTGTATGCAAAAAGTATGCCAAAATAGTTTTTTAAATAAATTTAAATTCAAAATGTAGATATTAACTCTAGTCATTTAAGTGCACTTGTCTAATAATATTAGATGATATAGATAAATCTTTCCATAACCAGCCACTAAGAATTGATGATGCAGCTCAATTCAGAAAAGAGTTGAACTCACCTATCCTTGGCCCATTTCCCTGGTCTTAATACCTAGCCCTGATAATTTGCTTAGTAGTATAACCAGTAAGTATACATGCTTATTTTAAAACTAGTAATCTTATGTTGGGGGGCTTACTTACTGTGTGTCTAGTGGCTTACTTAGTTTCTCATTAAATATGACTCACCTCAATTATACAAACAACCTTTTCCCTCAATTCTCTTGTTAAGTGGAGATATCATTTAACTAATTTCCATCTCAGAAGAAATGTCCTTAAAAGAATAATACATACGTGAAAACGCAGTAAAAAGAAAAAAAGACAACAAAAGATCTGGAACTGGGGGTTTGGTTCTAAATCCCTTGATGAATTGCAATATGATTTGAGCAAAAAAATATATATATTTCTGGGCTTCAATTTTTTATAAGAAAAGTAAGTCTTGAGGGTATATAAAATAATTTCATAGGTTCCTTAAAACACCAGAATTTCTACTACTAAGTCTTAATAGAATGTAGTTCCAAAAAACCCAAAAGTTTAATACATAATGTTGAAAATCAATTCTAATAAAATTCTTAGGATTATAGAAAAATACACTTGACAATAGAAGACACAAACATTATTAATTGTTCTGAGTATATTTACACACTGAGATATTTTAATATTTAAAAGTATATTAGGTCCCCATGGCCTTAGGTAACCATGATTATCTCCAAACACATATTTATGAATATCCTAACAATATGTTAATCTGAAAATATTTTGTAATATATTCTCAACATCTCCCCAAAATATACTTCAATATCCTCTAGTTTAAATGGTCAAAGATATTTGGGATAAAATGTGTTTCTAACATCAATGTTGATTGAATTTTCAGAAGAGATTATTTGTGCTCTTTATATTTTTCATGGGGCCATCATTACATTATAGACAAAAGTTCTCAAATTTATGAGGATAATAAAACATTTTCTCAGGAATATCTATTAATCTCATAATATTTTAAGCATTTAAAGTTTCATTTACTAGCAAACATGTGTCATTTATCAAACAAACTAGAACACTGATATATATTTTTAAAACCATTATAATTTTGAGATTTTAAAAAGTATAGTGTTACCAGTAACTAGAATGATAAAGAGTTGAGACCAAAATTTCCAATAATCTACCAAATATTAAAATATTCTGTGACATTGTCATATGTAATTTTTTTGTTTGTAAACATGATGTCATTTTTAATACCTTTATTTTATTCATTTATTTACTTTTTAGGTGATACTAAGGAATCAAACCCAGTGCCTTGCTCATGTTAGGCAAGCACTCCAGCACTGAGCCACAACCCCAACCCTGTCAGACATACTTTTAATTTGGAACTAAGAAAGTAATCTTGTCATTGCCTAGGAAAAATTAAGGGGAAAACACTGATCTCTTCCCAACTGCTATACTGCTCTTGCAAATCCAAAATGATAGGGAGAATGAAACTGAGTCAAATGCATATATCCAAATAAGAGAACATAAGGATTTTAAATATTTCTTTTAAAAGTATCTTTAAGTGAGAAAAATGATTGGCATTTTCCTTTGAAAACAAAATGTCATTCAGAAAAAATATATTGTATAACTACTGTTATTATATCAAGGGTCTTAAAGTAAAATTATTTGAGTGGCAGAATCTAAAACATCAAAGTTAAATTTTCAGATTCATTTCAAAAAGGAATCAACAGTAAGACATACTAAAGAACTAATAACCAATCTACTAATAGTGCCTGACTATATTCTCTAATATCATTCTTAATATTTTCTAATACAAGGCTTCATAATCACAAATTGATACAATCAAAATAATATAGTAGGGCTAGGGTTGTTACTCAGTGGTAGAATACTCACCTAACACACATGAGGCACTAAGTTCAATCCTCAGCATCATATAAAAATGTAATAAAGAGGGCTAGGGATGTGGCTCAAGCGGTGGTGCGCTCACCTGGCATGCATGCGACCTGGGTTCGATCCTCAGCACCACATACCAAAAAAGATGTTGTGTCCGCTGAGAACTAAAAAATAAATATTAAAAATTCTCTCTCTCTCTCTCTCTCTCTCTCTCTCTCTCTCATTCTCTCTAAAAAAATGTAATAAAGATACTGTGTCCACCTACAGCTAAGAAAAATACTTTTAAAAACAATTTAATGCTAAAATGTGACTTTTTAAGTTAATTTTTTTTATTCTATAGCTGGGATGTAGATCAGTGCTGACATGCTTCCCTAGCAAGCATGGATGGAGGGGAAACCTAGCACAGCCTCTGTAAATAAAATGGTTTTAGTTCTCAGGAAACTACACTGACAGATAAGCATGTATTTTATTATTTTTATTTTTTTTATTGGTTGCTCACAACATTACAAAGCTCTTGACATATCAAATTTCATACATTAGATTGAAGTGGGTTATGAAAATAAACAAGGAGAGAAATGAATTACAGTAGATAGGGTATAGAGAGAAGATGTGAGGGAAGGGGAGGGGGATAGTAGGGGATAGGAAAGGTAGCAGAATACAACAATTACTAATAGGGCATTATGTAAAATTGTGGATGTGTAACCAAAGTGATTCTGCAATCTGCATTTGGGGTAAAATTGGGAGTTTATATTTTATTATTTTTAAAAAATATTTTTCAGTTGTATTTTGACACAATAGCTTTATTTTATTTATTTTTTTGTGGTACTGAGGATCAAACCTAGCACCTTTCATGGACTAGGCAAGTGCTCTACTGCTTAGCCACAACTCCAGCTCCCATATTTTATTTGTTATAGCAAAATTATTTTAATTTAAGAAAACAAGACCAATAGTTTGTAATATTTCTAGTTTTAAAAATGGTAGAGGAAAGATGGCCTCCTCTTCCTCTTGGAAAGTCTCAAAACAACCAGGAGAGAAAAATGAGAAACAGAAATACGAATACTATCTTCAAATAAACAGGAGACCACCATAGCCACATTATAGAAGAGTTGCCAAATGCAGTGAAGAAACTAACGAGAAATGGTGGAACATCTCAAGCAAGCATGAAAGATATAAGCTTCAAATCTAAAAACTATCATCCGTTCACTAAATTAGATTGTACAGCCAATCAATCCTTGGCTTGCATCACCTGAAACATTCACCCAAATCCTTGGGCACCACTCAAGACAGAGAAGAATCAGAAGAAGTCATAATTTGAAAGGACACACCTTTTCCTAAGAACAATAGGTACAAACTAATCAAAATACATACTATTATATTCAATATACTTGACAGATTTAAAAAGAGAATCCTTTGAGAATCTAGGCAAAAGCACTGCTATGTATAAAGCAGAAGGATGGAGTTATCAATGTTTTAAAAACTGGAAATATACTCTATGTGTATATGTCAAAATACATTCTACTCTCATGTACCACTAAAAAGAATAAAAATATTTTTAAAAATCATTGAAGGAATACCTATAGAGTCCTCTGGAAAAAAACTTTGCCTCAAAATACAAATGATAGAGTCACTGACAATGTTGCATAACCAATAAAAATTGAGGAAAAAAATGGACTGAGTTATAACATTGTTACAACTGTACTGCTCTACACCATTAAGCACACCTCCATTATCATACATTCATTTATCTCAAACCATTATCTCTAAAATATGAAGAACTAAGCATTATTCCATAATACAAATGTTCTAAATATATCTACTGTAAGAAAAAGCTTCAAGTCAAAAACCAAAACATAATTATGTGACTACAAGACTCGTTTACTTCAAAATATGAAAGGATGAAAAACATATAGAAACTCTGTACATATTCAAAATGATGCAGGCATTACATAGGTGGAAACACATGTCCACCAACTAGGACCTGGTTATATTAAGAATTAATTTTTAATTAATAGAATTCTAAGTATTTATTTAAAAGAATACAGCAGTTAGCTATATAGTGGTAGGAAACAACTGAATCAGTACTAGTTTCTTTTTTGCTTTTCATGCCTATCTACAATGAACCATAATCCTAACTGATCAAACAAAAATTTCCATAACAATTCACAACTTTTAAACTGTGCACTCTTATGACTAGTAGGATGAAATCTCATACAATTCTGTTACCTTCCACCTGGGATGTGGAATCAAACATATCCACATTGTATGTGCTACTGAAATTAGCTCAGTTATTACATCCAATGTCCATTTGTAAAAACTTCTGTTTTATAACTAGATACTATTAATTTCTTACTGTGACTAATTTATAAATTAAATTTTCTCATAGGTTTGTAAGAAAAAAAATTTATAAACATAGTATTACCCATAGTTTCAGGCCTCCACTGAGAGTCTTGGATCATGCTCCTATAGATAAAGAGAAACTATTGTACAGCAGCAAACAGTCCAGTAGTGAGGATTCTACCAGTCTGCTGGAGTTCAACTCAACAACAAAGATGCTACTTACAGTTTCTGTGGCCTATTTCTTCACCTATGACAAAGGAATAACATTACCTATTTCTCAAGGTTGAAATGAATATTAATAATCAATACCAAATGCTTAATAAACATAGCCTAGAACAGAAAAAGTACTATATGCTAAATATTAATATATTTAACATATAGTACTTATAGTTAAGTGAGGAAAACTGAGCTCAAAAAGCATACTTTACTACCATGTGTGAAAAAATTATATGTCCAGACGTAAAAGAAATTGCATGCCTGTAATCCCCAGAAGCACCAGTACATGCCTGTAAAAATTATATATACATATGCATATTCCAAGACTTTTCATCACTGCTACACTGAGAGTCACATACCGTTCATATAACATATCACAAAAATCAGTTTGTTATTTCTTTTCCAACTAAGTCATGATCATGATTAGCCTGTACTTCTATTTACATACACACACACACACACACACACACACACACACACACACACAAACAAACAAACACACACGTGGAAAATAGATAAAAATGGTACTGGTTTCCCAGGAATAAAACTAAGCAGAATTTATTTCAAAATGGAAGAGAGATTTCCTTTACAATATCTGCTGAGCACTGCAATAGATGTATGTATTGAGAAAATATTAGTACTTAAACCACCTTTTATCATTTATTTCCTCAGTAACAGCATTTTCTTTATCATTAGAAAATAGAAAGGCACTGAATTTATCAGGATCTTTAAGAGGAAAAAGAAAATTATGAAAACTAAGTATTTAAGTATCCACTGGTCTACCAGGTGATGTCCCAAGTTTAATTAGGGTGACTCTCAAGAAATTACCATTTCTAACTGTTAATATAGCAGTTACAAACTGGAAACATCTCAGTCTAATAATTGACAACTGAATCAGATTACATTTCCCATTATAAAGAAAGATAAACTAAAACACTGATTTTAATGAACAAGCTTTCCTTAAAATATGTTATCTCACATTTAGACCACAACATCTATGTTAATATCAACATCATAGAATCATTATACTTTGGGGAGCAAAAATAATTAAGCAATTAGAAATATTAAAATGAAGAATCTTGAAAAAAGTAGATAAATTCATGTTTTCAGAAAGTCTATTATTTATCAAGCATTGTACTCTATACTGTGTCGCGTTTACCCACAAGAGTGGCAGGTAATTATTTTACCATTCATACAAATAAGTAAACTAAGTTTCAGAGTGTTTAAATGACTTGCCAAACATGTTGAAGTATAGTTACCCTGTTAGGGTTAGGAAATATAAGTAACTCAAAAGAGAGTGAAACACATTTGGCCAACAGATGATCAGATGTGATTAATGAGCTCAACTGTTGATGGTCCACTGCCTTAAAGATAGGGCTTACTTTCAAGTCCATCATCTAAAAACTCTAATAATCTCCCCAAATTTGACACATATTATTACACTTTCCATACTCAAGAAAATTTCTAGCCTAAGGACAATATTACCCAAAAGAGAGCAACAAATTTGGAGTTCTTTATGATTCCCATATTAATATCATCCTTGCTCTTTAAGTTATCCAAATCTTTTAGGATATACCTCAATCCGACTCCCTCCATAAAGACTTTTTGTAACAACTCTATAGTCACAGCTACACTAAGAGTCATATACCATTCATCTAACACATCTTGGAAATCAGTTTGTTATTTCTTTTTGAAGCAGCCTTGCTTTTCCAAATGGCTATGACTGTGATTACTGTGTACCAACACAAATTCATGAAATAAAGTATAAAAGTTAATAACAAACATCATTGTAATAAAAAAAGCATGCCAGGCATGGTGGCATATGCCTGTAATTCCAGTGTCTTGGGATGCTGAGAAAGGAGGATCATGAGTTCAAAGCCAGTATCAGCAAGGGAAAGGTTCTAAGCAATTCAGTGAAACTGTGTCTATAAATAAAATACAAAACAGGGCTAGGGCTATATTTCAGTGGCAGAGTGCCCGCCTAGCACATGTGGAGCACTGGTTTGATTCTCAGAACCACATGAAAATAAAATAAATGTACTGTGTCCAAATAAACAAAAAATTAAAAAATAAAAACATTAATTGAAATCAAATTTTCCCATTATTCTCACAAGTAGTATTACTGTCTTTAATCTTTTAAATATCCTCCAAACAGAAAAAAGACTCATTGTCCAAAATTTGCCAACACAGAAAACCCTTTGAAAGCTTTTCCCATTATCGTAAAATGCAAAGGTTTTACCTTGTAAATTAAAGTAATCCATGATCTTATCCCTGCTTATCTTACAGTATCACTGCTGACTAAAAACATATCCAAATTGTTAAACCTTAGATTTGGTATGATAGGTAGGTGTTCAGGGAATAAGTTGCAGGGAGGAATATAAAATGTATGAGATAAAAATATAAAATGTGATGGGGGTGACAGCTAAGAAAATGTTGCAGTAATTCAGTGACAAGCTAATTGGAAAAGGTTAAGTGTAGTAACTGGAGTTAATAATAATGGTTCACTGTTAAAAATATCATTTCACATGGAACAGATTTAGCATATTGGAATAGTAAAATAATGCTTTACAAGTTTTTGACATGGGAAGCTGGTGTTACAAAGACATATATGAGACATCATTATAACAAAACTAGCAAGAGTAGCTTACCATATTTAGTAGCACTTCTATAATTACTTCTTTTGTCATTACAGTTACTATTGTTAACCTACTAGATATCAGATTCTATACTACCTGGTACACACTGTATACCAGGTTGCATGCCATTCACTTCTATATATGGTCTATAAGCCACACAAAGCTCTATAAAGAAGTTATGGAAGTTTAAACTCACTTTACAGAAAGAAATTATTTTACTGAAATTTTGCCCTATCTAGAAAGAATTGTGACCAGGAATCAAACCCACATTTTAAATTTCATAAAACTACAGAAAATATAAAACTAGAATTCAGCAGTGTTGAAAGCTAGAGAGACAGGATAAACAAAAGAGTAAAGGTAGAAAAAGATGAACAGAAGATAAGGGAAAGGAGGAAAAACCAGAGATAGACATTGAGATTGAGTTTTCAAATAAGAATGGGTGGTTAAGAAAATCATTAAAATATCATTGAAATATATTGCTTTCATTCTGTTAACATTAAACTATAGAGGGTCCACAAGATAAAGGGCTTACAAGTATATTAAAAGGTGTTAAAACTCTATTGAAATATTAAAGTATCTAATTTATACATATGTATTCCCATACTTGAATTTCTTTTCTCCAACTATTTTAGCACCCTCTGAAATATGTGTTTCTGTGTCTGCAGCATTCTTTTCTCTAATAATCTTATAATGTTTCACCCATGCCTAAATCAATTCTTTTTTTGATATCTTGCTATACAGACTTACCTAAATTTGGGGCAAGTTACTTGTAACTGTTAATCTGACTGAATAAAATTAAAAAGGAAAAAATAACTGAAAACAAAGAAGGTGGTATCTTCAGAACTGTATTCTACTGTGAATTAATTCCTTCTCTGAATTCTCTGACATTTCAGTATTAACCACTTCCACTTATATGACCAAAGTATCAGAAATCACATTTCCAATTCTGGAGTTCCAATGAGTGGCAACCTTAGAGTAACAATATTAGGAATATTTTACATTCCTTAAAAGGTTTTATGCTTGACAGACAATATATCGATAATTCTAAAAATAAATTTATAAAACTGTATACTCCCATTTTATACATAAGGAAACTGAAGGTTACATAAATAATCTACTTCCTCATAGTAAAAAAAACTGGTAAAGGTAGAAGTTGGATTAAAATACTATTGTCTCTGACTTGAACTATATGCTCTAGGAAGAATTTACTGCAAAGTTTGCCTCTTGGCTATCCAAATATTAAAGACTAAATCCCATATTTCAAGGAAATACTGGGAGGATGAGTTTTAATGAGGTCTTCTTGTAGTAAGAATACAAACTTATAAAGCTTAAAGGTATGTTTTCTCATAGAAGTGACATCTAGGCCACATCATTTAAAATTTTCTAGTAGCCACATTAAAATAATTAAAATGAGTAAAATTAATTTTAAAATATTTTACCCAATGTAACAATAATTTTATTTGAACATGCAATCAAAATGAAATTTGAGATTTCACCTGCATCTAAATTCAGAATAGCCACAAATGCCTAGTGGATATTGTAAGGGACAGTTCAGAAAAGAAACAGTTACCTATACATGAAAAACTTTTGTTTTGGTACTTTGGGTTGAACCCAGGAATACTTATCCACTGAGCCATATCACCAGCAATTGTAAATTTTACTTTTGAGACAGGGCCTCACTAAATTCTTGAGGATGGTCTTAAACTTGTGGACCTCCTACCTCAGCCTTCATTCTCTACCACCTTTCCCAGTACTCACTTAGTCATTGTATATAGCAGCACATAATAATCACTAATTTTTGGAGCAAATTTTCTTTTTTATTTCTTTTCTTTAGAGAGAGAGAGAAGAGAGAATTTTAATATTTATTTTTCAGTTTTTGGCGGACACAACATCGTTGTTTGTATGTGGTGCTGAGGATCCAACCCGGGCCGCAGGCATGCCAGGTGATTGCGCTACCAATTTATCCACATCCCCAGCCCTGGAGCAAATTTCCAAATATAATTTTCTAGCCTACTTTAAATCAAAAGGTTTAGATAAAGAAAACTAAAGTTGTATACAATAGTGAATAAAAGTCACTGGAGAAATGAAATTAGTATTTAACTGTTAAATAATCTACAAGTACAGAAAACACAAGGTTTTCATTTTAATAAAATTATTAACAAGCAATTATCTATAATAAACCTATATCACTATTAACATATTGCACAACCCTAATTTAACTCTTTTTGGAAGAATGTTCTGAAAGTTACAAAATGAACACATTTTCTTTAGAACATGGTCTCTATTCGACAAAACCATGTTTGTTTTTATGTTGTTTATGTGCTTGAAGTACCATGGGAAAATACCATATGTAATTTATAAGAAATAGTTAGGAAATATATCAAAGATGCTAATTATAGCCTATGTTGAAGAGATCACTAACAAGTCAATGTGAAATATTAGTAAGTAGGTTCACTATTCTTCTCCATTCTATACTATATACTTTATTATAAATAATGGCAAGTAAGAATATATGCAATGTGTAAGGACAGGCAGAAGAAAAAATGAGGGCAGAATAAATTTCTAGGAAAATAAGAATAAAAAACTTGATTTAAAAAATAGCATCGTATCTCTGATTGTATATAAGGTATGTTGACACCAAATTCATGTCTTCATACATGTATTTTGTATAATGATGAGGGAAGAGTTATGAAAAATGGTGTTGTGAATGGATAATTATAATAGTAATGCATTCAACTATTGTCATGTATGTAAGAAATAAAAACAAAATTAAAAATAAAAATAGCATCACTTGTTTCCTGATGGCAAAAAAACGATAGTATTTAAAGACACTTTTACTATAAAATGACCTGCACTTGTCATAAATCTCTACTCACCTATGGGATTTACACTCAGTATCTTCTCATTTTCTAAATTTAGTGGAAAAGGTCAAGATGTTCCTGTGGAGCACATATGTCTCAGGCGGATAAACAGGAGAACCGCAAGTCTGCGTCATGGCCTTGTGAGCTGGCCACTTTGACATGCAGAACAAGGAATTGGGGGCTGGGCCCTGGGGGCCAGGGAAGGCCTGCTACCAGCACTTACCTGCTTGCTGTCCACCTCAATGTCTGTAATATAGTTCTCAAAGACAGTAGGGAAGTAGACCTCTGTAAACTGATCCTTGCTGAAGACAATGAGGAGGCAGGTCTTTCCACAGGCACCATCCCCCACAATCACCAGCTTCTTTCTGATTGCAGCAATGGCTGGGGCTGGCAAACAAGAGGCAGGAGGGATTTGGGGAAAAAATGGTAGTCCAAAAATTGTTCTGTGGACTCCAAAACCTCTCCACAAACCTGGAAGAGAAAACAGAAAAGGGGGCTTGCTTCAGCACATTCTTGCCAAGCACCAATCCTGTAGGAAACAGAGTTTAAGATTCCTAATTTCTGGGGGCAGGGACAGGTCTTCTCCAGTGGGTTAAAATATAGCAGTGGGAGGTGGAAGAACCCACTTGGGAACCAGAAAACATGACTTTTAATGTTATCCATTCAATTGAGGGGAAACATTCAGCAAGGTGTTCAGGGATGCCTCCAGAAAAGCCAGCTTTTATCTGCTTTGCATATTGGAGTCATGAGACAGATTTCATTTGTAACAAAATTTTATACATTTAAGGTTTAATAATTGCTAAGGTGTAATCTAGAACAGATTGTCCCTTGGCTTGAGTCACACCTGCCTCGTCAAAAACAAGGAGTCCCTCTACAAAACCAGATACTAGCATAACCACTTACTGGGTGGCTGATACGTAAGAGAAGGAATATTTATAAAGCCCCAAGGTGCCCACTCTTTGTTGGGTAATTTGACAAAAAATTATTTACCTCAGTTTCCAGTGGCTTGTTAGGTGAATGGTGCACTTCCCATTTTGACCAACAAGGAAACTCTCTGAAGATTAGATAATCAGAGTGTCAAGGACAGCACTCAAAGCAGGCTGTATGCCTCCAGAGTCTCTGCCTTTCTACATGTCACCTCAGAGGTGGAAAGGAGGAGGAAAACCCAGACAGAGGACAGAGGCAGCAGCCAGCAGCTTCTCTGACCCACCCCACCTTGTCCCCAAAGCCTGGGTCACACAAAGGAGGCTCAGTCCAGGCAGTGCCCACAGCACACAATCGAACGGCCTGCCTTCCTCCCCTCTTCCTCCGGGGCTTGTGGCAACACTAGGTTACTCAGCCCCCAATAGGGGACAATGACTACACTGTAGGGAGTCATGAATCCACCACAGCAGAGGGACAGAATAATTCACTAGGGAATCACCTCCACCCACTCTGGAACAGCCCCTTCCTCCCTCGGTCCAGCTCACTTTTATGCCCTGCCCACCCCTCCCTGTGACTCAGGGCAAGGAGTCAGCTTCCCAGGGTTAACATGCGTCCCTCATCACAAACACACGTGAAGGAGCAGTTCATCACACCTGCAGTTCATCACACCTTCACATCTCCCCTCACTTCCTCCTTCCCCAGGGAGGGGAGCCAGCTAGATTCCCAGCCCTGCAGTCAGGGAGAAAGAGAGGGTGTGCTCTGGAGCTGAAATGAAATCTAGGCTGTTGGGAAAAAGGAAGGAGCTAGAGCCTGGGCTGGGAGGAGCCCCAAAAGAAATGACAAATGAGGACCAGTCCCTCCACCAACTAGGCAGGGAGCACAGGGTATGGTAGGTAACCTGATCTCTGCCTCAAACCTAGTTTTTCCTCAGTCCCACATCCGTTCATGCTGGGCTGAGCTCTTCTGGTCCCTGCATTCCACCACCTCACATTATATAGCCTGGGTCTGCTTTTTAGGAAGCAGAATACTCCAGCCCCAGGCTGTTTCTCTTCAACAGTGGGATGCTAGGTGGCCCCTCCCTCTCCTCCACTTACACCTTCAGAAAACTGGGATGTGGGGGAAGAGGACATGAGTCACTGGAAATTTATCAGAACCATGCTCTGGATCATAGAGGGGCTCTTGCTGATATCCCAAATGACAGGGAAGATGTGCCCTTCCAGCACATCCCTTTCCAAACAGGGGTTCATTGAAGTCTACCCAGGTGACTGACACTAGGATTTCTTCCAACTCCCCCACCTACTCCCATTAGTTCAACTTACGCAGCTGTGTAAACACGGGCTGGGGTAACTCCAACCCAGTTAGTGCAGATAGAGAACAATCACTACTGATCTACCAGTCACTTAGGCAAGAGTGCGCCACTGCCATCCCCCAGCAAGGCAACGGGCACCAGATGGTGGGAGGCAGAGGCCAGAACTTCAGGACAAGGACATGAATTAAGTGACCTGGAACCCCCAGCTCAGAAGACTTTCCCTCCAGGTTCTGGTTGGGCCAGAAGAACAAGCAGCCCAGGCCAAGCCAGGACACAAAGCCCAAGGCCAAGATAGCATGAACAATAGTTCCCTGTGAGAGGAAATCCCAGAGGAACTGCCCCACTGACCCTAAAAGGAGGAACCAAACCCCCGCAGAGACTGAAGTATAGCTGGAACGGAACCTGGAACTTGTGGCGCCTCCCCTGAGACAAGATATGTGGGATACCTAGCTAATTCTCTTGATTTTCCCGCAGATCCAGTGGGCCTCCTACCTGGCTCACTTCCCCTGAAGTTTGGGAAAGACTCACTCTTCAGTTGACACCTCTTCCTCAACTTTAAAGCCAGAACTGAGAGAACTCTGTGCCCCGGGCTCCCCAGCCGACACCCCTAAAATAAATCTTTAGCCTAGCTGGGGAGTGTGGAGGGTAGATTCCTTCACACACTTGCATGAACGAACACACGAACACACACGGGCTGGATCCTTCCCGGTCTCCCCTACCCCATGCCCCAAGCAGTTTCCAAGGACTGTCAAGGGCAGTGTCCAACCTCCCCCAACAGTAGCAGCCCCCAAGGGTCACACCACGCCCTTATTCACGCCATTCCACCTTCCGGGCCTGGGAGAACTCCCAGCCCATGCCCAGCACCCCAGGCCAGGTCCGCGCTGGGCCGTCTAGCCTGGGGCTAGCCAGGGCGTCTGGGCTGGGTTCCCTCGCCTAGGGACATCAAGGCCTCTCCCCTGTTCCACGGGGGAGGCTAGGGGAAACCCGGAGGGAAGGGAAAGGGCTCCTATCAGGGCCTCAGCAGGAGAGAGCTGCTGCCAGGCCGCTTCTGGGGCCCCTTGCTGCAGTCCGGGGAGGAGCCCAGCAGGCCAGACCCCAGCGCAGCCCGGACACCGCGTCCAAGGGGAGGGAACCGGCCAAAACCCCTCGCCAGACCCGCCCGAGCTCCCAGCGAGTGGAGAGGAGGAAAGTGTTCTCCCGGGAACTGGGACGCCCTTCTCCCCCTGCCCGGACCCCTGTACCTTCCGCTCGGTTGCCTCTTGAGTTGCGTGGCTGTTGCAGGAGGCTGAGACTGACCCTAGGGGCCGGGACCCGCCCCCGCCCCCGCCCCCGCCCCCCTTCTGTCCTTGGCTCGGCTGGCCTCTGGCCCAGCCCCAGGAGGCCAAGGGTCGCCTCCGCTGCGCGAGGATTGGGGGCGCCTGCCCCGGGCTGGGTGAGAGGCTGGAAGGAAAGTCGCTCTGAGCTGCCAGGACCGCAGAGGAGTGGGCGGTGACCAGAGCGGGTGGAACCCCGGAGGGGCCTCTGCCCAGCATTCCAGCCCCTAGGGGCAGATGGGCGTAGAGAAAGTTGAGAAAGTTGAGAGGCGCTCGGGGTGGCGTCAGGAAGGGCCGCTGGTGCCCTCCCGCGGCTAAACAGCACCCTCTCCTGCCCCACCTGGGCGCTCGCGGGAGGCAGGACTGGGAAACCCGGGTGCCAGCGCGGGCGATGGAGTGGGCCATGGTGTGTGCAGAAGACCACTCTCTGCCACTAGAATCCTTGCGGACCTTCTGGGACCTGCAGACCCAGACCACCGTTCTGCCTCATATCCCCTTCCTTCCACTGCCTGGAATTTCCCTGAGTCCAATTCCTACCTACTTCTCCAAGGGTACTCTTGGAAGTGCTTCTGGATCCCCAACCAGGAATACAGTTCCCACAACTATTGTATTATTGTGCCGTTAGTGATGCTTAGCCCCGTATGATGTGTTACATACCATATTTACCTACATGTAGATCTTTCTTGTAAAAATGACTGAGGAGTGGACAAAGAAGGAGGAAATCTATCAAGATTTTATTGACTTGTATATTCTAGGAACTACATAACTCAAACTTTTAAATACTTGTCACAATACTTTCGGGGGAAGTATACCCATCTCCTTTTGCCTGTAAGGAAACTGAGATTTGAAGACGCAGCTTAGCAAATGTTTGAGATTTCTGATAGCAAGAATTCATACAGTCAGTCCTGTGTGACTACAATGCTGGTGCTGTCTTCTGATGACTACCGTGCTCCTCCAGTCTTCCCTTCCTCTCGTCTAGCACAGTGTGTGTCCCATGATTGGTTTTCAAGAAATATTTGCCGAATGGATGCATGTTAGAAGTATTACAGACTTTAAAGATCTGAAGTACAGCCAACGCATTTGGTAAATGAGAAAACTGAGCTCAAGAGCAGTTTGGTCCCCAGGCCTCTTAATCCACTCAATAGTTCACTTAGTATGAAGTGAGAGCTATGTGCTGAAGATTGATTTATGCCTTCAAATAATTTATAGTCTAAATGAGGACTACAGACAATCTCAAGATATCTAACGCTTGGGGAACCTGACTCTATACACATTAACTATTTCAGTCCTCACAATAACCTGATGGCCTAGTAGTGTTATCTCCATTTTACTGAGAAAACAAATGGGGGCTCAGAGAGATTACAGAGTTGATGTTGGGTCTGGTCCTAGAATTCAAACCAATGGACTCTAGAGACCTTGCTCTTAATTGCCATTCCCTATGGACAACTCTTGCAGGCGGCCATACAGGAGGCATTTGCTGTTGGGGGGTGGAGAGAATGCATTAGCTGTGGGATGCCCAGCCCTGAAGAACAAATGAAGTATTCAAATTAGGTTGATGTCTATATTTTAAATAACAAATTGAAGGTACTGCAGGCCTACAGAGTCATGGGAACTCCCCAGAAGACAGTGATGGTGATGGAAGATGAGGCTGGAGAAGGAAACAGAGACAGACCATGAAGGTCCTTATATGCCATGTCTAGGAGTTGACTGTGAATTTTTCTCAGGTACAGCAAGGAGCTGCTAGAGTTAGGAAACTAATATAATGAAAAAATAAGGAGGTGACAGTGGGAGTGAAGATATGTGGGAAAAGGTACACACACACGGATACATAAATGTATATATTCAACAATACAGTCATGCATCATTTAATGATAGGGATATAAGAAATGCATCATTAGGCAATTTTATTGTTGGGTAAACATCTTAGAGTGTATTTACACAAACTGAGAAGGCATAGCCTACTACACACCAAGGCTATATGGTGTATACCATCATAAATGCAGCTCATTGACATCATATAGCACATGATGGTACTTAGTGATGATTAGCATGATGAAGAGGAAATTAAAGGGTTACCAACTCCAATATTTCTAATTTGAGCAGCCAAGCTGATGCTCTTTGAGAAGACGAAGTAGAAGTAACATGCTGTGGGGAAAATAGTGGATTGAGGTGTGTTGAGGTGAAGTGTCAGTGGGTTTTCACGGAAATATTTGGGAGATGATTGGTATGTATGAATCTAAAGCTCAGGAAAGATTTGGGAAGAGAGCCCAATTTGGAAGAAACATCAGCAGATGGATGAAGATACAGAAGTGTCTGAGAACACTTAGGGCAAGTGAGATGATTGAGGAGAGGAGAGGGCAGAAAGAAGAACTTGGAAAATAATTCATTTTGGGGGGGCTGTCCTGATGTCCTTTCCACCACAGCACAGAACTTTTCCTTAACTTTTAGTTTCTAATTAAAGCAAATGAAGACACTCACCTTTATCCACCAGATTTATTTGCCAAAAGCTGTAATTCTGGGTCTAGTGGATATCCCTTTTTGGGTTAAACTGCCACTAAAGGAAGACAACTGCAGAATTTGGGCTGAGAGAGGGGTAAGCATGGAGAGGCTGGGTGGTGGTGGGAGGGATGGGCTGATCCCCTCAGGAGTAACTGCCCGGCCTTCCTAGGGGGATGACAAAAACTGAGATGTCATCCCCGAAATTCAGCTTGTTGTTAGGGAGATGACAGCCATGGTCCCGGGGGCGTGCCCCGTGCCCCCAGGACCAGAGCTTGGGCCAGAGCTGTATACCTGCCAGGAGCACATGTGCAGATTCATGTATATGGTAATATAGACACGGAGGCCCACATGGGGTCCTCAAGCATTGCTTCCCTTTGCCCTTTCCTTTGCCAGTGCCATCCCCTTACCATCATGTCATGCAACCCCTACCTGCTGGGGTCATTGGGTTCTTAGGCCTACAGCACCCTGTCCACAGTGGCAGCTACCTCACAATCATTGGTGACATCCCATAGGTCATCTGTTCCCAGGACTAGCAAATCGTCTGGGAAGTGCTCATACTGTGTCAGGTCATATACTTGAACCTGGTGGGGAAAGAGTATAGGGAGGATTGAGGTGTGGAGTTTGCTGGACAGGAAGCTTGGGGATAAAAGGACCCTGGATGAAAGCCAGCTTGAGACCCACAGAGGAGGGAAGGTATAGTTAAGGAGGCCCCCATACTGCTCACCTCAGGGAAGCAGGAGAGGAAAGGCTTGATGGGCAGGGTGGATCTGCAGACATTAAGGTTGTGGTCTCCCAATTCCAGGGTTAACCCAATAGTGGCCATCACTCGGGCCTGAGGGAAACATGGAAGGGGAAAGCTATTTAGTCCTCTGCCAGGCTCTCTGAAACCACACAGCCCTCGCACACCTAACCTCAGGTAGAACCTCAACCTCCCTAGACAAATTGTGGTGGGTCCTCCTGCCCTCTCCCACCTCTACCGTGGATTTTAACTTTTTGCCCTCCCCACAGACCAGAGGAAACCTGAGGTCCTCCAACGGGATCTTTTTGTAGGCTCTGGGGAGGGGGGGAGTAAAGGCATCACTTAGGCATCAAAGCCTCCTCTCTTCTAGGAGCTGGACACCCACACACAAACCCCTTAGAACGGCCCCATCCCCCAACTCCCAGCCTGGCCCAGCCTTCAGCTTCCACTTTGCTACTGGTGAGGGACTGGTTGGGTTGCCATGGGAACGACCCAGCTCTGAGGGAAGTGTTACCAGCCAGTCATGTTCTGGTCCCGGTAGAGCATCCTCTGCCCCAGCTCCTTGGGCTGAGCTCTGCAGGGGAACTCAAGGTGGGTGAATTCACCACCCAGCAGCTCTGGTTTCAGGAAGCCCTGGGGTTGAGAATGGCCAGACAGAGCAAAGGGCCAGAGGGTGTTACAGTCACAGCGTACCCTAGTACAATATATAGATAGCGTTAATTTTTTTCTTCTTTTGCACTAATGGGGATTAAACTGAGGGGTGCTTTACCACTGAGCTACATCCCCAGCCCTTTTTAATTTTTATTCTGAGACAGGGTCTTGCTAATTTTTTGAGGCTGTCATTGAACTTATGCTCTTCCTGCCTCGGGCTCCCGAGTTGCAGGAATCACAGGTGTGCCACCTGTGATGATATTTATTATAGCAGACCTTTAAGTAAAGGTCCACATGCTACACACTATTCTGATACACACATTAACTCAGTTACTCTTCAAAACAACCCATGGGGCAGGAACTATTACTGCACAGAGAGGTTAAGGAATTGTCAAAGGTCACATAATTAGCAGAGAACAACAAACCAGGATTCAGTATCCAGGTAGTCCAGTTCCAGAGCCCAGGGGCCTTTTCTGTTCCCTCCCCCCACCTCTGATTTTACTTCCTTCCTCAGCTGGGGCCATGGTGGGTGCTGCAAACCATCTCAGACTCCTTCCTGTAGCATTATCTCTTGGGCTCAGCCCTGCACTCAAGAGCCCACACAGCCACCTTCCCAAGAAGCTCCCAGTAGGGAGTGTTCTGTGTTTGGTGGTGGTGGTGGTGGTGTGTGTGTGTGTGTGAGAGAGAGAAAGAGAGAGAGAGAGAGATAGAGAGAGGGTAGGGTTGGGGGGATGTTCTCAGGGACAAGAGTGCAGAGAGGCAAAAGAACCAGTAAATGATGTGGGCAGGAAGTTTGGTTTCTACTTACAAGCAGCTGAAGATCCTGGCGCTCAGTCTCCGAGGTAAACTCCCGAACATTGGAATGATTTCACCATTCTGGACAATGATGGCCCTGCCCAGAGACAGAAAATGCCTGGCTCTCCTCAGCCCCCTTCATGGATAATTCCAGAGGGACCAGGCCTTCTGCTTAGGATTCCTTACCCAGGACTCCATCTTTCCTCTCCTTGTGGATATATAAGGCCTTTCTTTATATCTATGGTCCTCCAAGCTCCTTCAATCTTTAGGGTTTCTTTAAATATTTTATTTTTTTTACAGTACAGGGGATTGAACCCAGGGCAGCTTTACCACTGATCTATATCCTCAGCCATTTTGATTTTATTTTGAGACCCAATTTATTATAGGGTCTCACTAAAGTTCTGAGTTTGATCTTGAGCTTGTGATCCTCCTGCCTCAGCCTCCTGAGTTTCTGGGATTACAGGCATGTGCCACCATGCCAAGTCCAATATTTGATTTTGAACCCCACCGCCTCACTCTTCTATCCCTCCATCCTAGAGAGTATGGCTCCTTGTAGCCACTTTTAAAGCCCTTCTCCTTCATACCTGCTGTCACCTGCATTGACCACATACACCTTGCCTAGCAGGTACACCACAACCAGTGCACAGCAGCCCCCCCTCTACTTGTTGGCCATGACACTCCTTCTCCCAAGCCATCTGCTTATCCTGCCAAGTGAGGAAGGGTCAAGAGGGAGGAGAGTAAAAGAAGAGTTTGCAGACACCGAGTCACCCTCCCCACTCCCATCTGCAGAAATCATCTGGCACAGCCAAACTACAACTGGAAAAATAGTGAAACACATGGGGGTAACTATCCCTTCTTCCTCCCCTCAGAACCAAACTCTGCTCTGGCTCTCAATAGTGTTGTGGGTTCTCAGGGTCAGTCCCTGAGGCCACCTGACTCTCACACAGAGTTGGCCAGAGTGTCTGCCTAGCCAGCCTTTGTCCCAGGCCACCCACTCACCATGAGCTGGAAGGCATTCTCAATGGCTCCTAATACCAGGCTTTCATGAGTCACTTCCTTCTGTGAAGACCAGCAGGACTGAGGACCAATCAAGTGAGTAGAATCAGAGAAACCTGGGGTCCCTGAGGTGCATGGGAGGCAGAGGGGAGGTGGTGAGTGGTCTTGAAGTGTTTCTACTATGTCCTTTAGTTGCTCCCGGATGTGGCAATGCAGGAGCCATGAGGCCATTTCGGCAGCTCCACCACTGGCATTTCCATCAAACAGGCCCCAATAATAGAAGCAGAGTCCCTGGTGGGGGAAAAGTTGAAGGTGAGTAAATCTGTGTGTGTGTGTGTGTGTGTGTGTGTGTGTGTGTGTGTGTGTATGTGTGAGTGTGTGTGTGTGTATGTGTGAGTATGTGTGTGTGTGTGTGTGTGTGTGTGTGTGTGTGTGTATAGTATAGTATAGTATAGGGAAAAGAACAAGACTGTAGGCATCCAATTAATATTAGAGAGGTTGACATTACAGGCAAATTAGATTTATTCACTTATTCACCCAGGGCACACTATGTGTCAAAAGAAAGGAGACCCTCAAAAAAGCCAAATTCTGAAGTTAAAAGATGCAAAAATCAGTAACAGTAATTAATTAAATTATCCATAATACATGAACATCTACATTTGAAGTAGAAAAGTAAACATTCATCTGACGTGGCAGGAATCAATGCCACGTAAGGGTTCTGTGGCAAACACAGAAAGCTAGTGAGTTAGGAGGCAGTTTTTCCCAGTTTCAGAAATAAAACCAGATGCCTGATATCCCTCAGGATGAGTGTCTGTGTCTCTGGAGGCTAAGAGAAGGGGTGAGGTCTTACTGGGCTTTGGCTAGGCTCCCTAGGGGCCCCTGTAACACCCCTCCATCTTTCCACATACACCACTTCACAGCAAGCCTGGTCCTCATTGTGCTGGCTCTTGCCAGTGTTGATGACACTGCCAGGCCAGAGTGACCACATCAGGTTGGACACCAGACCAGGTCCTGGAATGACCCCCACCATAGACATATACACATCTTCCCCTGTGGGCTGGCCAAGCTGAGAAAGGTCACAGCCACTTGGTATCCAGACCAGAGAGAAAAGGAGCAGGGAGAGCTGACGAGGAATACTGTCTTGATGGCAGGCCCTACTTCATAGAAAGGTAGACAGTAGCACCTGCCTGCCTCAGATCCCCCCTTACTTGGAAAAAGAGGCTCCCTCAGGGGTTCTGCTGGAGAAGGCAAGATGAGGGTAAGAAGCTTTACTTCTCTGCTCGCCAAGACCCTACATTCCACCTCCAACCTCAATCAGTTCTCCCAGTACTTTGTCCCCAGCTTTCCACAACTCGTGGGCACACCCACCCTCACCATAAAACTACCCAGCAAAAGTTTCTTCCTGTTTGGCAGTGAGGAAGTGCTTCAGCCCAGATCCTGAAAGAGGAATTGAAAGTAGAGTAAGAGTATAGGCCAACCTGGACTGGAAAGGAGTCACTTAACCACAAACTTCTCCCTTGTAGGAAGTTAAAAGAGGTGGTGGTGGGAACATGAGACCACCAGCCACCTTTCTCAGCGATCTCAGTGTCCCCATCTCCCTCAGGGTTAGGTTTTCTGGTAGATGCATTAAAAAAATCCATGTAGCCTAGAAGCATGCCCGCCGTCCTGATCAAGGGGTCTATTTCCTTTATCTGCTGCACCAATAAGTCTACCCAAAGAACGCAATACAAAGGGTACCCTCCCACTGCAGTAGACTGCCCCCTCCCCCACTCTGGAAGGCCTGCGGCCTTCTGGTGTTGGGCTATTTCTGGGTGTGGAGGGGGAGGGGAACGTAAGAGGGACAGGGAACTGGGGCTCTAGGGCTGGAAGCTGCTGATAGTCTTTCCAACCCCTATCCCCTGGTTAGAAGGAACTCCGCTCCTTTTTGAACAACCGCCCTCACCCCGAAGTCCCTTAGCCTTTAACCTGCAGAGCCGTGATTAGGACCTGGCCAACTCATCCTTGGCAGAGCCCCCCCCCCCTCAGCTCTGGGAAAAAACTGGGTTTTGAGGGGAGAGAGTGAGGGTTATCAACGAGTTACAAAGTCCTGAGGAAGGTGACTCAGGCTGCACCCGATTGAAGAGAGGGCCCGGAGCAGGTGGTGCCCAAAGCCCAGAGGATAGCAAAGGTCCCGGGAAATGGGGGTTCATAACTCTGAGCGCCGCACGGGGGGGGGGCGCATCCCTGGAGCGGAGATGCAGAGTTGGGGAGAAGTGGTAGTCCCATTCAGGTTTGGGTGCCCTGGGAGGGCGTTCACTCAGTGTAGCCAGTGCTCCAGGGCAGGCGGCGGCCCCTGTCCGGAGGGCTTTGCACAGCCCAGCCCGCGTGGTCATTGGCGCGTTGCAGCCCTCTGGGACTCAGCTGCAGAAATGTTCGTCTGGAGAAGCTCGATGGAGCCTCTGCTGTCTTTGCTGACGCCTAGCTCTCGCTTCCTGGCCTCCCTAGAGGGCTCTTGGGCGTTTCTGTAGCTGCCGCCAGTGGCGCGGAGGTCATGCTGGACAGGTCTGGGGATTTGGTGCGCGGAGATGAAGCACCCCCAGAGCTCACCAGGTGAGCCACGGGAGAGTGCACCAGTTTTAGCCTGCTGCTTCTTGGCCCCGCCCTCGGCTGTGGCCCCGCCTCTCTCAGACCCTGACCCTAGGGCTCAGCGTGGGCGGTGCTTACCCCTGTTGGTCCTTTGAGGCCATTGGCTCCCTGCTTGGTTGGGACTGTGAGGGGCAGAACTTCCCCTAGCTCTAGGCCACCCTGGGAAACGCCCCACTGGCTCCCAATCTCTTCTCCACCTCATTCTGTCTTCGTCCAGCCGCAATTTCTCAGAGGGAGATGGGTTTGTTGTGAGAAAGGTCTGAGAGAAGGAAATTTTACTTCAGTGATGCTGTAGGAGAGACATCAAATAGACCTTCCCTATTGTGAGGAGGGTGGGGGAGGCGGTCTCCCGGCTCCTGGTTGCGGGTGGTAAGGCTGCAACGAAGCTGATGACCTCAGATCCAAACAGCCGCTTCAGGGCCACTGGGTGTGAAACAGCTGGTGTGACAACACCTCTGGAGCTACTGGAGTGAGAGCAAGAGCAGCGAGCTGGTGCAGAGTGAAGGCAATGGTAAACATGCAGGTCACAGCTCATCACCTTGGATCAGAGAGCCGGGGTAAATTCCTGGGCTCTTAATGGTACTGTTATCTCTGAAGGCCACTTCCACGTGTGGGAGAGCGGTTGCCACTCCTACCCCACTTACTTTCTCAGAACCTTCCCTGTACACTCAGATTTAGACTTCTCATCAGTTAATAAGGATAACAACGTAATATAATAAATAAATACCATTTATAGAAGACCTACTGGGCAGTAGGCCTTTTACAAAGCACATTCTATACACCAATTTATCACTCCCATTTTACAAATGAGACGGGACTAGATGTACCTGTCATTTAATATGGCATGCCAGAAGAGATCATAGGCCATTGAGAGATTCATAACCACGTCAGTCTCCTGATACCAAAACCCGGCTCTGACTTGAGAATCAAGTTGATTTCTCTGAATCAGGGAGGGAGAGTTAGGGAGAAGATGACAGCAGTTAGAGGGATGAGGTTCCTCCTCTGCCTTTCTCTTCTTTACGCAGAGGTTGGGGAGTCCTGGAATGCTGGGGAAGTTCTCTGCCGCCAGGGGGAGACAGAGGCCAGGTTAAACTCCTGCCTTGGCGTATTAAAAGCCCACTTGCTCCAGGACTGAAACTAGACCAAGTACCAGGTGGGATGCTTATTCTTTCTGCTTTCTGCCTCCTGGAGGAAGGTGGTACTGACCTGACCTGGGAAGGGCTCTATTTCTAAACACGGTATCAGGGAATAGATCATTTTAGGTCCCAGGTACACCCACCCAAAATACAGTTCAAATGAGGTCAAGTTCTCTGTGCCCTAATGCAAGTTGGGCTAGCCATCACGGGACACTGGAATCAAGTTCATTATAGGGACCCTACCTCTGAGCTCTGTCCACTGAATGCTTCCTGAAAATAGCATACTCTGTCCCCCAGGCTAAACTGTGCTTCCAGAAGAGGTGGCTTTCCTAGCTTACAATAGTCACTCAGGTGTATCTATTTGTTGTAATTATGCCCAAGATTTGGGCAGAAAGCCAGATCAAATGAAGTCACAAGAGGGAGAAAACATCAGACCCCACAGAGCAGCAAAGACAGGGACAAAGAATACACTGCTGCTTGTTATGGGTGTTCCCCTCCTGTTTGAGGAAAAATGGGAACCAGTTCTTTGATAAATGACATAACATCACTGCCAGGTCAAAGACTGAAGAAAAATATGACTCCTAGCTATTTTTATTATTCAATGTTTCTGGGACAGTTTACTTATCACTTCTCACAGTCACACAGCTTCTTATTCCCTGCTCTTCCCAGCATCTATGGAGTGGCTGCAAAAATAGGCCACAGAGCTAGGGCCTGGAGACCCCTTGCTTCTGTACCAGATGATCCCCAGGGAAGTTGGCAGCGTCTGTGGGTTGTTGCACAGCACTCCAGCCTACCCAGACCCTAAGACTTTTATCTCCCTGAGCCACCCACCCATTCCTGACACGATCGCACCTCCTCCATCCTCAGACTGTCCCAGATCCGGTAATGCAGTCATCGCCCTTACCCATCCCAAGGTGGCAGAAGGTGAGAGGAGAAAGTTAGCAGGATGGGATAAAGCAAATCTGTGGGATGTTTTCCTTAGTTCAAACTGATAATGTCTAGCCATAAGGGGGAACTAGAGAGCCTCAAGGCAGGCCCCTTTTTCACAGTCCACATGCAGGGGTTCAGGGCCTATTATTTTTATTATTTGGTGTTTCAGGGATAGTTTGCTTACCATTTCTTCCTCCTTGCCTTTTCCCTCCACATTACCCCAACCCCAGAGCCCTGTTACAGTAAGAGGTATATCCTTCATATGAAGAGAAAAACTTACAGAATCTCTTTGCCTTTATTTTTCTAGTACTTTTCACATACAAAACATAACCTTGCAAAGAATTATACTATTGCTAGGCATAGTGATGCATGCCTGTAATCCCAGTGGCTTGGAAGGAAAATGGCAAGTTGGAGGCCAGCCCCAGCAATTTAACAAGGCCCTAAGCAACTTAGTGAGACCCTGTCTCAAAGTAAAAAAAAATTAAAAAGGACTGGGGATGTAACTCAGTGGTAAAGCACCCCTAGGTCCAATCTCCAGTACCTAAATAAATAAATCTACAGTAGAAATTATATAACAATTTTTTTTTTCTGATGCAGACACTGGGTCCCAGAATTTGGTTCCCAAGTTGAGACTCACACTCATCATCCATAGGGACCATTCACCAGGCTATTATAGCCCTCCTGCCTGTCACTAAGGGTACCATTTCTGGGGTAGAAATATTGCCTTCCAGATATCAATCTAGGAGAGGACTTCTGAAAATAACTTTGTCGCTGGGTCTAATGGTGATTGTTTGTAATCCTGTTGATTCCAGAGACTGAGGCAGGACGATCACAAGTTTGAGGCCAGCTCTCATCTATACACCCTACTGTCATGTATATCTAAAACAAATCATATATATATATATATATATATATATATATATCATATATATATAAATATATACATATATACACTTATAAATATACACATACATATATATCCCCTTCAAAAAAAGACCTTCTTTCAAAATAAAAAGGACCCAGGGATTTAACTCCAGTAGAGGGCCCCTTGATCAAGCCCTAGTAGGAGGAGGACAGGGAAAAACTTTGTGCAACCGTGGAATGTTCTATATCTGCTCTGCCCAATGCACTTGTACCTGGTTTCTTGTGGCTACTGGTCACTTTAAATAGCGTTTGAGTGCTATGTAAAAATTTTAATGAGTTTAGATTTAAATTTAAATAAAATGCGGCTAGCGACTACCCCACTGAACAATGCAGTTCTGGAATCTTCAAAGCTCAAGACATCTTGCAGGTCCGGGCAATGACTTCTCACTTCCAGCACCCCACTGCCACCTCCACCCCGCCGCTGCCCTTCACCTCCTAGCATCACCTCCTTCCCCTAAGCCGCAGAACTAGGCGTCAGGAGGCCTTCAGGTTTGGGAGAACTTCCTCGGGGTTACCTATCTGACCATAGGGGCCAGTAGTTCTTCCCTCCCTCCTCCTGTCTTGAGTCTGTCTGAAGGAAGCAGTGGGGCTGGCCCAGGGTGGATGAGTGGGGCGGCACCGGCGCCAAGGCTGCAGTGGCCGCAGCACGCTCCCCAGCCTTCAGACGGGAGGATTGAAGAGGGTCCGACTGATCAGAGCCAGGCCCAGGGCTCTCGTCACTGCCGTGTCTGTGATGCAAGTTTGGCCAGAGCCCTGCCATCCTGAGGGTGCAGCAAATTGGTGAGGGACGCAGACAGAGCCCTGGACTGGGGGGCATTCAACCTGGCCGCACCCAACAGTGTGTGCTCCCTGAGTCTTGGTCGAGGTTCAGAGGCAGCGCGGACCTCAGGCCAGCAGGTTGAACAGTGGTCACCGCTGTAGGGCAGGTAGGTCCCTGTGAGAGTGCTCAGAATTTTTGAGATCTGAATGGACACTAGAGTTGGGTGAGGGTAGGTTGGGGAAGGTTGGAGGTTCTTGTGGTTCACGTCTTCTACTCCTTGTTGGTGTGCAGGGTGCTCACTCAGTCTCACTATAGCATGGGTTGGAGCAGAGGGGGGAAACAGGCTGGGAAACTGAGGTAGAGCATAGAAGTTGAAGAAACATTCCCAGAAGCTTTCTGCAGCTTCCTCTAGCCCCAATCCTCTCCCCTCCCCCAGGTCTTTTGAGTCTTGGGGTTCATAAGAGAGACCAGGTGAGTTGGATTGAAGGGTCTGTAAGCTCAGAAACAAGATCACCTGAGACAGGCTAAGCATGTAGCTCAGTAGTAGAGCCCTTGTCTCGCATTCCTGAGGCCCTGGGTTCAATCCCCAGCACCCCTCCCCTGGGAGAAGCTGCATTTCTAATAGTTGAAATGAGGTTTCCTGATAGGGGTGGAGAGAGGAGAGACCTATTCAGGAAAGAGATACATCCAGATAGGTGGGAGCTTAACTATCTCCAGGATATTGCCATCACTTCCTCTGAACACCTTCATTCCCCTTTGTAGGACCCTTGTTGCTGGGAGCTAGGAAAGAGGGTTCTCTTTCTTCCAGGGCCTCACCATTCTGCGTTTCACTTCTGCCTCCTTAGGAGGCTGAAAAAGGAGGAGTACTTAGGAGAAGGTGTTGAGGAGCTGTGGCCTGCAGTTCAGAGACCTGCTGAACCCCCATTCTGGCTCTGTGGAGTGAAAGAGGGTGACAGTGGCAGAACTGAGCCAGCTGTATGTAAGTCCAGGAAGCAAGTGCCATGGGAAATTGGTGGTAGAGGCAAAGAGGATTCAGGGCTCGGGAATCCTCCCCAGAGGTCTATCCCAGCAGGAATCGATCTGGCAGATTCTGATTAGAACCCTCCCCTGATCCTCAGCTCTGTCCCAAGATCAGAGAGATGACAATGCTGATTCTTAGACCCCTCCCACCACTGCTTCACTCCTGTGACATTGAAGCTCCCTGACCACTGGTCCCAGGCTCATCCTGACTCTCTAAGGGCCATTCCCAATCCAGAAGAAGAGACTCTGCCCCTGCCTAGAACAGCTTCATAACTGAACTCTGGCCAGCCCACCCCCTTGCCTTCTCCCAAGCTTTTTTTTACCCAACCAGACCAGGGCCCGGGCTCCCTCTGGACCTCACACTCACTGAAATCTTTCCTACTTGTCCAGGTGGAGTGAGTCTGAGACCAGCAGATGAGCAGACTGAATCTAAAAGATCCTAACAAAAGGTAAGTGAAGAAACAGTTGAAGATTTGAAGTGTGAGGGGTGGGCAGACATCAGACATTTTATTCTAATATGGCAGCAGGTTCCTGGCATTTGGTTGATCCCTAATACTCTCAGAATTGTGCTGGCACTTGAGGGAGGTCAGCAGTGACCCAAGGGGCTAGGTGAGCAACAGAGGGAGTGACCCGGGTCTATCCCTGAGCTTGAGACCCTGATGCCTCCTGAGACTGATTTTGCCCCCATCTGTGGCTGGGCAGCTCCAAGCCTTTGTGTACTTCTACTTTCCAGATGGAATTACCTCCATTTCTAGTGACTCTCTGGAACAGATTTAGGAGTTTGAACCACCAAGGATGGAGGAAGAGAAAGAAAGGGGAAGAGAGTTTGGCTCAGAAGCAAGGTGGTAGGTGGGCATAGGGAAGATTGCTGGGTTCTGGCCCCTGCCACCCCCAATTTTCATTTTCATTTTTTGATTTAAATATTGTTTAAATTAAATGGCCACTACATTCCCCAGGTTTGAAACTCAAAAAATTAAAAAGAGCCTGGTATGGTGGTGTACACCTGTTAACCCAGCAACTCCCTGAGGCAGGAAGATGCAAGTTCAAGGTCATCCTCAGCAACATAAGGAGGCCTTAAGCAATTTCGCAAGACTCTTTCTCAAATCAAACAAACAAACAATAAATAAATAAATATAAAAAGGGTGGGGCAGGGAATGTGGCTCAATGGTTAAGTATCCCTGGGTCTAATTCCTGGTACAAAAAAGGAAAAAATAAATAGGGAGTAAAAAAGAAATTGGTAGAAAAATAAGTCATCTTTTTTCTCAGCCAACCACCTTTCCTTCTTAATGGCAAACAATGTTATTCCTGTTTTTTTTTTCATAGCTAATTTTTTGACATTTTTGTTTGCTGAGGTTTGGTTTGGTTTGGTGTTTTTTGTGTGTGTATGTGTGTGTGTGTGTGTGTGTGCGCGTGAGCGTGCTCTCGGTATTAGTGATTGAACTCAGGGCTACTCTATTGCCAGCTACTTCCTTGGCCCTTTCTATTTTTAATTATTTTTTTTCTGAAATTGTCCTTTATTTTGTTGTACTGAAACTGATACAAAGTAACATTTTAGTACAGAACCTCCCAGGTTGTCAGATCCTGTATCTGCCTACACACCACCCATCACATCCCAATCTGCCTGCAATATAGAAAATCAACGTGTAACCAATTCCTCAAGAATGGTCTATAGTTTTTCTCAGTTGTCTGAGCTAAAAAACTTGTACCTGAAAAAGAAAGGTCAGCATTGAGAAGCGAAGCTTGTTTCTCTTTTGAAGCGCTGTGCAAGAAATCATATCCCTTTTTAAAAATATCAGTAATGGCTAAACTACAATCTCATTTCTAGAATTACAAAGAATAAAATCAAGTCAAAGACATCTTGGTATTAAATGAAACTTTAGGAACAGTATTAAAATATGGATCCTACACCAATGACATCGGAGCCTAGTATAGAACCTACTAACAGGACACTGCAGGACACACCATTTAAGGAATATTCAGCCAGACTTATCTGGCCTCTGAAGTGCATGCCCTTTTTATTGTATTTTGAGACAAGTTCTCACTAAGTTGCCCTGGCTGACATCCAACTTGCAATCCTGCCTCAGCCTCCAGAGTTGCTGAGATTTACATGTACAGACCACCACATGTGGCTCCAGAGCTAGTTTATGCCTATTCAAGCAGCATAAATAATCCCTCTCTTTTACACATTTTATACACATCATCCCACATGTTGCTGCTCCCTCTTAACAGTGGATTATCATTGGAAATCACTGCATGCATCATTAAATAAAGCATTTTCCATTGTGTTTCCACAGCTGTTTGGAAGAGACTGCCCAGATTCTCTTCAATGTATTTAGCCAGTCCTCACTGGTGGCTGTTTGGGTTATGTCCAGACTTTTTGAGTTTCCATTTGCTCATCTATAAAATTGGTAATAACTATCCTACTTTTTGGAATAGTCATGAAGGATTCAAGAGCATGCCTGGGTTAAGAACTGAAAAAAAAAAAGGGAGTTAGCATGATTGTTCCTCCCACACCACAGCCCATTTTTTTTTTAATTTTGGGGAGATACCAGGGATTGAACTCAGGGGCACTCAAGCACTGAGCCACATCCACAGCCCTATTTAATACTTTATTTAGAGACAGGGTCTCACTGAGTTGCTTAGCACCTCGCTTTTTGCTGAGGCTGGCTCTGAATTCTGGATGCTCTTGCCCCAGACTCGCAAGCAGCTGGGATTACAAGTGTGCCACTGTGCCCAGCTCTAAGACCCCTTTTAAATGTCACTTCCTCCTCAGGTCCTCCCTTCCTGCTCCCCTGTTCTCTGTGGCATTCATCACTTCCTACAGTGACTTTGTGCCAGGCTTTCAGCTACT
Organism: Ictidomys tridecemlineatus; assembly: GCF_052094955.1. Classification (NCBI taxonomy): domain Eukaryota; kingdom Metazoa; phylum Chordata; class Mammalia; order Rodentia; family Sciuridae; genus Ictidomys; species Ictidomys tridecemlineatus. Next base: position 7,334,595 of record NC_135492.1, read on the forward strand.
TGGGGACAAGGTGGGCATCTTACCCACCCTTGCCTCCCAGAGGGCATAGCACAGAGAAGCAACTGGGGCTGGGCACTAGGAGAGCCCCTCCTTCCTGGAGCTATGTGAGGTGTGCCCTTCTGTGCACAGGATGAGTGAAAGGGCCATGCAGAACTGGAACTCAGGCCACTGGCTGCTGGCACTGTGCTTGATGTGGCTGTGGACCCTCCTGGCCTCTGCTTCCTCACAGCCTCCAACTGCCACAGGTTAAGGGAAGGCAGCAGGGACTGGAAAGGAGGTTTTCCAGCACAACTGGAAAACTGGATAACACCCCACCCTGTTCCACACAGTGAGCAGATCTCAGAGGCAAAGTACAATCCATAGATTTCAGGGTTCTGACTCCTCCTTTGTTAATCACCCAGGCAACTTCTCCCTTCTGCTATTCCCACCAGGAGGATGCCTGGGCAGACCCACTGTTCTTTGTCCCTTCCAGGCCAGAAGGTGTTCTGCAGGGAGAGAGGCCCTTGGGTGGGGGCTTAAGTCTAGCCTCCTGGCCTAATTCTGGAGTTTTCCTTCTGGGATGGCTGAAGCCTATATAAGTGGATGATCCTCCCCACGCACTGTAAGCCCTGCCTGGGACCCTTGCCCTCAGCCTGAGAAAGCAGGGAGGTGGGGGCAGGACCTGGTGCCGGACTTCAGCTTTCTTCTGCTCAGACCCAGGGGCTGCCAAAGGGTGATGAGTGCGGCTTCACTGGGGAGGAACAGGAAGATTTCATCTGCTTCTTTCTCCCCTGCCATTGGATTTTTTCTGTGTGTGATGCTGGGGATCGAACCCAGGACTTGATGCTGCTGGGCATGTGGTCCATCAGTGAGCTAAAACCGAAGCCCTGGAAATCTCTTAAATAACCTTCCCCCAGCCAGGTGTAGTGGTTCACACCTGTAATCCCAGTGACTTCCGAGGCTGAGGCAAGTTGAAGCTAGCCTCAGCAACTGAGCTAGACCCCACCTCCCAATAAAATATAAAAGGCTGGGGGTGCGGCTCAGTGGTAGAGGGCTTTTGGGTTCAATCCCTAGTAGTTTCCACCCAACGCACACAAACAAGAAAGGAAGGAAGGAAAGGCCTTCACCCTAGCAGGTAGAAGCGGCTCAAGGACCAGCAGGTGGGTGGGAGGGGAGCAGGGCTGGAGGCCTGGGCTGGGGACCTGATCTGATGTGGCTGGCCCCATCAGTCTTTGTAAAGCAGGGCACCTGTATGGTGATCGCTTCTCACTGCTGCTGCCACAGGAACCGCATAGAGGATCACTCCCAGACCGTAAAATGCTCCTGCTTTTCCAGCCAGGTGGCTGGCACTATGCGGGCAAAGACCTTCTATGTGGATGGTGAGTGAGAAGCTAGGCCCTGGTCAGTGAGACTCTGAGCAGAGAAATAAGGAGGTCTGGTTGGGCCTTTTCATCTTCGGGGGATTTAATTTCATACCCATCTCAGTGCTTTCATGATCAGAGTCTCAAATGATGGGGCACCCCCGGGGGGACAGGAGGGCAGATATGACTATCTCTGTGTTATAGACAAGGAAAGCTCTTGTTGTGTGCTGTCCCTCACTGCCCAGCCCACACCGACAGACAAGTTCCCTCATACTTTAGGCTTTCTGCCACACACAGCCTTTCAGACGTGGGCTCTTCACCTACTGCTCTATCCCCAGCCTCTTCCACATGCTCTACTCTCAACCCTGCCTTTACATGAACACGTGTGTTCCTTCACATCACCCTTTCCCACCTACCCACTCTGGCTTCTGTTCTCACGCTTAAGTGGCATCTGAGTAACCATGCCCAGTGTGATCACATGCATGCCAGCTTGTGCCCTCCTGGTCTGTGGACCTCTGCACATGGTGCATAGTAGCTCACACACACCAAGCTGAAGATTGGTACCTCTGTGCCAATGACATTATTGCCTCAGAGATAACTTCACCTGCCTCCTTTCCCCCTCAATGTCTTTGGTGAGATGCTGGGACCTGTAGGATTAAAGTTGGTAGGGCTATGTCCCCAGGCGTCAACATTTCTTCCTCTCTGGGCACCCCGGAATAGGAAGAAGACAAGGGAAACACAGGACTCCATGCCAGGGGTGTGTGGAAATGTGTACCTCATTCACAGACACCCCCCCTCTTGACTGCTGGCTGTGCTTGCAGAGAGCTTAGAGCTGCACTCCTGCCTCCTGCCCCAATAGCTTCTCTCATCTTGCAGAGGTGGTGGTGTCAGATGGAGCCCTGCCTGCCAGGGGAGGATTGTAAGGTGTTCCGGACCTGTCAGGATGGAGCTGCAGCAGTGGACACAAAGTCAAAACCCACTAAGGAATCCAGGTGGACACCTCATTCTACTCCTCTTCTTCCTCTTTCACCTGGGGCATCCAAGGGGGCACAGGAGCCCTGGGGATCCAGGATGGCATGACCCAAGTTGGTATCTGTGAGCAGTGAGATACTCACTGCATCCCCAGGTGGTCCTTCCATGTACAGTCAGACTCTGAGGACTGGTGTTAGGGCTCTGGATCAGAAATCCAGGAGTGTCTTTCTGGCAGATTTTTTGATGGTCCATATGCCTTGTTTTCTCTTCTTTGCCTATAGCGAGTTTGCTTCTGGAAAACATCAAGTCTATACAAACAAAGTGAGGAATTGGGGAAGCTATCTAGATAATTCAGGGAGGAGTCTCTCCTCCTACCTGAATTCCAGGTATACTAGTCACTCTGCCCAACACTTCTCCATGGACTGTCCCCCCATTTCCATAATTCTAAACTCCAAACAGTTCATACCTCCCTTCCTCTAGTCAAATTGTTCTGTCTGCTGTGACAGCACCCAAAAGGTTTATTATTTTCATGGTTTGTTGCCTATCTGATGAAACAAGGGGTAATTAAAATTTTATTAAAGTTGTTAGCAATTCCATGTGTGTCATGGTTAATTAGTTGCATCTTTTTGTCATCACCATTTGTACAGATGCGTGACAATGTGGGGCAAGCCAAGGCACTGCCTTCTACATTCCGTGCCCATCACCACACACATCAAACAGGCAAGCAAACAAGAAGAGAAAAAAAGGCAGCCTCAACAGTTTTGAAGAAAGCAACAATTTTTCCAGAGCACAGAACAAATGGAGCAGGGAGTTTGACTAGATATAGAGCATCTTATCTGTAGGCAGAGAAAGGAGACAGCCATTCTGAATATACCTAAGCCTAGATGAGAGTGAGACCCACCACAGAGCTTGTGACATTTGTCACCACATTATATGTTTAGGTTTGTAGCCCATAAAGCCTACACTGTGCTTGCAATTTGTACAGTGACCTGGAAGCAAATAGTGGGTAAAGCGTGCCTGATTTATGTTTGCATTGTCCAGCTGGGCCACTTTTGCAGCCTGGACTGCTTCAGGAGCAAGGGACCAGCAGCAATGTGACCTGTGTATCCTGGAGAGTCTCTGGCACAATGGAATGGATCCACCTTGTCTTCTATTGTTTGCTGTTTAGGTAACACAATAGCTCTTAGGGATCACAGCCTGGACAGGAGAAGCTTGATTGAGCCTTAGACTGAAGAATGGCATCCAGTCATCACCCAGCACTTACCTGGACTCATGCTTCATGTCAAATTCAGCATTAACTCTCTTGATTTTAATCAAGTCTCTAAGAAGATATGGATGGATCTCCAACCACATATCTTGAAAACTGTGCTCTGCTAGAGACAAAGAAGTTAAAGACACAATTCCTGCCCTTAAGGAATATCCAGTTGGGCTGGGGAATTGAAGATAGATAATTTAGGTCATTGAGAGTCTATGGAACCATGACTTCTGAACCACCTGCTGAGGGTATGATAGGAGTTTGGGGATGGAATTTTTGAAGCTCTTTAGCTACTCCCTGGTCACAAGGCACAAAGATGAGAATTCACAATCAGCACCTTTCCATCCACTCTGATTCCATGGTAAACTGCTAACAAGTTGAAGGAAAGCTTTCTTCCTTATGCCAGGCCAGTAATCTCTCATTTGGATGGGATTGGATTGACTTGGGGAAGGAAAGCAATGAAGCATCTGTGAAGTCACAGCATGTTTGAGCTGTGTTGTTGGGTATGGAATGCACAGGTCCTTAGAATCAGCCTCATCCAAGCACCTCAGGTTTCTGTTCATTTGTTTATTGTAACAGATAAGAAAGCTGGATATGGTGGCGCACACCTAATCCCAGCAATTCTGGGACTGAGGCAGGAGGATCACAAGTTTAAAGACAGCCTGGAAAATTTAGCAAGTCCTTGTCACAAAATAAAAAGAGCTGTGGATGTAACTCAATAGTAGAGTACTTGCCTAGCATATGTGAGAGGTCTGGGTTTGATCCCCAGCATTACCAAAAGAGAGAGAGAGAGAGAGAGAGAGAGAGAGAGAGAGAGAGAGAGAGAGAGAGAGAGAGAGAGAGAGAGAGAGAAGAGAGAGAGAAGAAACTGAGCTCAGAGTGCTGAGGTTGAGATGATTATCCCATGAGCTCACAGCCTGGTCTCTCAAATCTCTAAGACTGCAGCCTTTCACTAGTGTGGACATTGGAATTCCAACCTAGACCTTCCTTATTACACCTGACCCTGTAAAGCATTGGCTGCACAGTAGCAACATATTTCTTGGAACATGCTAGACACTTAGACCAAGTTTACTGTTGTCCTATCTGCAATAGACCAGAATCTTTACACACCAGGATGTAGAGTCACTTTGTCTCCACTCTGCCCTAAGCCCCCCAAATTCCAAATAGGCTCCATGATAACACAGAGGTCACTCAGCCCACTTGCAGTAGGGGTGCTCAGTTGGCATCCCCATTACCTGCTCTGACCCGTCTCTTTTGTGGTCTTTAGACTGTGATGCTCTCAGAGGTTCTGGTTCTAGGAGAAAGTCTGAAAGGGGTGTAGGGCTGGACAAAGTCCTGTCACTTCAAATTCACCTGCTGAGGTGGTAGGCTGGAGCCTTTGTCTAGGGCTGAGGATCAGCTGGCACCATATGATATCTTGGATGCAGCCTCTGTGATGGTGGGGATCACCAGGGCTTTAGGGGTAGGGTGTCATTAGAAATCAACTGGGATGATGCCACTTTCTGATCCTCAAGTAGGCAAATAAGATGATTTGGGACTAGTTTCAGTTCCTCCCTCTCTGCCTACCTCTTTATACAGTAGAACAAAGACTGATGTCTCCCTCACCCCACCCTAGTGTATTTTTCCTTTTTCTTTCTTTTTTGTTAATGGGGTGAACAATGGTGCCAGCTTCTTGCTGAACTGTAAATATCAGTGCTCTGACAACTATACTCTCTGCATAGAGTGGGCTCTCAGATGGGGTTGTCAGTGAGATGATCAGAGCCATTCTTGCCTCCCTCAAGGCTGGGAAAGGACCTGGAGGAGGGGAGTAAAGGTTGACATACTATTCCTGGAAAGAGTTAGAGAGTAAATATTTTAGGCTTTGCAGACCACAAAAGTGGGACACCTTCTCTATCAGATTGAGGACAGTTTGTTGCACATTCTTTGTTTTTGCTGTTTGTGTCATTTGGTTTAAAAAAAACTTTCAAAATTGCAAAAAAAACTTTAGCTCAAATACAAAAAGCAACTCTTGGCCTTTTTCAGAAGGTCACTAACCCCAGTGAACCTCTGAAGTCAGGCCATGTTTGCAGCTTGGGATAGCTTCCCAGCATCCTGGCCTGCCCTGGGTGCCGTGAAAACCTGAACTTGAGGACAGGAGTGGGTTTTGTTTTTCTCTGAATGCTCCTTTAGGGATGGGTAAGTTAATTATTTAGACTACAAGTGAGACAACTTTAGCAGAGTCAGGCAATAAAAGCTCAGAGGAGACTGCTTTCCTTTGACACATGCTGGGATCTGGTAGTTTATTTTATTAGCTCCTCAAAGACACATTTCCTCTAAACCTATTCATATATTTATCTGAAGGGCTTTGAAGGGTATCTTTTACATTGCCAGAAAAGCCCCACATGAGAGGATCTGATGGAGAAATTGTCCCACTTTCCAATAGTAGTTACCTGGGATCTTGTTTCCAACTAAGTCAATATTTGTGTGCATTTTGTAGCTGTACAATGAGAGCCTAGAATGTAAATTGGTTTCCATGGATTGTCTTCCTCATCTCCCCTTAGTGTGCTGGGTCTCACATCCTCTGAGATCACAGGCACCCTCTGCTCTTCAGCTATGAAGGCCTTAGGAAGGTTGCTAGTTACAGATCACGTAATGGATTTCTGTTGTCTCCTGGCAGTTTCCTTAAGGTCTGTGAGTGACATCTTAATTAATGGCCCCAGACAGTTGCACAGAGTTTATGCTGTAGCTTCCTAAAATCACAAGCTCACAGCTGGAAGGGATTTCAGGCCAGTTAGTTAACTCACTCATTTATTAGATAACGAACGGATGGCTTGGAGAGCTTAGATAATTTTCCCAAAGATACGCAGCAGACTGCTTGCTTGTTCTGCCCAGGGACCCACCCAGACAAGTGATCTTTTCATTACTGTTCATCACTTTTTACCCCAGAACTGCTGAGGGACCTGGAAAGTAGTTAGCAAGAATGAATGTGAAGCTAGGTGCTATGGTGCACACCTGTAATCCCAGCAGCTCAGGAGGCTGAGGCAGGAAGATCTAAGTTCAAATCCAGCCTCAACATTCAGCAAGACCCTAAGCAAGTTCCTGAGACCCTGTATTTCAATAAACTATAAAATAGGCTGGGGATGTCGCTCAGTGGTTAAGCACCTCTGGGTTCAATCTCCAACACAAAGGAAGAAAAAGAGGAGGAGGAGGAGGAGAGAGGGATGAAGAAGAGAAAGGAAAAGGAGGAGAATTATTAACATGAAAGAGCCTGGACACTTTCATGGCTTGAGTGCAAGAGGACAGAAGAAAAATGGAAACATTTAGAGATATACACACAGAAAGAGGAAAGAAGCAGCCAGGTGCAGTGGGCACAAATGTAATCCCAGTGACTGGAGAAGCTGAATCGGAAGGATCACAAATTTGAGCTCAGCCCAGGCAATTTAGTAAGATTCTGTCTCAAAATAAAAAGTAAAAAAGGGTGTTTATATAACAGTGGTCAAGTGCGCCTGGGTTCAAGCCCAGTACTGTATCACTTTACCACAACATTAAAACACAAGACACAATAAAACAAAACTAATGCCATTACAAAAAGAATTGATTTTTGCCTTTTCTGGAGTAAATAGAATGGAGCCCCTGTCAACCTCTGAAAGCTGTGAAGCCAGCCCTGATGGCTTCTATTTTCTTACAGTCTGCTACAGGAGTCTGTAAATGAAACTCCTTGGTCACCTTTCCTTATTAATAAAGTTTTGTTGCAACAGAACCATGTTTATTTGTTTATTATTGCCTACTTATTATTGGCTACTTTTGTGCTATAATAGCAGAGTTGAACTTTTTTAAAGAGAGAGGAGAGAGAGAGAGAGAGAGAGAGAGAGAAAGAGAGAGAGAGAGAGAGAGAGAGAGAGAGAGAGAGAGAGAGAGATTCTTTTAATATTTATTTTTTTAGTTTTTCGGCGGACACAACATCTTTGCTTCTAGGTGGTGCTGAGGTTCGAACCCCGGGCCGCAGCCATGCCAGGCGAGCGCGCTACCACTTGATCCACATCCCTAGCCTCAGAGTTGAATTTTTTAAAAAAGACCATATGGCCTCCCTCCCCCATAAACACTTAAATAATTATCTGAGTCTTTATAGAACAATTTTGCCAATCCCTGCTAAAGAGTTTTTGTAAGCTTTCTCAATATGCACACTTCACAATCTGGAAAATGAGACTGCATTGTATTCCTGCTTTGGGGGGGCCTGCTTGTTTGACACTGAGTGTGCCTGTGTCCCCTTTATTCCCTTCCGTTGTCACTTGTGATACCTGAAAAGAATTGAAGACATCAAGACTAAGAGAGAAGGGCTGAGGCTATGGCCCAGTGGTTAGAGCGCTTGCCTAACATGTGTGAGGCACTGGGTTGATTCTCAGCACTACATACAAATAAATGAATTTTAAAAAGAAAGAAATAAAGACTAAGAGAGATGCCAAGAGAAGAATTGGAGCAGATAGAGCCTTCCCTAAGGTTTTGTCTCTCCATATATCAGTTCAGTTCATACTTTCCAAGTTAATGTTGTTTCTACTTTTAAACTTAAAGAATATAACTGGAGGGGCTGGGACTGTAGCTCAGTGGTAGAGAGCCTGCCTCGTAAGTGTGAGGCACTGGGTTTGATCCTCAGCACCACATAAAAATAAATAAATAAATAAAGATATTGTGTCCATCTACAACTATAAAAATACTTTAATAAAAAAGAATAAACTGCATATGTACCTTGGGGTAATGATATAATTGTACATGCCTGTATGCTGCTGATGTTTGGGGTATCTGTGGATTTTTGTATTTCCATACCTACAAGCAAGGATGACACTTGTATCATCAAACAAGTTTAGCACAGAGATGATTAATCAAGACAGATGGCTAGACCAGGACACAGTGGCTGCACACAGTCCAGCACATTATTGTACATTTCTTCTCCACCTGCTGGGGTTAAGATGGGACTCCATTACAGGGTAGAGAGGACTCATTTCTCTCTTCCCCCAGGGCAAGTAGCTAAACTGGATCCTGATATCCTTAAGCTTGTGGTTTGTCACTCAGTGTGGTTCTGTGGTGGACATAGGCACAGCAGCTACTGGACCCAGATGGCTATTTATGTATTTGGAATAGCCTTGTAGAATAGGTAAAAGAAAACCCAGTGGAGTGCTTTTTAAACCATTAATGAAGGTATTAACTCTGGGAGGGGAGTTCAACTTTTGAAAACAATTATGCATTTTCAAAAGTTGGATTGACCTACATGCTGGGTGATTGGCAATATACCATCATCACTGCTATTAATGAATGTCTACCATGTATCAAGTAACCATATATTAAACATGTGAACTAAAGATCTCCAAAGAGCCTGAAGACTGTTGGATCTTGGACATCTAACATATCTTGAGTGGAGAGATGGAATGTTGCAGATCAAGAGCCAAGTTATCTTGGGCTATCTTTAATCTCTTTTGATAGCTTTTTATTATTGACCTGTGTATCCGACCTAGCATTCTTGTGACTATGAAATAAAACTCCTGGAATGAATACTAAGCTTTGTAAAAATGTGATAACATCTGAATCTTATAACAGATTTCCTCAATTTATGAAAGACAACACCCGAGTCTTCTAGAAGAGATTTCTCCATCTCTTTGTAGTCCCCATCTACTTTCTTCTGTGACTATAAAAGCCCATTCAACTTCTTCCACAGGAGAACCATGTCATTCCGGGAACTTGAATCTGTTCCCAGCCCATGGTTACTCATGTTTGGTTCTGAATAAATCTTTTTCTTATTCCTTAGAGCAGAGTTGTTATTTTTTGTTCACAAATGGAACTCCTCCCATCCTAAAATTTTGATAGAGGGATTAAAGGTTGGAAAAAGAAAATGGGGTACGAATTATTCTCAAGCAACCCTACATTATAAATCAAGATGCAAGACTATTTGTTCAGACTTAAAGTGGGTGGTCAACAGCTCATTACCTGCCTCCTCATGGAATGACAGAAGGCTAAGAGTTGAGGCTAAATGGTGCACTTGAAGAGCTGTCTGCAGAGAGATGTCACTTTCTTCCCCCTCCAGCCAAGGGTGTTGATTCTTTCTTACTATAACACTTAAGGTGGGTATTCCAGAGGAAAAAGAGTTTTAACTGAAATCATTGATATATGTTTGGGGGTAAAGGGACTCAGGTCTAAAGATAATCTAAAGGCAAGTGGCTGTGACAGGATTGCTGCTCTGATAGTGAGTCCAGATGACTGCCTTCAGGGTGAGTGCACCCCTGAGAGCTTAGTAGAGCAGATGTGTGCAATTTCCATGGGCCAGATGTAGACTGCCCTGGAGGGCCTAGAAAAGAGAGGTGACCCTAACTAGGGAAAGACCTACAGAAGCCACATGGCCAAATGGTCTTAAGTGGCCAGTGGGAGGAGTATTGTCCACATCTATTGCAGAGAACCTCTTACTTATACCTATAAGTAAGAGATCCTCTGCAATAGGGCATCATCCAGAAACCCAGGACAATGTCCTCAAGACAATGCCAAACTGTGATAGAAAGAGAAAGATTCATAGATATTAAATAATTTGCTCAATATCATGAAGCTAATAAATGGTGTATGGTGATTTTGTATAGGGTCAATTTGGGTAAGCTAGAACTATATTTTACAGAATCATCTTCTTGTCATGGTTAGGGTTGGCTACAAAGATATATTTTTAAATTATGTGTAAGGCAGAGAAATTCAGCAGAAGCAGCAATTACTTCCAGCATGTTCCAGGTTGTACTTATTCTGCCCCATGCCACTACCAGTAGTAGTAGCAACTTCCAGCCCTTTTGACCCACAGAAATCCCAGTCCATATTTCAGAGGCAGAGACAACAGACTTCCATTGACTTCTCTAGGATCCTTCTCTAGTAGCTGGCCTGCCTGAGCTCAAAAAGTTTGAAAGTCTTTCTCTGATCCTACAATTTCTCTATGCAAACCTTATTCCCCCAGTGTCTCCAAAAATCATGGATACTCCTTGATCATGGTTTATTCCCTTCAAAGCTCATGTTGTAATTTGAATTGATGGGAGGTGGGATCTCTAAAAGGTGATTTGGTTGTTAATGCCTTTCACATAGGAGTGGGTTTTGCCTCTTCTGCACACACCCATATTCCCTGCCACACTGAGGCCCTCATAGAAACTGAGCAGCTGCTGGCTGTGCTTTTAAATTTCCAGCCTGTGGATCTAAGACCTCTTATGGCATCTGTTTTGAGGTGTTGACCTGGCAAAATGCTTATTCTTTATGCCTGTTAGGAAAGATCACCAGACTAAGCTTACTGCCAACTGGTAAAGCCAGCAATATGCCTTCATCTTCCTTCCTCAGGGCTTTATCTACTACAGGAATGAGATGATGCTGAATGGACCAGGTAGGTAGCAAGTAGTAAGTACTTCAGAGGCTTTGGTAAGACACATGCATCCAGATGGTTGGAAATAAGTACCATAGAAATTTGGGTAAAATTTATTGAGGCCCAGAGATTTGAGATACATTAAAGTATCACATTTAAGGTGAAAGACAAATTACTACCTCTCGCTTCTCTACACTAAGAAAGGGGTACAGTGTTTAGTGAGCCTCCTTAGATTTGGAAAGAAACATTCAATTTTTTTGGTCATGCAGCTTTCATATATCAAATAATTCAAATGTCTGGCAGTTTTGAGTAGGACCCAGAATGTGCAAACTTATCTGCTCCTTGAACCAAGCTTTCAGGTTCAATGGCGCTTCAAGTGTCTGGTACTGTGTAGGACTATGAATAAGTGTATGGAAACTTCAGCAGATGCTAAAGATGAATCACAGAACAAACCTTTAGGATTTTGGACCAAACTATGCCATTCTCCTCAGATAATACTTTCCCTTTTTGGCTTCATTGGGGAGGGGCTACTAGAAACTCAATGTTTGACTCTGGATTGCCAAGTTACCATGTGACCTGAGCTGCCTATCGTGAGCTGGATATTATTTACAGCAATATTCTACTATAAAGTGGAAGTGGTATGCATATGTGTTAGAACTTGAGCAAGCCTTAAAGGTAAAAAAAAATTGCATAAACAAGTGCCCCACATTCCCTTGACTCCTAACCCTGCTAAACTGCCTTTTCCCTGTCATGTGACCTTATGAGAAATTCTCTCTGACCCAGTTGACCTAAAGGAAAATATTTGCAGTACTACTCTCCCACTCAGAGGGGACCCAGAAAGATAGCTGGAAAACCCTCCCTTTGTTCAGAAGTTTTGAGCAATACACATAGTTGCTCATTTTTCCTGGAAGGCCAGATAGCCAGTGATAAAAATATATACTTAAAAAAAGTTTTTGAGTGGGTGTCTGTGCTGTGGCTGAAAATTTGACTTGATACTCATAGTATTAAAGGGAAATATACATTTAGAAAATTGGTAATAAGGAAATGTGGGGAAGAGGTATATGAATGAAGCATGATGAGCTGAGACAAAGTGAAAATATTTGTGTCTTCATGAATGTCCACTGAAGTGAAATCTTAGTGGAGGATGATCTTCATAATCAGGGCACTAAGATAGCAATTTTTTTTCCCCAACTGTCTTTATCAGCCATCTCTATCTTTGTCCAGTGTCTCATAGTTCCATTATATAAGTTCAGGGACAGAAATTGTGCATGGCTTAGTAATTTGGGCTTCTATTCATGAAGTCTGATCTGTCTACAATCACTGCTTAGAGGCCAACTTGCCAACAGCTTAGACCAACACTGAACCTTCAATGTGGTGCCATTCTCCAGGGTGAATATCCAGTCACATGGTAGCAGGCTGATTACATTGGAATACTTCTATTATGAAGGGGCAAGCCTCTCCTCACTAGGAGACACTTAATCTGAATATGGATTTTTCCTTCCTGGTCTACATACTGCTAACTAGATCACCAACTTACAGAATATTAATAATATTATATTATTAATATAATATTTCACTAAACATGGCTTCTGATCAAGGATCCTTTAACAGCAAATAAAATATGGCAAAGTACTCATGATCATAGAATTCAGAGGTCTTATAATGTACCTGGTCACTCTGAAGTAAATGGCCTAATAGAATGGTGGAATGGTCACTTGGTGACACAGTTTCAATGCCAGTTGAATACTCGCATTGGACAGAGCTGAAGCAATGTACTTCAGGAAGCTGTGTATGTCTTGAAGCAATGATCAATATGTAGTGCCTTTTTCCCCCATATTCAGCATTCATGGTCTGAAAATCAAGAGGTTGAAATGAGAATGATTCCTCTCATTGTCATTCTTAGTGATCCATCAGGGAAATTTTTTGCATTCTAGCCCCACAACTTTGTTCTTTTCAGGTTTAGGAAAAAAAATATATAACTGCCTAGGTTAATGGCATGTAAGTAAAACATGTAATACATATATCTTTCTTTTTTAAGAGAGAGAGAGAGAGGGAGAGAGAATATCTTTTTTGTAGATGGACCCAACAAAATGCCTTTATTTTTATTTGGTGCTGAGAATTTAACCCGGGTCCTGCCCATGCTAGGCGAGCACTCTACCGCTGAGCCACAATCCCAGCCCAATAATACAGATATCTTTCAGTGATGACATTTAGTGTGCTGGAAGCAAAGGGAATATAGATTGAATAATAGAGAATGAAGTTAAAAACACCAACTATGACCACATAACTAGCTATAAAAAAGAGAACTGAAATAGTTAAAAATGTTTTCCTTACATTTATATGAATATTATTATGACCATAATCATACAATTATAACATAATTAATTATATAAATACAATATGTTAACATAAATACTAAAATTTATTTTCTTCCCTGAAACTCATGAAATTGATCAGGGCAATTTATTATCAGAAAGCAACTAGAAATATATATGCAGAAGCTGCCTGAGATTCATCCAGAACCACAAAAATGTTGGGATTAAAGACAAAGGTGTGGTAAATAATGAAACTATTTCCTACTTGAGCCTCCCCACCCAAGTCATTATACTTCAGTGAACTGGAAAAATTTTTCAGTGAACTGATTACATGTACCTTGAAACATTTAATCTGCTCAAGGCTTATGAGGTAAGTGTTATTAACACCAGTTTACAGAAGCAGAGAGGGAAAAAAAAGCTTTTGGGCCTTCGATAGCTTTCATTCTAACTGGGAGAGAGACCAGGAAAATACATATGCAAAGTGAGAATTGGTGGGGGACGATCAGGCAATGTGAGTTGTCTCATTAATCCTCAGAACAATTCCATAAGGTAGCTATTAATATTCTCATTTTGTAGACAAGGAATCTAAGACCCAGAGTCTAACTAATTTGCCCAAGATCATAAAGCCCACAAGCAGAAAAACTAGGATTTACCCAGGATTGCCCAGCTCTAGAGTTTGTAGCATTTTATAACATGTGGGCTGTGTCCTGGTCATATCCTTGGTCATTCCCCACAGTCCAAACACTCCACAAGAAATGCTTAGGGAAGTATTAGAAGGCCTATGGATAGGCTGAGTAATAAATGCCACTGCAGAATCTGACAGTTGGCCAGAGTGAGCTTGGAAGAAGCTGGATACTGTGTAGTTTGAATTCTACACTAAAGACAATGGACAGCCACACAAGAACTCAGGAGCAAAAGCCAAAGTAGATTAGCACATTGAAGACAGAGCTGCTAAGTCCAGATGAGTGGTGAAACTGCACAGGAAAGATCAGAAATTTTGACAATAATCTAGGTAAGAAATGATAAGTTTTTAAAACAAGAGTTGGCCTGGGGGTGCAGAGATAGGGGAGAGGAAGATGAAGATGTTTTCCATCTCCAGGGTTTTTCTATTCTCTAGTCAATGCTTCTTGTTGTTGTTTTTGGTGGTGGTGGTATGTGTGTGTGTGTGTGTGTGTGTGTGTGTGTGTGTTTTCTCTTTCCAATTGATGAGTGGCAGCCCTAATTCCATCTACTAGGCAGATGACTGACTGCTTACATACTGAAGGCTCAGTATTCCAATATACTGCCTTCTGCAGAGCCTATAACCCCTTCATGTGAGTTATTTTTATTTATTTATTTATTTTTACAGCTGTATTCATAACAAGCAAACACAGTGGTACTCTGTTTTAAGGGCTACCATTTGAATTTTAACCAACTGGGAGGAAAGACTGAAATGCAAAAGTTTTGATGGTATGGCCATTCTGGAGGACTAGATGTCCAGGAATTCCCAAGAAAGAAAAGAGGCCACTCTGCCTGGGAAGGATGGACTGCTGGGGCAGGAAGGGGATTCTTTGAACACAAATAATTTTTGCCCTTTAGCTTCTAGGAATTTTGAGCTTTGTCTTTTCCCTCTCATTCTGACACAGCATCAAGTTTCTCTTTAACGTCTCTTAAGGCACAAGGATTCCCAGAACAAGATTGCTACATGCCATCCAGAGCCTGGATAGAGCTGGAGAGGCACATGATAGAACATTTCCTCTGATGCATTTTTCCACAAGAAAGAAGTGACAGATGTGGAAAACGAGGCCCATTCAGACTTGCAAGACCTATCAATGACCAGTCAAAAACAGGAGCAGTGTGAGCAGCTCAGTATCCAAGTCTCACCCTGCACAGTCCCTAAGCTCTTGTGTAGGACTGAGCCCAAGGCATTCAGCTGAGAGGACTAGAAAGTGTTTTTGGTTTTTTGTTTTCTCCTCAAGAGTGATATCTTGGAAAGTCTTCAAAGCTTAAAGGTCAAGGATACTTCCCTTTTTCCCACCTGAGGGGGTTTGTCTTTGCTCTTCACCAGCTCGTGCCCCTTTTCTGTGTTGTCCAATACAAGCCAGGGGACATGCAAACATCGTTTGCTTTTAGTTGTTGATTGTTAAAGATTAAGCTGCTGGTAAGCTGATTGCAAAACAATAATCTTCCAGAAAAAAAAATCTTTTAATTAAGTTTACATAGAAACAATTGGTTGCAATCATAGACATTAGTCAATTAGACGTCCAAGGGGAAGGTGGGGGGCTGGAAAGGTGGAGGTGGGGAGTGGGTGAAGGATATGTACAAGATGGGGGGGGGTTGTCTCTGGGTTAAGCAGGGCGACAGCTCTTCCAAGACAGTTTCTGCTTCCCTGTCGTCCCCATCCCCTTCTGGTTGGACAGTGACTCCCAGGAATTCTATTTTACTTAGAGGTGGGCAGATGCCTCGGATCAATGAAGCAGCACCAACCAAGGACCGTCGGGACCGGACCGCATCAGGCTAGGCTCTGTCAGTGCCCCTCGGGGAGCTGCGGAGCCCGCAGATCTGGGATCGGCGGCGTCTCCCAGAGGATGTCCACTGATGCACCTCTGGGCTACAATGGGGCACAGGAGGCTAGTGGACGAGCCAGAGCCACCCTGCACGTCCTGAGCTAGCTGGCTTTGCAGGAGGGCAGATCTGGGCGCATCTGGGCGTGTGACCGCCTTCTGAGAGGAGGCCGAGACTTCTCCTTTCCCGCCCGGTAGGCTGCTCTGGCCGGACAGGTCCTCCCCGCTCCCACTGCTGGGTGGTCCACCGCCCCAGTCCTCCAGACGTGGCACGCGGTGGCGCTCGGTGCAGGAGCCGGTGCGAGGCTGAGGCATTGGGGACCCAAGGGCGGATCCACGACCTCCAGGGCCATCCGGCCTCCGTGCATAGTCAGGGGCACGCATATTGGTTGGGTATTCTGGACCTCCGGCCTCCGAACAATCAGCGGCCCCTAGTGGTGGGATCGGGTGGTGCTCCCGGCGCCCAACCTCGCGGGGGCGATGAGGGAGCTCCACATCCTATCTCCAGCTCTTCCAGGCCTGTTCGCTGGACTCAGCCTGCGCCACCTTCACCTGCTCCACTGTCCGGAGTCCATCAGGGCTGAAGGTATTAACTAGAGTTCCTCTTGGGCTCTGTGGCACCCCGACAGTCTCCGAGCAGAAAACCTAGGGCTCTGTAGGTAAAAATGAAGATACAAAGGTGCCAGAATATTGCCTGTCCAGGTTGAAGCTCAGTCAAAGCTGCCTCCTTTTTCTTTTCTTTTCTTTTTTAAAACTGAACTTCATCGAAGTACAGATTTCATGCAATAAAATGCACCCATTTTAAGTGAATATTTAGATGAATTTTGACACATTTACATACCACTGACATGATTATTTAAATACCACGTACATCTCCTTAAAAGTTGTCATGTATGCTCAGTAACACACACACACACACACACACACACACACACACACACACAAAGTTATCTGTGTGGTATCCCAAACTATTCTCAGCCCCCACTCCAACCCATCCATGCATCTGGGTTCCAGGCAATCAATGGACTGCTTTCTGAACACTATAGATACATATTTATATTTAACTGTGCCTAATTTCGTTCACTTAGCATAATGTTGTTGAGAATCATTTCTTTTGTTGTAAGTCATTAATTTACTCCTTTTTATTGCTAATATTGCATTGTCTGGTTGTATAGCAAGTTTATACTTTTCCTCCCTTCAGGAGATCTTAATGAAATAAAACATATATATGTTTCTGTTATGTTTTACTAGGAATATTGAAGTAACTTGTGACTACAGAATGGGAGTCATCTTTGTATTGTCTTAGTGATGAAAATAAAAACCAAATGAAGAGCATGGCTTTCTCACCAGTGTGTAATTTAGTGTCAAAATCTAATATAATGTAATCATAACTTTCTGCAATCATAGAAAGTAATGTAATTGCCTCTTCGGATAAATATGAGAAGAGAGTATCAATATCAAATTTGGAGAAATGTTAAGAATAAGGGAAGCATCTGGAAGAGATGGGAAAGATCAGTCTCTAACCACAAATTCTGCACACCTCTAGTTCTCCCACCTCCTACCACATATCTGGCTTTCTAAAACTTTACTTTTGATTTTTTGCCTTAGATAACTTAGCTAAAAATTATTTCAAAATTATGTAAAATAAATGTAATTTTCCATTATTAAACTTTTGTTTTCCATAACACATTAAAAGGAAAATTAAATAATAAAAACAGACATAATAAATCCTTGTTTGATATAATCATTTAAATATCTTTTTTAGACAGCAGTAATTCAAACAAAAAATACTTCCCTTACTTAAAATGTAACATTTTATATTAATGAATCAGTAGGCTAAAACACTAAAATTGTCAGACTCAGTAAATCCTTCAAATATTTCATCTATAGAGGCACAGTAAACACTTAGTGTAAATTATAAAAGGTTTTTTAAAATATATAAATTCTAGGTCAAAATATATCAAATCAAACATATATCAACTTCTCAATTTACTTCTCTATGTAATCATATTTTGTTGACTCTAAATAACATCGTCTGGTAACTGATAATGACATTAAAATTTGTATCATCTCTCTGCTAAAATATAGTAAACTCTACTCTGAGCCCCTTATTCATAGGTCTTACATCTGTTATCCCATCATCAACAATAAAGCCAATGAAATTAGTCTAAAATGTAAATGTCCCCATGTTATTCTTGTCTTTGCTTATTAAAGGACCAAGCAATGTACTCTCTAATTTCTCTTTTGCCTATTTTCCCTTTGTTATAGAATTATATTGTGCATTTCAATCAAATTAAAGTCTTTCAGTTCCCTTAACTGTCTAATATATTTCTAGTTAGGCAGATGATGATGCACCTCCTGAAATCCTATTTTCTTTTCACAGACTTCTCAGTCTCACTCTGCTCCATCTGGAAATATCCAACTCCTCTTTGGGATCCTTATAAAATCTCCCTTTTGTGAACATACACTTTATACAGTCAACTTGATGACTTGCTGCTTCCTGTCAGTTCTATTTTGGAAATATTTGCAAAACTGCATTTATTACCTCATATCACAGTTATTCATTCACATCACTATTTCCATTTGCTGACTAAAAAAGAAAACCTTTCTGGTTTTGGCATCTGCCTTGGCAGCAGCAGTCGGAGAAGACAGCCTGGAAGACCTCCTCTTGGGCTTCTTCTTAGCCTCACATTCTTCAGAGCTGACCTTCCTCTGGAACTTTCTGGCTGAGAGCACAAGGCTCATGCAGGTGCTGCAGGCAGTGGCTCTCAGGAACCTTCTGAAACTGTGCTGCCTGGCCACTGCTGCTGTTCCCACCACATGAGTTGCTGTGACACACCAAGTATTCAATTATTTTAATGCAGTTTTTACCATAATTGAGACATAACTATAGGCAATTTTAAATCTCTAAATTTTGTGATTTTAGCTACAACAAACCAAATAAAAATTAAATCTTTACTATTATGTTTTGTTTATTCTGCTTTCTAAATAAGTTCTCATTTTGTCATTATTGCCAGTGCTTACAACCCTCCTTTCTCTTATCTCTAGCCTAGAGAACAGTGACCTGCCCCTAGTTGATC
Source organism: Ictidomys tridecemlineatus (assembly GCF_052094955.1). Taxonomy (NCBI): domain Eukaryota; kingdom Metazoa; phylum Chordata; class Mammalia; order Rodentia; family Sciuridae; genus Ictidomys; species Ictidomys tridecemlineatus. The sequence continues at coordinate 7,353,448 of NC_135492.1, forward strand.
TTCCTGTCATGAGCCTCTCTCAAGTGTGCCATTCTCCCCTCTCACAAGCATTAGTTTCTAAAATAAACATTTAACCATGCCATACCCACAAAAGTAAGAAAGTATTCTATTATTTATGCAATAAACTCAATATTTATTCATATGTCCCCCAGCTCTTCCAAGCATGATCACAAATAGTCTTCCATATTCCCTGTAGGAACAAACTCAGCCCCACTAATACTTGTTCACATAATTCCTTTGCTTCAAACAATTCCTACCTCTTCTGATTTTTATTGCTTCTCTGTCTCTATTTATGCTTAACATTTGCCAGCATAGCCTCCATTGCCTCTAGCTCTTTAAGTTCCACATTTAATTGTCTTTTTTAAATGACCCAAAGAATTTCTGCTGCACCATCATTACTTTCTCATCCTAATAGAAGTGAGAGCTTATTAATCTAATTTCCATATACTTTTTCAAAAGCTTTAATCATAACATTAAGAATAATAACATGATCTCTGAGTAATTTAAGGCTAACTTCTCTAGTTTTTAATAAAAGAAAGAGTGATGAACATTATATTTAACTTGAATAACTCAAATAAGGACAGTGGAACTCTAAAACCAGATCCAAGCATCTACAGAATCCTATGTGTATACCACCTGAGATGTGGGTGAAGATTAATGATTTGTGGGAACTGATCATTAAAAGTGAGAGTTTGCATATGGTTGTAAGATTCTCCACTGGAGAGGACACTGCAAAGGAAATGAAAGGCTAAATTACGAGGTAGTGTTAAGAAAAGCTATTTCTAAATTAATAAAGTGCTACAATATATGAAGTCCTTCCTTACTGATGTCACTATTTTCTATTTCAAAAATAAATTTATAATATTTGAAAACTTTTAATATTTTCCAGCTTTCAAAAAAAGATTCCATTTTAAATGGTCAATGATATTTTGGAGGTGAAAATATTTCATATCTTTGTAATACTTTTATGAAACATTTTATTGAAAAATGAGAGTTTTCCAGTGTGAAAACATCTATGTTACAAAATATCCATGGACATTAAAGCCTCATTCTGCCTAAAGAAGTAATTATTCAAAAAGAGGTTAAGTGATTTATTTTTGTGTTCTTTCTTTGTCATCATCAAGAAGTTAAAAATTTTCTTCCCTACATCCTGGCCATTGAGAAAGACAGACTTTTAATGGATCTTCTCAGTGAAATCCTATGAACAGGCCTGAGTCACATCCAGTTGGGAGTATACTAACTAAGCTCCATTATTCATTCACTTTAGCTACAATTAAAGAGAAAAATAGCTATGTTTTAAATAAAATTTTGTGAAATATTATAACTCTCTTTTTAGTGAAAAATTAGAATTTTCCAGTGTGCAAACATCTACATTACAAAATATCCATGAACATTAAAACCTCATGAGTCCAGCCCTGTTTCTCCCAGATCTGATATTGATCTACACTCATGAAAACAATTGAAACTTTTATTGACTCTTTTTAGAATCTACAAGCGTTATGAACAGAAGAAATTATAAAACTTTATATGCTTACATCTGCAGAATGAAGAACAAAGATTCTGTGATCATCTCAATTGATATAAAAACAAAAAAAGCATTTGTGAAGATTCTACATGACAAAGTATTTATCATGATGAGATTCTTTTCATGATACTCAATAAACTAAAAATAGAAGGAATTTATCTCAACATAACACAAGCCACATGAGAAAAGCCTAGAGTTAATATCATATTCAATGGTGGAAAACAAGCTCTTCCACTAAGATCAGGAACAAGGCAAGGATACCTATCGTCTGTCACCTCTTCTGTTCAACACAGTACTAGAAGTCTTAGCCAAAGAAAGAAGAAAACGAAAGTGAGAGACAGAGAGAGGTAAGAAGGAGGATGAAAGGAAGGAAGAAAGAAAAGAGAAAGGGAGGGAGAAAAGAAGAAAATAAATAGAATGCATGCCAAATTGGAAAGGTAAAAATTATCTCTGTTTACAGATGCCATGTTCTTATGTATAAAACCATAAATACTCTACAAAAACTGTTAGAACTAATAATGAAACAAAGATACAAAATCAATATAAGAAAGTCATTTCTGTGGAGTAACACAGAACAATCGCAAAAGAAATTGAGTAGAAAAGTTCTGCTTATAATAGCATTAAAAAATGTCTGAGAAATAAAACTAACCAAAGAAATGAAAGCTAAAAAAAAAACAATGTGGTAAGAAATTAAAGAAGAGGGGCTAGGGATGTGGCTCAAGTGGTAGGGCGCTCGCCTAGCATTTGTAAGGTTCAATTCTCAGTACCACATATAAATAAAATATTGTGTCCACCTAAAAATTAAAAAATAAATATTTAAAAAAAGAAATTAAAGAAGACACATAAAATAGAAATATTCTTTGTTCACATATCATATTACCCAGTCTACAATCCATATCAAAATCCCAAAGTGATGTTTTTTGCAGAATTAAAAAAAAAACACTTTATGAATTATGTATAACCTCAATAGAAAATAAAAAGCTGAAAAAATTTTAAGAAAAGAAATAAACTTTAAGAACTCATACTTTGACTTTTGAGAAATGATTTCAAAACATATTATAAAGCTATAGCAACCAAAATATGTGGTACTGGCATAATTGCAGAGCTACGGACCAATGAAATAACAAGGGCCAGAAATAAACTTCATATATAAAGTCAAATTATCTTTAACATGAGTGCCATAACCATACTCATTTGGGCAAAGACAGTTTTTTTTTTAAACAAATGGTGTCACAAATCTGAATATCCACAAGAATGAAGTTTTGAAACAGAATCATAGGTCAAAGCTAGTTGTCATACCATACAAAGATTGGTTGGTGGTGACTAAAAGCAGGCAGCAAGAACAGAATAGTTTTGAGGGGGAAATGCAATGTAATATCAAAGTAGTACAGACTAAGAGAATATGCTAATTTGCTACATATGGTAATCCTTAGTAAAGATTCATTCTATGAAGGACAGAGGAGATAAATTTCTTTCACTTCCTCTTCTCTAAAGCATTAAATCCCAGGTTAATTCTAAATAATATAATTCAACAGCGTGAGAACGGTGTCTTGGATGAACTGGGATGTAACGATCAACTTCTTACATATTTACATGTAAAAATGAATTTCAAGCATTGACCTAAAAATAAAATTTTAGGGTTAATTTTAGGCCAAATTTCTGGATACATATCTACAAAAACTTAAATTCAAATCCAGGAATGAACAGTTAGTATCTGGATAGTTATCACATTTGCACAAAAATAAATATTATATATCTTCAGAAGGTAATGACTTTTAAATCTATGAATGTTAAATATAGTCAACTCTCAAATTTTTGACATTCAGACTTTTTTAAAAGATTTATTTTTTCTTTTTTTGGTACTGAGGATTGAACCCAGGGGCACTGAACATCTCCAGCACTTTTTATATTTTATTTAGAGCATTCAGCATTCAGGGCATCATTAAGTTCCTGAACTAGCTTTGAACTCATGATCCTCCTGCATCAGTCTCTCAAGTTGCTAGGATTATAGGAATGTGCCACCTTGCCCAGATAAAGATAATTTTAAAATGTTTTCATGTATTAAGGGGTCATTAACATGTATTTTACTTTTTACCAAGAAATTTGTTTTTAGAGCATAGAAATACATTTGAATATTTTTCTCTTTTTCCTAATCTCATTTTTAAAAATAGATGCTAATGAAATGTGACATGGACATAAGTGGGCAAGAAGAATGAATGGAAATGGGCAGGAAGGTTAGTGTAAAATTGATGTCAATGGGAAGACGGGATGAAGGAGGTCAGTGCTTAAATTCTTCCAGATCCTTACCTGGGAACTATTTGCTTGATGGCATCATCTTTAGAGTAAAGTAGATCAAAACCCAAATGTATTATCTCTCTTTTTTTTTAAATGACTGAAGATTCTTTTTTTTTAAGAGAGAGTGAGAGAGGAGAGAGAGAGAGAGAGAGAGAGAGAGAGAGAGAGAGAGAGAGAGAGAGAGAGAGAGAGAATTTTTAATATTTATTTTTTAGTTCTCGGCGGACACAACGTCTTTGTTGGTATGTGGTGCTGAGGATCGAACCCGGGCGGCACGCATGCCAGACGAGCGCGCTACCGCCTGAGCCACATACCCAGCCCCAAATGTATTATCTCTTTAAAAACAGCATTCAATTACTAATGAAATAAATTTAAGGTTAGCAATTGATGAACTGTAACTGTCAACTACGTGGAAGTAAAATATCTTCTTAACCACCTTCTTTGAGAATCCATCTAATAATATTAATTTTTGAGCATAAATGGTACTTGAGTACTAAAAATGAAAATCTACATTACAAAACACTCTTTTTAGAGAATATAATTCAAACTCAACAATAAAGTAACCTATTGCTTTAGGAATGCCTGAATTTCATTAAGCAATGCTTTGCCAATTTAATGTGCTGATTAGTTTGGTAATGGTTTTAATTGCCCTTTCTTTTATAATTTATGAATATAAAATTGTTCGAATCATTTTAAAACGATCACTTTAAATTTATACATTGGATAGGTAATGTAAAATATCTTTTAAATGAATGCCCGCTATTAGCTATGAATGTTAACCATTATTTTTCTACTTTCTTTCTGACAGGAGGCAGCGATATTGGAAGATGGTCTGGTTCTAATGTCAAACATAGCTTTGTGAGAGGCCACATGGAGAAAGGGATTAAAAGTCAAAAGGTATAATCTGAGACTCCAACCTTGAGAAGGTGTTCCTGGCATAGTGCATGATACTGTCAAAATCGTATCTTTCACCAAGGGAGTTTACTTCTCCAGGCTCCATCTTCAGAAAATTGTACTCTTGACCTATGAATCAGGGATAAACAAAAGCACAGAAGCCTTTTAACTAAAAGAACATAAGAGCGCTTCTTAGACCTGCATCTGCTTTTGACTAAATGACTGATCTTTTTGCTGATTGTATTTACATACCAACTCCCAGGTGTGTGCAAAAATCATTTGCACTCCGATATCATATTAAAAGAGCAAGTTGCAAAAGAACTGAATTTAAACAATGAGTTCAGTTCTGCAGAAAGGAAATTACCAGAAGCATATTTTGGGTTTGTTTTCTGTGTATACTTGTTAACACCGCATAATATTTGTTTCTTTAAAATCATACTGCTTCTCTGGGTAGAGTAGAAGTGATTGTAAAGTTATGCTTTTATTTAATGCGTTTCCCATATTTTTCTCATGACTATGTTTGCCAGGACCCACAAAAATTATCTGACTATTTGCTTTAGATCCTTTCTAAGAAACGCTGTGGGAAGATACAAAAACAATATTAGTATAAACACAACTCTGAGGTTATAGCTACATGACTTCATCATTGGTGATAAAACAATAGCCAATCTACTTTCATTCAAAAATAAAAGAAGGTTCCCTTTGAGAAAAAGAAGTTTCTACTTTGACAGCTTTTGAATCAAGAATAATATGTTTCAGAACTTTTTTTTTCCTTTGCACATCTGCTGTCTTAACTTCAGGACATCTTCAATTTTAAGAGATTTTCGACTGCCTGTCTGTACCTTTTTAGGCAACATTTTGTCCTCTAATTTGAAAAAAAAAAAGAGTTAAATACATGGGTCTACATCAATATTCCCAAACCAAAGAATTTCTTTCAAGAGAGTTTACATTTCAATGATTCCCTTTTCACTGTTAAATCAGTCGAAGATGATGCAAGTCATGTTATTTATGTAATTTGCAAAGCTTTGAAACATTTTATTTAAAGGTGAAGTACTGGAATTGCAAATTCATATAGGGCTGGGAATGAAATGATCATACCATTATTATAACTAGGTTTTTAGTCCCCTGTCATATTTCTATTAAACATAAAAATATTAAATAAAAAGTTTTCCAAAAGGCAGTAAAGAAATCTAGTGATTTCACAATATAACATCTCTCTTACATGATGATGAAACCAATACTCATTTGAGCATTAGGGATGAAGGAAACAACTTGGATCCATAGAACCCTGTTCTAGGCTAAAGTGTTTTAGTGCATCTTCGAATGAATTCACACCATAAAAAATTTTAAATTAATTATCTAGCCTATATAGTGAAATATATCTTCGAATGAATTCACACCATAAAAAATTTTAAATTAATTATCTAGCCTATATAGTGAAATATATATTCAACAAATATCTGATATACCTATGTGTGTTAGAAAACATTCTTAAAAATTATCCTGAATTTTTATTCAAATTCTTGTCTTCCTAAGGAATTTTCAGCATGTTATAGCATATCCCATTATAGAGGGAATTTTCAAAAAGCTATAGACCAGATTTTGTTACCCATCAACAAGATTTCAATTTAGAACACAATATGAGAATAGATTCTCTAGCTAAAGCAAAATTTCATTAATTTTCTGAAAGTGAAACATAACCAAATTCAGAAATTCATTTCCCTTCATATAACTTATCACTTAAACATGTGAAACAGAGGGGTTTGCTGGTTAAAAAGAACATAGCCACATACAATCCAAACAAAAGAAAATTAGACTTGCTTCTTGCAAGAAGGGGAGAATCAGTGATAGAAACAGGGTGACCCAAACTTAACAATTAAAATAAATGGTAGCTTCTTTCTTGAATGTATCTTCTAATATAAATTCGATCCTCATACCAATTTACCTCTTAATCATAGTTACCAATTCTGCATGTAAATATGAAACCAGCATTTGTTTTTATTACCCAGAGCTCTTGAGAAACACCTGATCTTAAGTCTCTGAGTTAGGGAAACTCATAATTTGTTGATAACTAATCTCTAACATGAATGCTTTCAGACTGGTACAGTAGTTCTGATACAGTAGTTCCAATCACTTAAGAAATCTCTGGAAATATCTTTTATTTTCAATTGACCTGAATGTTTAGTCAAAAAAGTATTTGATCAAAATTTTCCTACTACTATGTCAGGTATTAAGGTATCATAATCTATTTCTTAATAATACCTATACATTTTTCCCTGCTTAGGTAATATTTATGTTGCATCAGAAACCCTCTTAATGGTAAAATCATTTTTGAAAGTTATGTACTTTATAAGAGTATTTGGGGGATTCCACATAATATTTGGCAAATAGAAGAAAATAGCAGTGATTAATAGAAAGCTTCTCATTTCCTTAATAGTTGAATTAATTTTCAGAAATACTGTTTCCTCTTAAGTTTTTCTCTCAATGATATAAAGCATAAAGATGAATTTTGATGAATGGTTCAAGCCAGGGCTTCTATTTGGGGGGAGTATAAATTTTCTTTGCTTCTCTTTAATATCCAGCTCTACAGATCACTTTGTCATTCTTGAATTGATTTCCTCATTTGGCTTCTGGAACATCACATTCCACTGATTTTTTCTTTTACCTCTTAGAGGACACCTTTGGTCTTCTGATGGACACTCTTCTAAAGGTTGCTCAAATCTTGTTGCTTTTCATTTTCTATGCTCCACTTTTTTCTTCTTCTCCCTCAGTTTTTCCCTAGACGGTCAAATCCACTACAAAATGTTTATCTCCAGATACATACTAAAGTCCAAACTCGCCTTTCCTTTGTCTAGTAAAGGAGGATCAATTCAAAGGGTCTTTGAATTGAGGGATGTGTTAAATGGAATCAGTATTTTTTATTTCTTTTTCTCAGAACCAAGCCTCTTCACCAGTGTTCCTTTCTTCAATTGATGATACCACAATTCATCGTGTTGTCTGAAGATAAAGCTTTTGCAGATCTTTCCTTATGTTCCTCTTAAAACATTTTAAGACCCTCTTCTTCCTCTTGCCCTGTCCTACCCTAATTGAGAACACAGCCACTTCTCAAACTTCTAATAGGTTTCCCTCACTTGAGGCTCATCTTTCCCCCATCCCCAATTAATGTTTATTACAGGTTACAGAATTCCTCTTTTAAAAATCTTAACTTTCTCTGTTTATAACCCTTCACTTATTCCCCAGTAAATACAGGATACAATCTAAATTTCTTAGATTCACAGAAAAGATTCTTCACCCTCCCCAGGTAGTTGTGAACTAACTCTCACTCATAGTTCAACACGCCACCACAACAGTTAAGTGAAAAAGATCATGTATTTTCAGCCTACAAATTTGACCACTTTTCTGGTCCACCTGCAATAAATATTCTTACTTTATTTCTAAATTTCATATTTGTGTGTGACATCTCTCTGGATTTGCCAATGCACATTTGTTACAACTTCCTTCTTTTCTGCAGTATTCTCAATGTGACAGGTACTTTTCTTATTCACTTGAAATCATTTGTGTAGATACAAAGTTTTATGTTTTCCATGACAGTACCTTTCAATGTCTAATAGTGCCTCAGAATTAACTGGTACCAAATATATAATGAGAAAATAAAGAAAGCAACTCTAAATTATAGAAAATGATAAGAATTTCAACATTGATAACCTAAAATTGCCCATGAACAAGAAAGTAAGCTCACATTTTTATTTTACTTCTGCTAAAAGTGCATACTACCTTATTAAAAAATTCCAAACAACAGATTTTTTTGGGAGGGGGTGTGGTAGAGATGGAAATGTACTTACTGATCTTTGCAAATGTGAAAGTTAAGTAAAAAGTTTTACAATGATGCAACTATTATATACCAACTCTTAAAAGAAAATTAAAATTTAATTATAAATTATATTTCAACTACTAAAAATATTCTTAATAGTCTGTCTTTGGCAAAGTCAAGTTTAAGAGAAAAATCTCAAAGAAACTATGTAGACTATCCTGTAAATGACTCATTTTACTGGAATTTTCTTCAGAAATTATACATGATAATTGTAGATTCCTGTGGTTACTGTGCATGTCATGGCAAACCCTGGGCTCTTTCTAAGTCCTATAATATAAATTATAGATCTAAGCACAAAAACAGTTCAAATAAAATAATCATTTAATAATATTAGTATATTGTTCAATAACTCACATCTATTCTTGAAAAAGTACAGATGTTTAGAAAGAAAACAGACCTTAAAAAACAAACAAAGCCTAGAAAATGCAGGAAATCAGTCTCTAAAAAGAAATTAATAATATAAAACCACCAAGAGTGATTTTGAATAAAATAACATATTGACTCTGCCACATATTTTACACTGTTTACAAAACATAATAATTTTACACACCCTAAAATCTCTCACCTGGCTGAATGTTTTCTCTTATGATCGTTATGTGGTTGTCTCGATCTGGTCATGTGTGTTCATGCCAAAAGCCGATCACGTGGCCCAGTTCATGAACAATTATCCCAAACTTATCACAGTTCTTTCCAATAGAGATTGCCTGGGGTCCATTTCCCCTCCAACCTACATAGGAGCAGCATCTATAATAAAGTAGAAAGTGGAGATGTTGGTGGAAGAGAAAAATAGATAAATTACAATATGGTGGAACTTTTGTGAAGAGTTGTGTTGAACCATAGCACAGTGGTACATGCCTGTGATCTCAGTGATTCTGCAGGCTGAGGCAGGAGGATCTCAGGCCAGCCTCAGCAATAACCAGGCTGTGTCTCAAAATAAAAAATAAAAATCATTGGAGACGTGACTCAGCAGTTGGGAACCCCTGGGTTCAATCACCAGTATAAATAAATGAATAAATAAATAAATAAATAAATAAATAAATAAATAAATAAATAACCTAAGGAACCAGGACGTGGTATCTCATTTGACACTCTATCTGCAATGCCCAGGCTCCAAGCTGAAATTTAAATTTTTGTTCATTATTAGTCACCAAGCCTATAGTGTTCTCTTATAGCATCCTGAATTGTCTGCAAAATCTGATAAAAAAATCAATGACAATAATTAATCGTTCAAAGAAGTATTAGATTTCTGTGATTTCTGTCTATTGTTCAGACTAACATTTGAGTGTGATTTTTTTTAATCTCACTGTCTAAAAGAATCTCCTGGATTATCAGGAAAAAAATGTGAAACACCCAGAAATACCTTCCTGCAAATCTTTATTGAATTATTGATATTTATATATTTATAAATGTATATACATTTATATTTTTCTATCCAAAATAGAATTTCTATTTATTCATTTAAATGTGTGTGTGTGCACACATGTATGTATGAGTGCATAACAGTCTGGAAGTCTCTTATCCACACACTCTATAAATAATAAATACATTGGACACCCTTTAAAACAAATTTTAGGTGATATAACAATAGTAGCTATAATTATAAATGCAAATAAAATCATATCTAAAACTTTGATAATCAGAATTGAATTGGAATAGCTTTTCTATAGGATGTTTCTCCTAAACAGCATTAGAGAGCACTAAATAATTGGTCTTGAGTAGTTGGGAACTGCAGTGCACTAGACATTGTCAAACACCTCTCTGATTTATTAAATTAAAAGAAAAATTGTCAAAAATTAATTGCACAAAGGAGTAAAAAGAATTTTACTATTTTAATTTCCAGGGTAAGTACATTAGATGGTGCTTTTGATTTTGCACAAATATAAATTCCTGTGTCAGTCTCTTTCTTACCCAAATTATTTCTGTAGGTTTTTAACTTATTTATTCATTTACTTATTTATTTGTTCATTCATTCTAATTAGGTTTTAAGTGTCTACATATTTTAACTGAGTTAGATGAACTCATTAGTACTCATTATGTGTAAATCTAGTATAGCAGTAAATTAAGCCTAATAAATAAGTAAGTAATAGAAAAAAGAAAATTGATGGGGAAGGAGAAAATCTGAATTGTCTTTTTGCCTTGAGAATTTTCTTTAATATTTTAATCCATATATACTTATTACATACTCAAATATTTATTACATACCTAATAAGTAATAGATATAGAGATACAAGTTTTGTGCAAATATTATAGAGATTAAAACTGAAATATTGGATACCTTAAGGCAGTAGTATTGAAACTGAAATATCTGATGATTATATAACCACTAAATTACTCACATTGAGTCATTTCTGCTGGTTATAGTCAGAGAAGACAGCACTTTGCAAAAAAAATTCTGGGAGACAGTAAAGCAATGTGGTCAATTTATTTAATCCCAAAACACCCTTTTAGCATAATTTTACCCATGGCAATTTCCTATAATAAGATGGGATTTCATAATGGAAAGGAAAAATAGATTTCACACTGCCTTATTCATGAGTTATTATTTTACAGTGGTCCTGTGAAACAAGAAAAATGTAGTGCTTTGATCCCTGACTAACAAGAGCTGTTAGGGACAAAAAATTTGACATTCAGATTAACTAAATATGTACTTAGACAAATATTAGGCATGAAATGATAGGGTAACATGCAATTTAAAAAAAATTTGATTTAATCATACCCAAACATTATCTTAGTTTCTAATGTAATCCAGGTTTGAAGGCATTTTCTTCAATATGGCTCTCAAATTTTTACTTCTAATTTGTGTGCCACTTTTACAACTTGACCATCCTGTGGTCTATCTGGTACCTCAAGAAATGCTTTCAACACCCATAGGAAACTCTCACCTCTCTCTAATCATAGGGAATAATCCAAGTATACTATTCCCTATTTTCACCTTCGTTTGGCAGACCAAAACACTTTCCTTTAAGATAATCCTTTGGGACATTCCAACATTAAAAGGTTGGAATGCCTTCTACCTTTCATCAGCTATATTTCCAATTTTTTTTAGTTTAATCATTACATTTTTTAATAACTCCTTTCTTCATCCTTCCTTCCTCTCTTTTATTCTTGTTTTCTATGATAAACTCCTATAAAAGGCCACTAAAATTTAAGTGCCCACCATTAGAATGGGGTAGTCATCAGGACAAGAACCTTCATCTCTTCGCTTCACTGATTTATCACAAGGATTTAAAGCAGGGCTAGTCCAGAGATAGCACTATTTGTCCAATACCAGGCTCAAATAGTCACCCAACTTTCTTAATTTCTGCATTTGTAGAATAATAAATGTTTCAATTTATTGTGTCCCCAGTTTTCTTCTCCAAGAAACCCGATCTATCTTCTCACCTACCCATCTCAGTTAAAGGGAGCTCCAACCTTCCAGAGGCTCAGGCTGAGTAATGCCAGGATTTCTGAATCCTCCCTTTGTCCTCCAACAGTCAATCCTGTTGGCTCTACCTTCAGCCTATATCCAGAATCAATCATCTTGTCATTGTCTCCCTTGTTAACACCCCAGTCCAACCATGGAATCTCACATGGAGTGTTGAAATCATTTACTAACTGATGATTCTCTCTGTTCTAGCCTTCCTGCAGCAGTTTTCTTAGCACCAAGATTCTTCTAAAACATCAAATCTGCAATAGCTCTGCGGTAAATTGTGTCAATGGTTTAAAATATCCATTACCGTTCTCTAACAGATGATTATATTTCCCTACCCCACTAATGCTAGGTTTGGTCATGTGGTTTGCTCTGGACAATGTCACAGAAGCCCAAATTGTTTGTGTAATTTCTGGGGAGAGTCTTTTAAGAGCCAACACATGGTTGACCATACTGTCTCTATTGCATCTGCTGGAGGGAGAAGAATGGGCAGAGAGACTGGATGCGAGAGTAACACTGCTGTAACACAGCCACAGCTAAGCCATCGTGGGCAAAGAAATAAAAGTCTGTTTGTCCAGGCCTCTGAGATTGAGGGATCCTTGTTTATCGTAGTATAAATTTGCTAATCTGACTAAAACAGGTTCTTTTAAGTCTTTACAAAATACAAGAAGATCCTAAACAATTTCCGCACACAAATCTCTTACCACACAGAGCTCATCTCTTACAACCAGCCTTCCTGTCACTCCATCGACTCCAGTCATGCTTACTTCCTTACTCTGCCTTGAAAATGCAGAAAAGCTCTTGCTTATCATTCCTCCTCAAGAACTCAGTTCTCCCAGATACCCAGTTGCCTCTTTACCCTAAGATTTTCAAGTTAACCTGTAGTTAATGGTATGTTTTATATTTCACTTATTTCATTCCTTCATCTCTGCATCTCCACTCTAGAATGTAAGCTCTATGAGCACATAGGACTCTCCGTCTGACACTCCTGTTATCTCCAGCCCCTAGAACACAGCCTGGCATATGGTAGAACACAGTAGCTATTTCTTTAAAGAGCAGATCTAAGATGTGCAGGAGGGAGCAAAGGTTGATTCATCCATCCCACAGCCTCTCTCTCCAATTTTCCATTCATGTGATTCTATTTATTACCTAATAACCTTCTGAGACATTCTTCTTCCTGCTTCAGTTAGCTATCTCTGGTGTTTGCAAATAAGAATCTTGACTATCACACCCCCCAATCTGCCTATCTACGTCCTCCTCAGAGAGAATGCCTTATATTCAATGTTAACATCCCAACACATACTATGGAGGTAACACAACATAGGAATTCAATATGTATGTCATAAATTAACTTCTTCTCTAATCTGAATAACCAAATACCACAGCATTTATTTATTTAGTGCCACAGCTTTGACGACATAAAAGACCCAATATGAAATCCAATGAGAGTGTTAAGTGTTTGACATACACATATCTTATTTTCATTGGCCCTAAACACTTTGTACAACACCAAATTCCAAACTCCTTAATAATTGAAATAATTTTTTATGAGATTTAAAGATAGCAACACCATTTCAAAAGAATGATAAAACCATCAGTCATGGTGGCCCACACTGTAATCCCAGTAGCACAGCTCAGGAGGCTGAGGTGGGAGGATCATGAGTTCAAAGTTAGCCTCAGCAACTTAGTGAGCTGGGTAGGTGGCACATGCCTATAATCCTTAGTGGCTCAGGAGGCTGAGACAGGAGGATCACAAGTTCAAAAGCAGCCTTATCAACTTAGGCCCTAAGAAAGTCAGAAAGACCTGTCTCTAAGATTTTATATATATATTATAGCTAGGGATGTGCTCAGTGGTTAAATGCCCCTGGATTCAATCCCTGGTACAATAATAATAATAATAATAATAATAATAATAATAATAAATAATACTGAGATTCATTGCCACACTGCTGTAAAATATCTATTAAAATATAGCATAGCATTTTCACAATTTACAGAAGCCTTTTTGAGGTTTGTTTTATTAGTGCATTATAGTTATACATAATATTAGAGTTCATTTTAATTAATTATATAAGCATGGGACATATTATTTTTGAGAAAGTAGTTGTTATCTTGCAAGAAGCAAATCTGGAAAACACTACTGTGGGAGGGAATATCTAAGACACTCAGAAAATGTAGAATCTTGCTCTGACCAATATGTTTAGAAAATAATTCTAGTTTGGCAGCAAATTGATGAGGTAACACAGAAGAATAGCCCAAGCATGGGATGCTGAAGATATGAGCAAACCAGGGCACTAATGTGGGACGAGGTGAAAATAGATTTCAGAGGAAGCATACCAGAAGCACAAGTATGCTCAAGTTCTGAACTTGGGTGAGTGGATATCAGCAATGCCAATGTTATAAAGTGGTGTGGTGGAGGGAGGAACCCACTTGCCCTACAGGCACAAAATTCTGTGGTCCTAGAATATATTCATTTAATATATAATATTTTCTTATGTAAAACTCAGACTTTCTCATGGCCAAAGTTCTATGCAAATATTAATAAACAAATCCTACTTGTGGAGTTTAATTTTTTTTTCCATCTGAACTTCAATCATTCCCTGGTTTTACTTACCCACAAGGCCTATAGGTGAATACAATGTAACTCTCTTCATCACCTCTTTCAATGAATGTCACACAGGTGTGCTTTTCCCAGTGCCACATGGCCTGCTTGAACATGGCTCTCTGGCTGCCTGCAAAAAAATGGCACGACTTTAATACAATGGTGTCCACTCCAGGGAGGAGTGCTTTGTGCTGGCTCCTCCGTCCTGAGCTAGGCCGGCAATTCAGAATGCCACTGTTATCACTAAACAAAGGGTACTAGCTTATAGCACCCCAGATGAGTTATTATTAAGAATCAACACTCACTTTATAATCAGAAGGTCAAGGCTCTCTATCTCTACAAATGTGTGTACAAGGCTCTATAAATGGTGTATACATTCTTCCTGTCAGTTGAAGAGAGATCAGCTTCCAGATTTAATAGACACATTTGAGGCTCAGTTTAAAAACCAAAACATTTCTTTAGATTCTTAGGGTAAAGATATTCTTTTCCAAGTTTCAGAGATATTCTAAGCTAGTAACCTAGGTTAAGGGAGTGTTTTTCCAAGTTTGATTGAATACTATAGTTGCTATATTCCTATTCTACAAAAATGTACACTTAATGTGCATGGTAATTGTGTTTCTTTATCAAAACAGTCACTCTGGGAATATCTTACCAGTAAAGTTGCCTCCTATAACATAAGGAATAACACCTCCAGGCCATATTCTTTCAGTTCTTGATGTAGCAGCTCTGGGAACTCGATTTTTCTCATTTTGCCCTGAGAATTTTAGAGGTACTTTTCCCTTAACTGTGGTGTTTTGCTCCAAGCCTGCAGTGACATTTAAAACATTCTGTGAAACAGAAGTCCTCTGTCAGGGAATCATTTACCTCTTAAAGGACAAAAGTTGAAATGTCTTATTTACATATTTGAATAAATATGCCTGAAGTCAAAATTCATTTTTAAAAACTTTAGTTATCTTACATAGCTTATAAAGGCACTAAAATATTTAAGTATTTCATATCCAAATACTATTTCTTAATGCTCTATAAATGAATTTTGAAGAATTTTCAGACAACTGTATACAGCAGGTAGAATTCACACAGGCATATAAGCCATAGAAAAATGGTTTTATATTTTCTATTTTACTAACTCACTACCAATTCTCCCAAAAATAATAAAATATATATTGTTTAATAAAGTCATGTAGTATTCAAGAGTCTTCTTATTCTGGCTAAATCCCTCATACTTTAAATAAAAATTAGTATTCTATAATATGGTCTAAATTATGAATATTACACTATATTGATAATCAACAAAATAACATAAAGACAGATGTGGTCTTGACTCCTGGGAACACTCAGCCATCTCCATTTCAGTTTCTCCTGAATTCTTCTCCATGTATCAGCATGACTCAGAGGTAAATACCTCAAGAGTAGGCTCATATAAAATGCATTCTCTCTGGAGCAGCTTTCAAGTCTAGTCTTACTTTACTTGGTGGCCTTTTGTAATAGTTTCAGTTACTGTCTTGTTTTTCATAAATTTACATGATTTTTTTATATTCATCTATCATTGTTGATACAAATGCTTTTTCACTAGAATATGTTTTGACACAACAAGTATTAAATGCGTATGTCTCACTGTACCTATATCTGTCCTGGGGCAAAGCATCTTTGCTTAGGAAAATTATTACTTGAAAGCACTTCAGAAATTTAATTATTAATCCATCAATTTAAGAGATGTTAGAATATAAGCATGAATAAAGGATTTAAAAAAAACTAAAATCCAAAAAGAGCATTTAATAACTTCAATAAATATTTACTAATTATAAAACCAGAAAGTAGTTTCTTTGAATGTCTTAAATGTATGCTTCATGATCAAAAACACATTACCTTTTCAATGTAAGAAATTAGTTTGTCAATTTAAGTGACTTATTTGAAAAGAAATTGATATGATATTTTTCCATTTGATTAAAATTGATATAGCTTCTTGATTTATTAAAATATCTTGCTGTGATACTCAAATGACTGGAAATAAGTATAAACAAAATAAATACCTAATACATTTAAAATAGAAACTTAAAATAAGTTAAAAGAACATTTCAAATTTTTCAAATTAAATTCTAAAATCCTTGTATCATATATTGGCTAACAAAATTAAATAAAGAAAGAACTCTTTCTCAGCATATAATTTTTACAAGCTTCATGTCATAATGGCACAACAAATTAACCAAACTTCTATGAGTATAATATTTACTGTACACCAAGTCAAGCGTCTGCAACTTTAAACATTGATATACCAGAGCCAATTCTTCTTATCCTGTCTATGAGTTGATAGAGGGCCCCTCGTTTCTTTGACATACCATGGTCACCAAGTCCACCTTAAAGAATACCAGAAAACACTTGAGTTACACTCAATGTATTTTCAAGTTCTCACAAATAAACAATAGTAATATGCTATACTAGTTTCCTCTGGACATCCTTTCTTTGATCTTAATGTGTTGGAGTTATGAATATCCATGAATCCTTGTGTAAGGTGAAAATTCTACAGCAACAAATGTTGCTAACTAAAAATAAAGGATGTGTGGGGCATTTAGAGAGCAATCTGGATCATGACTTTATTTGGACAACGTGACAATTCATTCATCTATTGATAATTTGAAGAATTTTTCTTCACTGTGACCATGAAATCACATAATGTTATATGTAATAACAACAGCAAGTTGTTCTGCTCTACTGATTGTATTTCAGCTATTTCCTCTATGGAAACCGGATATTTTTATATCCAGTAGCACAAGTTTTGCTCCAAAGTCTTGATAATTTTTGAAAACTTTTTAATATATTTTATAATATAGTCAACTAAATTTTTTAAAAATGTCATTTTAAGAAAATCAAGTTTCTCCAATTAATTTTATTTTGGAATATATTTGGAATTAGAAGAAAATAACAAGAACCTAAATGGTGTTCAATTGAAAAATGCACTCCATTACTTTATGTAATTTATAAAATTTATGAAAACAGATCTAAAGAATATTAAAGTTTAAAAGTAAGAGGAGAGAAGAGAACTAAGAAAATATGTCTTTAATAAAAATTACTGACAAAGACTTTATAAGATAGGTTTCTGTCCTAAATCAGAAAGCACAGCTTTTGAGAAAAAAAATCTCTTTCCAGGGCTTTTAGAAAATGCAGCCCTCAATTTTGTCCCCTATATCCCCTAATCTCCTTGAATTTTAACAGACAAATAAAAAAAAGGTATCACTGAGCAAACAATCAATACAACACATATCAACATCAGAACATATTCAGGTGAATTTGGACTACTGAGCATCTATGGTTCATAAAGGCTGAAATTGAAAGGCTGAAACTCATGAAGTCAACAAACTATGCCAAGACTTTGGACAATTTCCTTCCAATATTAATATGCCTTTGAAATTAGTTAATATTATAGGTTTGACTTTATTAACTTTCAAAAATCTTAGATGTTTCAGGTTTTGCTTTGTAGTCTCATTTTCATTGAGAATTGGTAGAAAAAGAGAGAGAAATTGGTAGCATTCGTTCATGCAAAAAGTCCAAACTTTTTATTAAACTGAAATAGCTCAGGAAATTTTAGATTGTTGTTGTTTTGTAGAAATAATTGTACATGAGGAAGCCTCAAATGTTAATAGAACACAGGACTCCTGGGTTTGAAATCCAGCTCTATTGTTATGTTGTGTGACATGGGGTGAGGCATATCTCTCTGAGCCTCTGTTTGTACTACAGCATCTCTGATGTCATATTTAACTACATAAATATATGCAATCTTTCCCATATCTGCAGGGAATTGGTTCCAGGACCTCCTATGGATACCAGAATCTGAGGATGCTCAGGTTCCTTATGTAAAACAGCATAGTGTTTGCATGGAATCTCCACACATCCTCTTTTATGCTTTAAATTCTTCCCGGACCACTTATATCTAATACAATGTAGATGACTCGTAAATAATTTTATACTGGAATTTTTTAGGGAATAATGACAAGAAGAAATCTGTACATGTTCAGTAAACACAATTCTTTTTTGGGGGTGGTTTACTATTTTGATCTGAAGTTCATTGTGCCTGGAGAGATAGAACCTGTCCTGAAATTTCGAGTCTACATAGCAATGTTTGTTGTATACCTGGTGCTGACCCTGCTCCCTATGCTCCACAAACATGGAGACCTCTGTGTTTTCTCAAAGCAAAGCCTGTTGGCTTAATGTAAGTAATTAAACCCAGGACTTTTTTCCCTAAAAAATGCTGGATTTTGGTTTAATAGGTTTTCCCAAGCTTTATTGTTTTGCAACATTTCAAATCTTCAGAAAAGTTGCAGGCAAAGTATAATGAGGAGCTTATATCTACCAATTGCTAAAGTTTTGCCACATTTGCTCTCTGTTAATGTACTCCTTCCCTTGGTGTATAGGTATTGTTAAACCATTGGATAATTTATTGCAGGCATCCTGACACTTCATCCCTAAATACTGTAGCATATATTTCTTAAGAAAAAGGACATTCTTTTACATAGCCACAATATGACTACTTGGGAAATTTAACATTGATCCAATATTTTTATCTGAAAATAAACTCTATATTAAAATTTTCACAATGGTTCTAACACAGTTCTTGTAGTTTTATTTATTTGTTTGCATTCCATGATATAACCAAGATTATCTGTTACATTCAATTTTCCTATTGTTTACCCTCCCTTGAGTTACAATTTTCTAGTCTTTTTTTTATTTGTTCACTGTTATAGTATTAACATTTTTTTTTTTTAGAATTTGTACCAGTTTTCAGTATGTCCCTGAAGTTGAATTTGCCTGGCTGTCTCTTAATGATTAGATTCAGGTTAAATATCTTTGGAAGGAAGGGCTCAGGGGAAGAACACATGCTTAACATGTACAAAGCCCTGGGTATAATCTCCAGCATTATAAAATTTTTTGAAGAAATATCATATAGGTATTAATGTGTACTCAATGCATCATATCCAAATTTTTGTGCTGTTGTAATTGGTACAATATATTGGGTCATTTGATTAAGGCAGAACTCACCAAATGCCTGCAATGTTAAAGTACTATTTCTCTTTATAATTAATAAGAGATGTGAAGATTGACACTTTGAGATTTTATTTCTCAAAGGTTCTGACATCCATTATCAATGGTGATTATAAGATTGCTATAGTTTGATTGCTTTCTACAAAAGTAATTGGGATAATCATTAGATCTCTTGCAAGCATGGGCTGGACCACAGAGAGACCCTGGAGTGTGTTTGTGTAATGGAAGTGCTAAAGCAAAGTGAGAAGATAAACTGACATGCTCTTCAAATTTTTAACAGTGTTAAGTGGAGGGCTTGGGGTACCTAATGGGAAGAATCTAAGAAAAGTAAACATTTGTTATGTGTTGAACAGAACAAACACATTATACTGTTTTCTGTCTTTGCAGATAAGACCCAGAGCTTGAAAACAATAGGTTTATGCAATGCAAATAATGTATTAAAGTCTTTCTTTTTTAAATAGTGAGTTATAATTTCCCTTCTTTATTTCAGTTCCCCTTCTCCATTTTATTTTTTGGTTGTAATTTCATTCTAATTCTGGTTGTAATTTCCCAAAATTCAAATATTATTGATAGTAAACACAATTAGTAACCAACTGGGTCAGAAAGAAAAGTTTTCAAGAGACATTATTGATAGTGAAGATTTTAAGTGATAAGGAACAGTAACAAATAATCCAAGTATATGTCTATTTTTATCTTGAATAATTTGTTTTCTTTGTGTTTCTCTGATTTATCAGAGTTCATTTACAACAAAAGCAAATTCTACACCAATGTGTGAACCAGCTTTTAAATAATAGGGAGAACATACCAAGTGTTGCAATAAAGAGAAAACATTCTGCAGAGAAGAGCAAAAGTAAATAATAATAGCAATAATCATGATGATGATAAAGAATGCTAATGAGCTTTGATAAAAGATCTTGTAAAGCTGAGGTAGTCTAATAATAGCACAGTAACCAGAACAGAGTGCATGGAAGGTGGATTGTGCAAATTACATTTTAAGTGGTGAGAATAACCTGGCATAGGGGACAAGGAAGAGAGATGCGAAAGGATAGATGGCATGTAATCAATAAAGAAGTCTTGGCAAAGGCATTTTTGCCTTGCAGAATCACACTAACATATGTCTTCTTTTTGCTATCTTCATGTTTCTCTGATTTATCAGATGACTTGAACCCAAAGCAGGGAGAACAGTGTTTTACTATGATGCCAGTATTTTAGGAAAAAGAGCCAGAAATTTGAGAAGTAAACTTTTTTACAAATACAATGGTGTCTTTGTTGCTGCTGTTGTGCTTTGAGGATAACTGTATGATCGTTAATTATGAAAACACAAATGGTAGATACAATTTTTTTTCTTAGAACATGCCACTAAAACATGTATAATGGGGATTACAAGATCAACAAAATGCATGATTTTATAAAGACTGAAGTTTACATGCAATATAGCCAAAACACACGAAGAAACCAGAATTGTCTCATGAATGAATATTATTATAGCCATGTTTTATTAGCTTTATTTAAAACTATCTGCAAGTTGAACAACCTTTTTGAGCCCTTTTTAGAAAACACTTTTGCAATTTGCTGGAGCAATGGATTCTTTTCTATTTTTCTTTGAGCTACAGTGGCCAATCTGATGTTGATCTTTTGGTAATTATGTCAATTAATGTGTGCTGAGACTAATTTCATTTTTTGAAATGGATACAAGGTGAATATGTAATTAGAAGGTTGTCTCTTTAAGACCTTGCGTGCAATTTTCTAAGAGTAGGTGTGATATGGAAGAGGTTAAAATATAAATAATTTCTGATTGGTGAACAAACTAGTGTCTAGTTTATTTCCTAACAATTGAAATTAAATTATAATTTCTTGCTGGGCTTGTTGGCATATATCTATTATTCTAGCTATTTGGGAGGCTGAGACAATAGGATCACAAGTTGGAGGCCAGCCTTGGCAATTTAGCAAGAGCCTGTCTCAATATAAGAGTAAAAGGGTGCCAATGTAACTCTGAGTTCAATCCCTATGCTCTCAAAAAAAAAGAAATATTTTTTTATCATTTCTCCTACCAATTAAAGATACTTTATAGGGTGACTCATCATTCTCACTCACCCAGGATGATTTTGATTTTAGTGATGAAATGTTCAGCATTCTGGGAAAACCATCAGTTATAAGCAAATGGGGACACTTGGTTACTACAATATACACACTTTACTCTTTAAAATAAAACATGATGGTTTATTTATTATCATATTAAATTTAGTATAAGAAGGAGCAATTTAAAAATAAATTTCTGGGGCTGGATTTGTGGCTCAGTGGTAGAGCGCTTGTCTAGCATGTGTGAGGCACTGTGTTCAATCCTCAGCACAACATAAAAATAAATAAAGAAAGGTATTGTGTCCAACTACAACTAAAAATAATACTTAAAAATAGATAAATTTCCATTTATATTACCACTAAAACAAACCAAATTTACACATGCAGTTTTGTTTCTTCTACACTTTGTTCTGACAAATAATATACAATTGAACAACTGTAAAAATAATTGTAACCTGAAATCCCAGTGACTCCTGAATCTGAAAAAGTAGGATTAGAAGTTCAAGAGCAGCCTCAGCACACATGAGGTTTAAATATAAATAGTGAGACTCGGTCTCAAAATAAAAATGAATAAAAGAGCTGGGGATATAATTCAGTGGTAAAGCACTCTGGGTTCAATCCCCAGTACGAAAATAACTCCAAAACAAACAAAAAAAAAGAACAGTTGTAACCAGAGGTATTTACAATTATATTTATTAGTTAACAAATACAGAGTTTCACAAAATCATAGCTTTAATAAATTCATTAAATTCTAACATATTTTCATGTTATAAGTTACTTATCCTTCATTTTAGGGCATTTATGTTGTTTTTTCAAGTTTTTCCCCAAAATATAATGTTACAAATGTTTTTGTGTGCATGAATATTCATTTTGTATACATAAAATTCCTCCTTCAAATTTGAACTTTCAGGAAAAACACAACATAGGATAGAATTGTGCTGACAACATATAAACATTTTTCTTTTCATTTAAAAAAGAAAGACTTTAATACATTTATTTGCATTGCATAAACCCATTGTTTTCAAGCTCTGGGTCTTATCTGCAAAGACAGAAAACAGTGTAATGTTCAACACATAACAAATATTTACTTTTCTTAGAATATATGTTTTATATATATCTATATATTTTTCTGCTAGCTTATCAATTATCCTTCTATGTAACCATTTCATGAAACTTCCTGGTAATATAAATCCATGGTAGGAGTTGGGCAATATATTTATCTGGATGTTTCAAATAAGAAAGTATTTGTGTGTTTGATGATTTCAAGCCAGGATGATTTCATCACAGCTAAAAATATTTCCTTTTTTTGATCTTGCAAAACAATTAATAGCATTTGAATAGAGAAATGTGATCACTGGGTAGTCATTATTTCATAAAGAAACATCTATTGTGTTCCAAAATTGACAGAGGCATTAAGGAACTCAGGAATACCACAAACTCATTTTTAAGGACCACCTTGCCCTCACTTTTCACACTGGAGATTGAACCTATGGCTTCTCTACCACAGAGATACATCCCCAACCCTTTTTTAATTTTGAGATAGGGTCTTACCAAATTACACTGCCTCAGCCTCCAGAGTCACTAGGATTACAGGTGTGTGCCACCACACCTAAATGGCTAAGGAGCCCCTTTTAATAGTAAGTCTTGAGTTTCCTTCCAACTTATTTTTAGAGTTTATGAAGGAGAAGTGTAAAAAATCTAAAGATTCAAGTCTTCATCTGTAATATAAAACATAGCAGCCTAAGTCTACAAAATCTAAACTCAAATACAGAAAGGATAAGTCTTGAAAATCAGTTTACATTCATTGAGCATTAGGCATTGCCCACCCAGTCCTGTGACAGTTTAGTCACAGAATGTATGTCTAATAACAAAATAAGAGAATAGTGTGGCAAGTCCCATAACATCAGTATAAACATAGGGGACCCTGTCTCCTTCTGCATTGTGCTATTTCTAACAAAAATTGTAAGCAATCTAAATTTCTATTGATCAGATAGAAATAAAATAATATGTTGTGGAATGTTCATGTGATGGAATTATTAGGCAACAGTGAAAAAAATGCCCAGAAACTGTATGTATCAACAGTTCTGACAAATAAAACACTGACTGTAACAGCAAATTTTAAATAAACTGATCATGTATGTAGATTTAAAAAGGTGCAGAAGAATCCTATATATTGCTTAGGGATACTTCCATATGTATTAACAATATACAGAAATGCATGAAATGGTAAGTGTGAGATTCAGAGTAATAATATCCCCTGGGGATGGGAAAAGAAGATTTAAGGGGCCTGGGATTGCAGAAATGGGACAGGACTCTAGACAGGTACATAATAGGGATTAGGTACTTTGGAAAGGTCTATAGATAGTATTCTTCTGGTAGGTAGGTATTTTAATCAATTATCCTTCAACGTAATTATTTTGTAAATAATATAAGCCCTTTTAGAAATGGGAAAGTACATGATTTGTCATTATATTACTTCAAAATATTTAACAATACATTGAAATATACATAAGCCCACAAATTAAAGTGCCACATAAATAGAAAAAGTGTGATATTTCTAAATGGAAATAGTAAGAATAAGCTTTCTGGATGAGTTGGCTTTGATAGGTGAATGGAAATTCATTAAATCTGGATGGCAGTAAGACGATTCTGGACTGATGGATCAGAATGGGCAAGGGTATGGAGGTGTTCTGGAAAGAGCTAGCTTAGGATGCACTGAAAAATATATTCTGAAATAAAGGAGTTTGAGAGGTAACAGGAATCAGACCATGAAAGGCCTTGAACATGGCAGAAACAAACTAATTACTAAGTTTTGTGAATAGGAGGCTTGTAACTGGATCTGGACTAGAATTTAATATTTTTACTTATTATTATTGTTATTTGTGTGTGTGTATGTGTGTGTGTTTTGCTGGGAACTGAACTAGGGCATGTCCCCAGTATCTAGTATATTTTTTATGTAATTCCAGAGGGTGGACACTTTCTTTAACCAGAATGGTATCTTAGCTGGATCTGTTTTAGATCTATATTGCTCTTTAAAAATAAATACAAAAATCATAATTCATCAGAAGTCATCTATCAAATCCATTAAAAATTGACAATTGGGTTTACAATCAATAAAAAAAAAACACTTTGATCTTGGTTGCTTTAAAGAGTCATTTGAAGTTTTTTCATATGAACTTCCATCAATTTTCACACTTGATTAAGTCACATGAAATTTTGAATTGAAAACATGTCCTGAGAAGAAATGAAGACACAATTTTTTAAAACATAAGGGTTATTAAAATTTTCAGAACCACTTTTTTGCATGAGCATCATTTGGTCACCAGCAGGCATCTTTCATTGGCTTCATATGGCAGAGACTGAAGAATATGTTTGCAGGAGCGCTGCAGGGCCTCGCGCTACCAGATGCCCACTCCCTCTGCAGTGCCTGGTCACACCCTGGCCCCCAGCGCCCTCCTCTGACCCCACGGGTCGCCAGGGGGAAACGCCCTGGGGCTCTTCAGGCGGGTCAAGGAGCAAGTGCCCCAGGAAGGCGCGGGGTGCGCGCCGAGGGTCGCTCCGGATGCCGCCCCCCCCCGCCCGAGGCCCCCTCCGCTCATCCCCCTCGCCCCCGCACCCCCCCCCCCACGCGCGGCACCAGCTACCTCCAGTGCGCAGGCCTGGCCGCCCCAGCGCGCTTGCCCTGGGCTCCCGCTGCCTGGCCCCAGCCGCCGCCGGCTGCTCAGCCTGGACCTCTTGCGGCCCAGCAGTGAGTTTCCTGCGTGAGCAGCGCCCGGGGCGGGCGAAGTTCCGCGCCCCGACTTTGTCGCGACCTTTGCGGGCCCCCCGGGCGGTGCGGGCGGCGAGCATCTGCGCGGGGCGGAGGGATGCCATGCCGCGGGAGGGCTCCGTGTGAATTTTTTTGTGCGGCCACGACCAGGCGCGCGGGCGGCGAGCGCGCGGACCCCAGCGTGGCAGAGCCATGGATGGACCGGCTCCGGGCCTTGGACTCCGCAAAAAGCCGCAGTCTCAGCGAGACCGGGAGAGGCGCTCCCAGGGAGGTCTGGGGACGACGCGGCGGGCAGCGGCGGGGCCTTCTGGACCTAGGCGGCGCTCCCAGGGAGGTCTGGGGACGACGCGGCGGGCAGCGGCGGGGCCTTCTGGACCTAGGCGCCCTCGCTTGCCTCGTCGTCGGGCTCCCACAGGGAAGACAATGGGAAGCCCCTGTCCTCTGCCCGGTCGTGACCCAGATCCCCGCAGAGGAAGCGGCGCTAGTTCACCTTGGCTGAAGAGGACATCATCCATGGGTTTGCCATGACCAGCTTTGTCCCTTTTGAAGCGCTGGAGGTAAGCGCCCCCTCCCCCCATCTGCCTTTATGCGCAGCCCCCTTGGTGGCACCGAGCCCCCCGCTGGGCTCGCCTTTCTAGGCGCTGTCTCTCAGTTTGTCTGGCCCGCATTTTCCTTGTGTGTCTATACCAACTTTTGTTTAACCATTCATTCTTTATTTTACATGTGAGGTGCTTCTGCCTCTTGGCTGTTGTATATATAGTGTTGCTATGAACATGGATGTGCAAGTCTCTTTGCAATTCTCTTTTCTGTTTTCTGTGTGTGTGTATGTACATAGTAGATAGCTATCTATCTATCTATCTATACACACACACACACACACACACACACAGAGAGAGAGAAGTAAAATTGCTAGATCACATGATAAGTCCTGTTTTTATTTTCAAGGAACTGTTTTCCATAAATAACTAGATTTTAAAGATATGTATTTAAGGTCATCTTGTTGGTCCTTGATCTCTAGATTGTTTTGAATTGACCCTGGGTAAGTGCTCTCAGTCACCTGCTGTAGCATACCTTGAACTTGAACACACTCCCACCACTGTCTATTGCTCACTGAGGCCCAGACCCAAATAACAGATTCTCAGGATCCATGACTGGCCAGAGAAGTAAGTTGAATCTTAGCAAGCCTGAGCTTAAATATTTCTTAAATGTCCAGATCTTTTAGTGCCCCACTTGGAGATTACTGTCATCACTGTGTCTCATCAGTTCTATTGTACTTACACAAGACAGTTTTTTTTTTTAAATCAGACTTTATATTCCTTTGTGTAGGTACCACGTTTTAGTTCTATCTCCTCTAAAACCTGCGGAATTTGGTACAATAGTCTGTTGACAATTTTCTAGTGAATGTTTGGTTTAACAGACAAGTGATTGATGGAAAGGTATATGGTAGAATTAGTGTCTTTAATCTTGACCATGGCCCCAAATGGCTGTTTGACCACATCTAAGCTACCAGCCCTCTTCTTGTCATGTCAGATTATAAACTGAAAGAAAGAATGAGCATAGGCTAAAGAACATTTAGTACTTACCTTGTGCTAGGTATTTTGCTAAGCACTTACATTAGCTCATTCCACTTTACAGTAGTGCAGTGGAATACATTTCACTTTTGTAGGCAATGAAACAATAGAGAAGGGAGACAGTCTGCTCAGCTCAAAGAGGGAGACTAGGCACAGGATGTATATTTATTTTCCATGAGGCTAGAAAACTCATGTTATAGTTATAGCCAGGAGCTAGGATAGTTTCAACACCACCAGCAATGAACTATAAGCTGTAAGGTTTAGAAGAATGAATAGGAAGATCCTGAGGTGGGGTACTGAGACCCTGTGTAAAAGAACCACATTTTAATTAGTAACAAATGGAAGGGATGATCAGTGCAAGTTGAACAGTGGAGAAGGTTATGTGCTATAAGAAAGTGTTTGAGAGAGATAGTTGCCCTGATTTGGAAGAAGGGGAGTTGAGGGAAAATGAGTTCCAGAGGACGAAATGAGAGGATGAGAAGATAAGTTTCTTCACAAAGGGGCTTGGGTTTTCCAGTCTCCAAGCAGAACAGTGGAATGTGACCTGATGGCTTAGGTGGTGTCAAGGCTCCAGGTAGCAAGATAGCATCCTTCTTCTTAGATTGGGCCCTCAGCATCCCCACCATGGAGCATGTGGGGCCGAGTTTCAGCACACATTTTGCACATAATTCTCTTCCCCCACTGTGAGTGAAAGAGAACATGAAGGAGAAATCAAAGAATACTCTGAGTCTTTTGACATAGAGAGCAACTGTTGATAATTTCATTGAACTTGATACGTTAAAATTAAAATTTTAAATTTCATTAAAATTGATACGTAGGCCTACCCCTGATTAACATTGTTACTGACATTATGACTTGATTGGATAAACTGATATGGAATAATCTATTAAATATGTCACACTTGAACAAAGAATGTAAATTATATTTCATCTATAATTAGGTGGGAGACAAAAATCACAAAGAGATGATTTTAGTGAATATGTCTTGATGTGTACACAGCATCACTAGAATTTTTTTCCCCGTTCCATGGGGAGAAAGAAGTTGATTGCCTTTCAAGAATTTATTGCTGTCCAGGAAATGAGAGGTCGAGGGGTGAATTATGTAATGTTCACAGAGTAGGTTTTATTTATGGATTCAATGAGATTAGCTGCAGTCTTCCTAAAGTTAATGGCACTGGAAATGCACCATTCTGTATTTAGTTGGAAATACCTAACTTTCCAAGTTAGAGACCTAATTGCTTCTCAGATTATAATGTGTTCGCATTTGTATCTCCTTCTCCTTTAATGGGAGCTATCTGCTGCCTTTATTGTTTGTGAATTAATGTTGCAAACCAGAGCTTGTGAGTGAAAAGGATGGTATATAATCAGTTCTTTGGTGCTCTTGTTTCCCAGTCACAGAATAATCTATAGTGAACCTGATTATTGGTAATAAATAAGAGACATAAACCAAAGTAAAAAAGATAAAAACAGTGTGTTTGCAGGGGACATTGAACCAAACTGTAGTTAGGAAATAAGATAATTGTAGTTTTTACCTCTTTGGTTGTTTTGAAGGGCAAAAACACATGCTAAGAACAACATGTAGAATGTGTTTCAGTGCATTTTATTTGCTTTCATTATTATTAGATATGTAGTTGGTATTTGTAGTGAATGGTGAGTGTGGTATGAATGTGAATGTTAAGAGCATAAATAGGCATGTAACCGATATGTTTATATCTTTTTCCAGATGGTTGGCATAATGAAACAAAAAGTGACATTATGGAATTGTTCTTATTTGGGACTAACATATTAGAGAATGTTTTAAGTTGTGGTTTCATTTTGTTTTGTGAGGTTTTTCTTGACTGTGGTGGGTTTATAGTATTTTTGGTGCTGGAGGTTGAACCTGGGACCTTTCACATGGAAGGATGTGATCTACCATTAAGCTATACCCTAGCCCCCCCTTTTTTTTTGGTTCTTGACATTAGTTTGGTTTATTTCAGGTGATGTTCTCATAATGTATCAAAGCATCTTTTTATACTTTTAAAAATATAAATGAGGACTATACCATCATTTAGAAAATGCCTGTAATACTAGGTACTCAATATATGTGTGGGAGTATTTTTAATGAGGATTATGTTTAAAATTTATTGACTCTGTGACACTGCCCTCAGACTTCAGTTATAGGGCTTTCCAAAAATGAGGTATGAGTGCTGCAGGGTACCTGAGGTGTTTTTTTGAGATGCCAGCCTTTTGCCTCCAGCGTGTTTGGAGCAGGTAGTTTTGTCTTGAGTCACCTGGACTATTGGGCATGGGCTGCATGGTTATGCATAATATAGGGTTAGCTACGTGGAGTTAGGTGCAGCTGTGGTATTTCACCTAAGTCATAGCTTTTTGTGGAATGCTTCATTACAGAAACTTGGTGGATTTCAGAGATGATGTACTTTATAAACGGAGTCTAGAGAGGCGTATGAGAGAATAACAGATGGCCGACATTTCCCACTTTGGGCCAATTGTTTGTCTCAAGGCTTTGCATAATGACTTTCTTTCTCTCCCCTCCCCACCTCTTCTCTCACGCACTTATAAGGACTTAATGGCATCATTTATAGTTAGAGAATAACTGTAAAACTGATTTGTTTAAGAACACCAATAAGTTGCACTTAAAAAAAGAAAAGACTCACATAAGGCACGACAGATTGCTACTTGAGAAAGCTAATAGCCAGTTGGAATTTAATACTTCAACAACGAATTTATTTAAACAATTGAAAAATATGAAATCTTAGGAAAGTCTTGTGGGCCCAACAGGAGACCAGTTTTGATGTTCACAGCATGATGGAGATGTTGTAGATCTTGGTTGTGGATACTACACCAAACAGTGTACTTAGAATGAGTATTTTTTTTTCCTGAATTTAAAGTTTTAATTTTTAAGTAACCAAACTTTATAATTTTATACATAATCCAATACAATGTTAATAAAATTAGCATTTCAGCCTCCACAAATTGGTATGTGATGGAGATAGTCTTAAAACCAGAGGGTACTTTTATTTGAAGTAAATTATACCTTAATAAAGTTGATTTATAAAAAATACATGGGGCCAGTAATTCAACTGTAGAGCTTCTGGTTCAGTAGTTCTATGACAGAGTCCAAGCATATATATTATTTATTTTAATTAATTCCCCACATGATTTGAAGGCAGCTGGAGGCTCTGAGGAATACAGATTTCTCCAGAGGAATCTAGGCTAGTTGTGAATTCTTTAGAATATAAATCTGTTAGCAATTTGCACAAATAGAAACTTGTTCTGGTAAATTATGAATTATCAGATAAGTACCTGCAGAATAAACAGAATACATAATTACAAACTGTTAAGTGTATTATCCCCATATGGAAGTTATTTTTGTCCATTTCTTTTATTGGGCAATGTTGTGAAAAATGTTATGTGGTCACCAAATTGGATAGGGGGTGGGGGAGCTGGGGAAAGGAATTTGGGGTGGGAATGGGAAAGACAGTAGAATGAATTAGATATAACTTTCCTATGTTCAGACATGAATACATGACCAGTGTTACTCCACATCATGTACAACCACAAGAATGGGAAGTTGTACTCCATGTTTGTATGGTATGTCAAATACATTCTATTGTCACATATAACTAAAAAGAGCAAATAAAAAAGTTATGTGGTATTCCTTTAAGCTGTCAATTATGGTGCTGGGTCATAAGAAACCTGCACTGTGATATGTCAGGTGACTAATGAGAGAGGAGATTAGATACAGTTATATATTCTAATCTTATTGGTTTTGTGTTAGAGGAACTATTTGTGGGGGGGGAATAAACATTTGGAATATTCAGCCTATATTAAAAGGCGATAACACTTAAAAATTTGCATATGTATTTGTCTTCAAATCTGTATGATTTCTAAGATGGAGTAGCTTTTTTCTTTCCTAATGTAGAACCATGACTGAATTAGAAGGCAAATACAGTATTATTCTGTTTTAGGAACAACACTCTGGTAAGATTTTCAAAAATGTAAATAAGTCTTATGTAAGTGAAGGTATTCAAGAAGTTCTGGGTGTGGCACAGAAGGGATGGGTACTGGGGAACCTCTAAGAATATTTTAAAGTTTAATTTTCTG
Organism: Ictidomys tridecemlineatus; assembly: GCF_052094955.1. Classification (NCBI taxonomy): domain Eukaryota; kingdom Metazoa; phylum Chordata; class Mammalia; order Rodentia; family Sciuridae; genus Ictidomys; species Ictidomys tridecemlineatus. The sequence goes on from NC_135492.1 coordinate 7,384,600, forward strand.
CTGTTCTTTAAAAGACAATAAGCCAGGAATACAATTGTGGAACCATAAAAAAATACTCATAAAAAGTGATTCTGCTGGGTGTGGTGGTGCACACCTCTAATCCCAGTAGCTCAGGAATCTGAGGCAGGAGGATCCAGAATTCAAAGCCAGACTCAGCAAAAAGCAAGGCACTAAACAACTCAGTGAGACTTTGTCTCTAAAATACAAAATAGGGCTGAAGATGTGGCTCAGCGGTTCAGTGCCCCTGAGTGCAATTCCAGTATCTCCCCTGTCTCCCAAAGTGATTTCTATATGTGCTGGTATCTCTGGCTATGGATCTAATGTGCTTGTTTATTTAGTAAACCTAGGAGTTAATAGTGAGGACTCATTTTTGTTTCCTTAGGTGGCTCTGGGATCTATGAGATAAAAAGAAATACCATGGTATGTGCTTATCTCTGTGTCTCTTGCCCTTCCCATGGAGATTCCTAAGTTTGAAGGATCCCTGTTACCTATCTGTGTTTGACAGCGTGATTCTTAACCATGTGTAGTATGTACAGCCACTTTCAGCATCATCATTGTTTGACCTGGGGAGGAACACAGCCAGTTTGCTAATCATTAATCCCTGACTGTGGAAAGCAGTTTATTCAAGAGTAAGTCCTGATTCCTACTCGAGATGAAGCTTCTTTTATTGAGAGAAAAAATAAAAAAAAGTGTTTTTTCTTTGATGGTAGGGGTGGGAGTAGGGTTACCAGGGGTTGAACTCAGGGCCATTTAACCACTGAGTCATATCCCCAGTCCTATTTTGTATTTTTTAAATTTAAATTTTAAAGACAGGGTCTCACTGATTTGCTTGGTGCCTTGCTTTTGCTAAGGCTAGCTTTGAACTTAAAAGTGGTTTTTGAAGTAAACATCATAACTACTTTTCCTGCTTGGTGCCTATACTTGCCCTTCTATGGTGAGATCAATTTAATGTTTGGAAAATAATAAAGGCATTGTATCTAAAGAGAACTTTAGAATTACATGTCTTTCCTTAATTCTTGGGCAATCTCAGATAATCCCAGAAAGTGTGGTCACAAGTAAATCAGTGAAGGCTCTCATAAACCGAGGAAATCTATCCCATTATGCCTGCCTCAAGCCATTTTCTTATCTGTCACTTAGGATTTCTAGACTACTAAAGTTTTATGGTTGTAGTAATGGAATGGTTGTATTTATTTCAAGCTTTTTTACTTAAGCAACTTTCTAAAAGTCATTTGTACACTTTTTAGTTCTGAGAACACACTTTGCTTTAATTGAAGGTCTTGCACCCATATTCTGATGGAAGCAGCTAACATTTTTTGAGAAATTTTTGTGAATGATTTCCTTTATGTAGATGATTCTCAGAAAGCTAGGTTTTAGAATAATTTCCTATAGGTGCTACTATTTTACTCTAAGGCCTTTGAGCTTTGATTTTTTTTAAGGTTCCAGGTATTGAACCCAGGGGTGCTTAACCACTGAGCCAGGTCCCCAGCTCTTTTTATTTTTTGAGATATGGTCTCACTAAGTTTCTGAGGCTGGCTTTGACCTTGGAATCCTCCTATTTCAATGGCATGCACCATTGCATCTGGTCTGAGCTTTGATTTCTAAGAAATAGTTGAATCTTTAATGAAGTCCAATGAAGTGTTTTTTATTCAATAGATGATTGATTATTATTTTTTTTAATTATTCTTAAGCTTTAGGTGGACACAATATCTTTATTTTACATTTATGTGGTGCTGAGGATTGAACCCAGTGCCTCCTGCATGTTAGGCGGGCACTCTACCACTGAGCCACAACCCCAGCCCTAGATGATTGATTATTATTGATTTTAATATAAAATCATTTCCCAATAATTTTTCTTTCTTTCTTTTAAAAACAGACTTTGAAGAAAAATTTCCTTTTCAGGATAATTTTTTCCAAATTTCCTCTTGTAACTCTTGATTAAAGGAAGAGAATTTTTTGATAGTATGGGGACAGCTGATTTCTGTAGTTTTAGAAGGAATTGGCATTTAATCATGTTTCTGGGGACAGACCACTCATGCCAGTTTATATTGGCATAGAGCCCTCCCTTTTCTCCATGGAGAGTGTGGCTTATGATTCCACATGGAGGCTGGCTAAATGATAAGCCATTAAATATTAACAAAGCACCTACCTGTGTAAGGTACAGTACTGTCTATAGGGATATTTAGAAGGTTCATTTTTTTCCTTTGAAGACTTTATTATCTAATTGTAAAGGTAAGATGTAAATACCTTAAAAATGAATCAACAGTACGGTAATTCTTAAATATTTTTAGGTTTTCTAATGTAGTAGTTCTCAGATGTTAATGTGCCTCAGAATCACTTGGAAGCCTTGCTGAAATAGTGATAGTGGCCAGGTGCCATAGCCCACACTGTAATTCCAGTTACTTAGGAGGCAGTGGCCAAGAGAATCTCAAATTTGAGGCCAGACTGGGCAACGTAGACCCTGTCCCCTCCCCTCAATATCTCTCCCTCCTTCTTTCTTGTTCTTATTGTTTCTCCTCCCCACTTCCCTTTTGTGGTTCTGGAGGTCAAACCCAGAACCTTTACTGATGAGCTACACTCTCGACTCTGACTTTCTAAGAAGTTCCCAGATGCCACTGGTGTTCCTGGTCCAGAGACCACATTTAATGAAGCGCTAGCCATCCTTGTGCATTAGAATCACCCAGGGACTTTAAAAAACAAACACACACACACACACACACACACACACATACACACACACACACACACACACACACACACACTCCGGACCAGGTAAACGAGGATTGCTGTGTGATGGGACCTTCAATGTATTTTTTTCTTTTTTTAAAGCTCTCAGTTATTTGTAGTATTCAGTCAGATTGGGGAGTTACTGGCCTCACATGTAAGGGACATAATTTTAGATTTAGAGTACATGATATTCTTGAGAAGTTATTGATTCTGATCTTAAAAAATGGTAAGAGAAAAGAAAGGGATGTTTTATGTTCTTATAAAACTAACACTGAGAATAAGTCAACTAGTTTTCTAGTGGTTTCTTGGGGGTAGGCAGAGGGGCATGTGAGGCAGCAAGGGGCCAGTGGGTAGGATTGAGGTGCATGCTACCACTAGCAGTAAGGAGCATTTGCTAACTGCCTTCTGAACTTCCCCTTAAATAGGCTAGTACTTACCCTAACAGACTTTCTTGTAAGTGCATTTGGAGTGTGGCATGGCTGTGGACTATGAAATAGTGACAGGCTGAACTTTGAAAAATGACTATCATTTTTACATTTCATTTAAACTATATTTACTCATGTATAACATAAGGTACCGCATATAGTTGCTATAGTTCAGTGTGTGTGTGTGTGTGTGTGTGTGTCTGTCTGTCTGTCTGTCTGTCTATAACAATTTTAGAAACATTGTTTTTTACATCTTGATCCCTTAAGTTCTAGCTGTGGTTCCTACATACAGTGTTTGCTCAATAAATCCATGTTTGTTAAATGATTTGGAAAGGTTATCTTTTCGCATTAAATGCCCCTACATTAGGACGGACAGAGAACACTTGTTTCTGAGCTTTACAAAACAAACAAGCCCCTGCCATTTTATGTTTCCTAACCTAGGCAAGAAGTCTCATAATTAAAGGAAATAATAAATAATGGAAATACATTTTCTCTATGTGTACTAGTCGTAAGCTGCCTGTCATCTTTAGAGTTCTTTTCCTTTTCAGTTCCAATTGATATTTAATCATGTAAAATTTAGGCACTATTTTTAGATTTTGTTTTTGACTTTATTAAGTTAAATTGATTATAAAATAACAGAATATTTTGTGTTTAATTTATTGGAAATAGAACTTTTGTTATAAATTTCGTAGGGCTCAAAACTTACAAAATAAATATTGGAGATTTGGTATTAAAATTTCGACCTTTTCTGTTTTAAGTCAGTTGGAATGCTATGGTGAAGTGGCCATCCTGTGTTGGTGACAGGTCTTTTTTCCACCCATCAAGGGAAATGTGACCCACAGCAGCATCTGGATTTTTGGTCCAGAGTGAAGAGGAGGAGAGATAGTAAAGAAACCTGATCAGATCATTTGATGCTAATTTCACAGGTGGCTGGTCAGTGTGTAGGGCCTGGCTGTTGCTATTTATAGAGCTGTAAGTGGATGGGCCTGAAAGGATGGTCTGACTCAGAGTGTAGTGGTGAAAGTGGAAAAGTAGAATCTAGGGATAAATGGTCATTGGTGAGTGTCATTGCTAGAGTTAAATGAGATTCAAGTGGCTGTCATGATTTCCACTCTGAATTAATTGCCATTCTTGAGTACCTTTGAAAGCAAACAATAAAACAGACCAAAGCAATCACTGATAGGCTCTGCTTTAAAAAAAAATCGTTGATATTATAATCAGGTAGACTTGATTTCAATTTTAATTTAAAGAGCTATCCACAGAGCTAAATTAATTCATTTTCAAAAGGACTTGATCATTTTCACTGCTTCCCTCTCTGATTCCCTATCTTTCTAATGGGGAAACAGATCTAGCAGGGTCATATAACCAGCTTAGTTTCATAGCATTGAAACTGAAGCAGGAATCTAAATCTTGAACCTCTTAGTTAACTTTTTTTTCTGTTTCATTCTCCTTCCCATCCTTTTTCTTCCCCACTTCTTTGACTAAATATTGAACCCAGGGGTGCTCTATCACTGATATACATCCTCAGCCCTTTTAGTTTATACTTTAAATTTTGAAATAGGTTCTCATTATGTGGCCCAGGCTGGCCTCCAACTTGGCAATTCTCCTATCCTACCTCAGCCTTCAGATTCATGCCTGGCTCAATTTTTTCCTTTTCTACTCTGTTAGTTCTATAAGATTATTCTTTGGTGTGATATTTTCTCAGAATTATTTCATTGGTTGAAAAATGTCTCTGTTGTTTTTATTTCTTAAAATGAATAATACAAACTTTTTTAATTGATAATACATCTGCTCAATGCCAGCATTATTAGTAATAGTCACAGTACCTCCTGGGAGAAAAGGGGGGGTTGGCTAAGTATGGGGGCCAGTGAGGAGCACACAGCATTAGTTAGATGTTGTCCATAGACTGGTGGTATCTGAGATAATGCCTGTAGGGGTAGTTACTTTGAATTACATCTTGGTTTTGACCTCATATTTGGAGACAAGCTCTCCTAAGAAAACTCTTCTTCTGTTCTGCCTTCAGCAGCCTTGCAGAGAAGTATAATAAATTATTGTTTAAATAATTGTTTGTTTAAAGTTTTACTAGCTAGTTCTTCTGCACAGAATTGACAGGCATCTCTGTGAGAGTATTTCTAGTCTATTAAAGGCTCTTCACCACATTACTTGTAATCTAATCTCAGTGTAGTATGTAATGATAGGTTTCTGTTTTTCTCTCCTTCCCTTCCCACTTGTTTCAAAGGCCACACACCAAGCTCTGGAGAGGGAGATGCCTGTTGGCTGGGAGTTGGCTGCCCTTACTCTGGCTGGCTATATGTGGCTGCTGAAACAAGTGCCTTTGGGTCATTCATTCTCAGGTCACAAAGTTCTAATGTGAAGGCCTGAACACGGACTCTCTCCTGAATGATTTATTAGTTCCCCATCTGTAATTGGAGGAAAAGAGATGAACTTAGTGTTTCTTGAACTTCAAAATAACCCCCATGGAACTTATTAACAGCATATGCTCCTTGATGCTACCTCTGGGGGTTCAGGTTCAGGTCTAAGATTAGGGCCATATTTTAGAACCATGATTGCTCTGAGTGCTAGGATCTCATTTAGTCCTGATGATTTTTTATTGTACCTACCAGTGGAAGATGGATTTTAGGCCACAGAAAATTTATTTGTATTTTTAGTCAATTCTCAAGGATTTACCTCATAGATGGTTTTAATCCCATAAACCTTTAGCTTGGGAAGGTCCCAGGTTATATATTTTCAGGCAACCTTGTTGGTATGTACCCAGATACTGAAATATATATATATATATATATATATATATATATATATATATATATATATAATTTATTTTCAGAAGAACTAATTTGGATGGGAAATCTGCTATTTGAAAAAAGTTCTACCTTCTGTTACTGTAGTCAAGTACAACTGTTGGCATTCTCTATTGGAAAAGAGCAGTGTGATATGTTGCCTTGTGTTTGGGCAGTTCATTAGGGTCAGCCAGTATAGTAGCTCTTAACTTTTGGGCCATTTTAAGAGTAAATTTGATTTTTGAAAGGATTTGTTGAGTCCATTTAAATGGACTCTAAATATGTGTAATTCAGTGTTGTTTCTAGTTGGTTATATTTGTTGTGTATCAGTATTGGCTTAGACTTCTGTTCCTGGCTCTGGTTGTTACCTCTTACTCATATCCAAATCCATGCTCCACATGCTGTGGGGCTCCCTGGCATGCCTAGCTTTGCCACATGGGGCAAGGTAATCCCTGCATGCCCCCCCCACCATCCCACTTGACATCGCCAAGCCTGCTGTGACCTGAAGCACCACTACCCTGGTGGCTCTCTTCTGTGCCTCACTGAGTCTGTTGAAGATTTGAACATTTACCTTAGAGGGAGGAATAATTTTATAGTCATTGGAACTTCTAACAGGCCCGTGGTGATTTTAGGAGGAGTTTCTTCTCTGATCCTAATAACCACATGGTTTATACTTAACTGGACACTGGCTATTTAAATAGATGCTTGTTCTTTAATTATAGAGTAGTTCCCAGTTGGCAGATTTTCAATTGGGATTGAATTTCCATGGTCACTGCTGTTTGTTGTGCTCATGCTGGTTTTTGCAGCATCTCTCCAGGCTGTTGAGCCTTTTCTAAGCAGAGAGATGTCAGAGTGCTTTGTCTCATTCTCTTGGCTATTAGGGAAGAACTTCCTGTAAAATAAATGGAGGGCAAAGGAGAGTATCATGCCTGTGGCATAAAATGCTGTTAGCATGCTTGAGGCGTATCAGAGAGATGGGTCCTATGAGTAACATTTACTATTGCATTTCTGCTTTGGAACCTTTCCTTTTTCCTTTCTTTTTCTGTTTATGAAGCCTGAGATTTATCCTTTTGATTACTTGAATAGGCAACACATGCAACAGGGAATACATGTGCAGACTGAGATGTCTCTCAAAGCCAATTTGTAGTATAAAGTCATTTGAAATTATATTTTGAGTCAGTAATATATTTCTGCTTCAGAGTCTCTGGCTAGATTTATGCATTTATCTCCTGTTTTACTAGGTGATTTGCTTTTATTCTGCTAGGAGAGCCCATTCCATCTCCCAAACTTTAAATGTCAATCCAAGACACATGCATGTTTTAATGAGAAGAAATTAAACTACTTCCAAATGATATCAGACAATAACACCATAAGCTTAGAAACAAGGAGAACCTTGGATTCTTGTTTGATTTTCCAGCAAGCTTGATCAAGTCATTGCAGAAAAGATTATGTGACCCTTAACATGAGTTTTGGAGAGATTCAGTCAAATAGGTGGATGACATACCAATGGCAAATCAGTAGTCAACTGCCAGTTGGTATGATCTTTTCTCCCACACCTTGGGGTATGAAGCCAGAAGACAGCCTCTTTTTCAGGGTCCAACTACTTTGCAGAGGGATACAAATGGAAAAAGATGAAACCATTTTCAGTTTTACTGGACTACATCAAGGTAGAAGCCTCTGGGTTGTTTTGCCCTGCTGCCATTTGCCTTTTCCTTGTTTCTGTTATTTTTTGTGGTCTGAGGAGCTTCTGACTTTGGTTGAAGGAGGGGCAAAAGGACAGGGTGTTTTGATTTAACATCTTGTTTTTTTCAGAAAGGAAATGAGCAACTGGTAGTCCAAAACAGTGCCAAAGGGAGCTGGGGAGTTGTTACTTGTAAATGTACAGGAAGAAAGAAACAAGCACTGATAGGTAGTGCATGATGTACAGCTTATGCCTTCAGAGTATAGGGGCGTGGCTTTCGGTGATTCTCTCATAACCATGTAGGAGGGAAAAAATGAGGCATGTGATTTGTTGGGGTTGAACTTCTGTGCAAAAGTCAGTGTTCTATTCATTTTATCACTAATTTATTAATTTATTTCACAAATATCTCTTGTGTTTCTAATCTTCTATGTACTAGAGATAGTAGTAAAGTAGACAAGCAAAAATGGTCCTTGCCATCATGAAGCTTAGACTCAAGTGAGGGGATGCTGGGAAAGACACATGGTGGTAGCGGTGATGAATATGATGAAAGGAGAAATAAAACAGCAGAGAATGAAATAGTGTGGTATGGAATATCTCCTTATAAATGACCAAAACATAAATAAGCACCATTAAAGAAAATGTGGAGTTTTTATTATCTAAAATTTTTATAACATTTCAGTTGTTCAATTTATTATAGAATATTAGCATGTATAGTGACTTAGAAGATTTCATTTTTCCCTTGCAGTATGGAAGTTATCCAAGTACATAGCATTCCTTGGATATTCAGCCTCAGTTAGCTGGACTAGAGTTTATCATCACAGTTGCTTTTAGTGTAGATTGTATATTAAGACGTGTCTTATAGCCCCCCTTTTCTTTCATTTTACTGGGGATTAAACCTAGGGAGCTCTAACAATGAGCTATACCACAACCCCTTTTATTTTTTTTAGATAGGGTCTTGCTAAGTTGCTGAGGATGACTTGGAATGTGTGATCCTCCTGCCTTAACTTCCTGAGTTTCTGGGATTATAGGCATGCACCATCATGTCTCGTTTAAGGGCTTGCTTTTTTTTTCTTTTTTTTTTGGGGGGGGGGGTTGTACTGGAGATTGAACCCAGAGCCTTGTGCATGCTAGGCAAGAACGCTACCAGCTGAGATATATATACCCTCAGCCCAAAGGCTTACTTTTTATAAAATTGCTGTAAAATTATTTTCTGTGATTAAGAGGAGACTTCCCACTTTAAATAGATGTTTAGTGGTTTTCATTGTCATTTTGTTTTTAACAGTAATGAGTAAGCTTAATGCATATAGTTATATATAAAATTATTAATGCATATAGTTATATATAAAATTATTATATTAATTAAAATATGTATTATAATAATATATAATAATATATATTAATTATATTATATTAATGTATATAGTTATATATAAAATTATTATTATAGTTATATATAAAATCAGAATGCATTGTAGTATATTCACATGTGTACCCAGTATAATTTGGTCAACTTTATTTCACAGTTCTTTCATTTTCTCTCCTCTTCTCTTTTTTCGTTAATCCCCTGCTTTTACTTTTTTGATCTCACTTCTGTTTTGACAAGATCCTTTCTCTTATTCTTATCTCCTCATGTAATTATGTGCACTTTAGGGGATAAATATTTATTATTGTTATATCTTCTTTTTGGATTAATTTTATTCTCTTTGACAGTATTTAGTGTTCTTGCTTGTCTCTTCTGATTAACTTTTCCTTGCAATCTACTTGGTCAGATATGAGAATAGCTACTCCTGCTTGTGTTCAAACTCCATTTGCATGGAATGGTTTTAAAAATAGCAATTCTCAAGCTATTACTGATAGCCAGAATTTTATAAAGTAGAATCAAATAAATGATTATCAGAGTATATCCCACTTTCTAAGATTGCATATTATTTTAAAAACTTTTTAAAGGGATATATGTACATATCACACATATGGATGGGTATGTGTGTGCATGCCACATCCTGATGATATTTCCATTATGTGTCATGCTTAAAAATATTAGAAAAACATGAGATTACTGATAAATTTGCTGTTATTTAGAGAGGAAGAAACTGAGAGTCTGAAGTTACAGATACTGTCTATGAGAGCTAAAATTTGAATTGCACTCTCTTTGATTTTGCACATTTGATTCAGAATGCTATAGTAAAGCTCCTCATAAGACTTTCCTTCTCTAATGTATTTCTAAGACTTTGATGTTCAGAGACACTGTTTGGCCTCTGAAAATAATTCTGAAATTTGAGGCAGGAACATGCCTTCAGACTAACAAACCCAGGTTTGACTAATTTTGTCATACCATCTCTACAAGGTCTGTTTCAGAAAGGGAATAGAATGTGGCTCTAGATAATTCATCTCTCTTGAAAAACAAGAAAAATTTAGAAACTCTTTTCCATTGACTGAAAGGCAGCCTCATCTTATTAAGTAGGAGAAATGGTCTGTCAGCAGACAACAGAATCTCTAAAATAGTTAATTAAATCTTGTAGTTGGTCAGACTGGTGTTGGTATAGTGAGAGGGTAGGCATAGTATGAAGAGTCTGCTACCCCATGAAGATGTTGGGTTTCAGTAGTCAACCATTTTGGGGGTAGACTTTTCTATCATTTATTATAGTAAATATAGGTGTAATGTTTTGTTAGCAGTCTTCGCCACTTCCCCAGCCTTCTGGAAATAAGGTGGAAATTTCAGTATTCTTTAGGCAAGTATTTTGGCCTTAAAGGTCAGGCTTTTCACAGGCATTATTTTCACTGGCTCTCTTTCCTTTTTTCTGAGACACCCTTGAATGGATTACTGATCCCTTCAGCTAAACTTTTTCTGTTTTGCACAGAAGAAATTATTTTTGCTGAAGATTCCAGAGAAACAGAGGGAAAAACCTGCTCCCTGCTCCCTTCATGTTTTTCTACTTTGTTACCCTACCCCACCCCAAACCCCCAATATAAAGTGACCTTTTGGTTCTGGGCCCTATCTGAGTGTATTTTGTGGCAGTGTCTTCTATGACTAATTCCCAGGATTGTTAATGACTTCCTTTGTTACCCCAGAATAATTGGTAGCAAAGACAGCTGTGAGGGAAGATGTTTCCACAAGATTATAGACTTATTACTTCAGTCCCTATGGAAGAGGGAGTAAAGGAAGGTGGTGGAAATTATTTTGCCAAGAGTTGGACAGTTGGTGGGTGGGTGTAAAAACAGATGGTTAATAAAAACTGTCTTGTATAGAATAATCACATACACCTGGGAAACAAATATTTGGGTTAATTGTCCAGTTCATCTCCAATACTGGTGACACATAGGATTATGGGGGAAATAGAATAGGTAACTTTCATTTTCTAAGAACAGGAAACATTAGGTTTCTTTTTTTTTAAAGAAAGAGTGAGAGGAGAGAGAGAGAGAGAGGGAGACAGACAGAGAGAGAGAGAAAGAGAGAGAGAGAGAGAGAGAGAGAGAGAGAGAGAGAGAGAGAGAGAATTTTTAATATTTATTTTTTAGTTCTCGGTGGACACAACATCTTTGTTGGTATGTGGTGCTGAGGATCGAACCTGGGCCGCATGCATGCCAGGCGAGCGTGCTACTGCTTGAGCCACAACCCCAGCCCAACATTAGGTTTCTAAGAAGATCACCAGAGGTTTTCAAGAAAGTTCAGAGATTTTTTTTTTTTGCATAGAACTTTTGGTGTTCACTCCTTAGACATTGAGGATAGAGCCTTAAGGCTACTTTAACACGACATGTAATCATTTCGGGGTTGCATATGTGACTTATTATGCATCTGTGTATCTGAAAACCAGAATAGATAATTTCCACTGAAGCATGGTTCTCAAACTTTGGTGCAAATTAGAATTATTTGGGGCATTTAAAAGAAATATGACTAGAGTGCATCCCAGGCTAATTTAATTAAAATCTCTGATGGTGGTCCACAGGTATCAATATTTTGAATAACCAATTTCAAAGGTTAATCAGCCTTAGAAGCAGTGTATTAGATGATCTTTTATGTTTATTATCTTAACTGGATTTCTCAAATGAGTAGTTAAGTATTGGAATGCTGTTATTTCATATTGATAATTTAAGAAGTCCCTGTAGTTTCTATGAGCATACTTTTAGTAACTTTGGGATTTGTATTTCTGCTGGGAATCATGACTATTTATATCTTTCTTGACCTTTAAGAGTTATATCAGAATCAAAGTAGTTGTGAGGCAACAGTTTATGATCAGCTCTGAACCCAAATACCTGTCTTGATCCTATCCCAATCTGGCATTAGTTCTGCTGGGTGAACTTTATTTGATGCATCTTTGAGCATAGCCAGACTCTCCCTAACCAACCAAGTCATTGTCCCATGGTCACCACAGTGAGAGCTTGATTGAAAAATTGGATGAATGCCCTCAACATTCTGAAGTAGTTGTAGATATTACTGTCCCCAATGTGTAGGCAGTGCCTAGTTTGGATCTAGAATGTCCTGTCATGTTAACAACCTGTTCCCCTGGGTGGTGCTCATGGGAAGTGATGAAACTTTTAAAAGTTGTGGTCTAGTTGGAGGTTTTTAGATTATTGGGGATATATCCTCCTGTTGGATTGTGTGCCCCTTCCTCTTTATCTCTATGCTTTCTGAACATAAAATCTGAGTGGTTTTGCTCTTCCACATACTTTGGCTGTGACAGGCCCAAAGAAACAGGTCCAATTGATCATGGACTGGAACCTCCAAAATTATGAGCCAGAATAAATCTTTTCTTTATATAAGCAAATTATCTCAGGTATTTTGTTACAGTGATGAACACACATGAAAAATCTGTGGTTTGAAGAGGTTGAATAAATGGCTTACACATGAGTCCAGAAAGGGGTGTCAGGGTACTGACTTAGATCTTCATGAACCTGGAGCCCCTGATACCTAGGAAAGAGTAAGAAGCCACGGACAGCTATTCATTATTAACATGAAGCTTAAAAGCCCAGAAGAAATTTTTGATATTTGCATTTGCTCCTTTGGATTACCTTTCACACAGCAACAGAATAATAGTACCACTGGGGCGCCTCTCCTATTGACATGGAGAAAAAAAAGACACAATGAAAACCAACTTCTGCCGCAAGGTGCTGAGAGAAATTTCCTATCATCCTCTGCTTTTCTGATGGCTCAAGTGTAGAAACACAAGATTTTTGAATCTGTGGGTTTGATTTGTGACAACTTGCTGATGTTCTTTGGAAATGTGTCTACTCATTCCACACAATTAGACAGTTAGAAGTGACTGATAATGCATGAGGGATTTTTGTGAAGTTTTTAGATGGTCTGTACTGGAATTTAAATATGACACTGGGAAAGGAAGGAAGAGAGGAAGGGAGGAAGGAAGGCTTCTGAATATGTGGAAATTTCAGGTCCACTGCCTGCCTTGTTAAGGCTATCAGGTGCCTTATAAGGAAGAAAAGCAACAAATGCCTAATCCTGGGTGCAAGCCTTGCCCTCTCGGTAGTCATGTTCTCAAAGGGAACTTCACTATCTCAGGTGACCAGCAAGTCTGCATGACACTCCTGGGCTGCACGAACGTTCTGCTCCACTATCACATTAAGTTAAGATGAAAGAAAAAAAAGAGCAAAAGTTAAATGAACCCCAGCTTAGTTTTACTAGGATACGAATCAGTACCTAACCTTTCTTTGCAGGTGATTAAGGTGTTTCTCTCAACTGGACCTTTCAAAGGCTCCTTGGAGCAAGACATCACTGGGGTGCTCTCCAGGCACAGAGACTCATTGTGTCCCCCCCCCCTCCCTGGCTAGGCATCTCTCCTCACCCCTTCCCCAGATACTCCTGCCCCGTAGGACCAGCCTGTGCCCAATCCATCTTGTGAATCAATGAATAGATCTTTCTCCTGCATCCCAGTCTATTTGGGGAAGGCATGCTGGTGTTCACATGCGGGCCCTCTCCCACTTCCCCAACATCTATTCTTCCAGCCATTTGCCTTCTAGGATTCTGTACCCCCATTTTATAGCAAGGAGCCTGAAGTCTGATCTTTCATCTCTTTAGGCTTCCCCACCTGCCAGGAAGGTGGACCCTGGAATACAGAAAACCCTCCCTCCTCTGTATATGCCAAGTCCTTTCCAATGTCCTTCAACCCAGAGTTCCAGTGCTCCCAGAAGCAGTCCTTAGTGTGACCTCTATAAATTCATGTTGGGTGGCATCTGCATCACATTTACCTTAGCAACCAATTTCGTCTCACTCCGTGTCCAGGTCCAACTGCAGCAGGAAGAGTGCCCCTTCTAACACCCTCTTAGAGCAAGTTAGTGTCTGGAGTCCAGAACTAAGAATCTAGATTGCTGAGTGAACCTAGCCCTTCTTGGTGTCTTTCTTTCTCATTTTAGTCACAGAAAATTAATCCCTGTCTATCTATCCTTCCTACCACATAGCAACCATGTCAATTAAAATGAAATAGGCACATCTTTTTATTGTTCTTCTTTTATAGGAAAGTGATATCTTTATGTAGAATTCTGTCAAAGACTTTCCAATATTATTGATATTTATATGTTTTCAACTGTGTTCTAAATTTAACTGGGAAAATGTAAACTAAAAATGTGAAAAGATGTCGTAAACATGGGTTCGTTCTCTGCTGCTCATTTGCGGCCTCTGTTTCTCAGACCCCATCCTAAATTACAAGTACAGGAAAGAAACTGGGAACAAAGTCACTAAAGCAACAAGAATACACTGCCTGGCATGATGGCACATGCCACTCTTGGGGAGGCCAAGGCAGGAAGAAAGTGAGTTCAAAGACAGTCTGAACAAAAGCAAGGTGCTAAGTAACTCAGTGAGACCCTGTCTCTAAATAAAATACTAAATAGGCCTGGGGATGTGGCTCAGTAGCTGAGGGCCCCTGAGTTGGATCCATGGTACCCTTCACCTCCCCCCACCGAGAGAGAGAGAGGGAGACAGACAGACAGACAGACAGACAGACACAGGAACACAGGGAATGGATATTGAGTGTCGACTAGAAGTCAAGAATTTTCTACAAAACAGAAGCTCAAGGGTCAGAATTGAGCTGGGATTCCTGGGGAAAACTATGGGGCTGTAATGGAGGGATAATTTATAAGCTGGTGTTTGAGATGATTCTAAGTTGGCACACCCTCCTGCTCATGTCCCGTCTCCTACCAAAATGGCTAACTAGCCAGTTTTTGTTCAAGATGAAGGCAGGAGTGTTCTCTTGAAGAAACTGCACGCATTGTCTGAGAGAGTTAAGCTTCTGACATGGATGTTGGTGGCCTGGTTCATGCCATGCAGGTGTAGGCAGAAGTGGGATGGCCAGGGACTGAGCTGCTTGCCCATCCACTCACTCTGGAGGAACATGGTTGGCCCACTTACACTGTCCTCCCTGTCTAAATGGTAACTGGGGACAGTGCCTCATAGGAAGGCCTTGTGTTCACACTGAATAGAAGTGGCTACGATGTTTTCTTTCCTCAATGTGATAAATTAGGAATGGGGTGGAATGAGTGGCACAAAAGAGAGACTAAAATAAAAAACTACATTTTTCTCTTGGAAGAAACAGAGATAATTTATGGAATATAAAAGATTAGACAAAATAAGCAAAACCTTTAGATTCTGTGTTGAGTAGGATTTAGGATGATCCTGGGTTAATTTAATAATAACTGGGATGGTATGCAAAAAGATCCAAGAACAACAACAAATCTCTTCTGTGCTATAAAAATGTAACTACCAAAGCTAAAAATATGATATAATAGCTAGAAAGTCATCAAGGAAGTTACCCGGAAGGTAGGACATAGAGGGAAAGAGACAGGAAATATGAGAATAATGCAAGAAGAACCATAGAGGACAAATCTCTAGATGGAACGTGTTACTGGGGTCTCAGAGAAAGGGCAGGGAGGAACAGAAGATGAGGGGCACATGCCTTCATGGAAAATACCCTCTGCTTGGAATAGAAAAGATTCCTTATTCTACATCATGAAATCTCAAACATCAAGATAGAAGACCTTTTGATCTCTGAGAGAAGTCAAACAGACCCCACTGGCTCATCAGGTGTTATGTTAGAATGCAGAGAACAAGGAGCTGCTCCCAAAGCTTTGGAGGGATTTAATTCTCAACCCTGAATCTACACACAGCTAATTATCCACTGAAAAGGGAGAATCAAATATATCAGCTTTACAAGTAATCAGAAAGTCTTCTCCTGTGCACACTGTCCTAGAAAGTTACAGTAGGTGCAGAATGTATCACAACTAAATAAGATCATAAAATAAGAGAAAGACATCCAGAAAAGAACAGGTCCTGAGTAGAAGGAAATAAAGACAAGTCCCAGGATAGGAAATCAGCTGGGAAGCAGGGAATGGGGACTCAGCCCATGCAGTGAGCTGTGCATGTTGGCACAAGTCCCAGAGACTCAGAGTCATGTCAGTATCTCAGCACAGGTAAAGTAAAATAAATATGTATTTAATTGCACATAGGGAAGTAGAGGCTGTTGTCACATATTCCCAAGGTCCAAAGACTGAGGGGCTAGACATAGGTGAGTGGGTATCTTGGTTCCCTCACCTCCCAGCTCTGTGACCTTGGACAGTTTGGTTCAAGTCTATAGGTGTTTACTGAGCACCTGTTTTGTATCAGGCAACGTTTCAGGGCTTGCACACTCAATACTTCTACAATCACACAGTGTTGTTATAAAGATCATGTGAGATTGTGCATGCCCGTCATTTTACCCACGTGTTAAAACAACTCTATAAATTATAACTTTTGTTATTAAGGACAGGCACAGTATCAGGCTTTAATGGAAATCCAAATATAAATCAATGAAACCTGTGACTGGAATGACAGTGGTGCACAAGTTGCTCAGAACATCATGTCATCATGATATAGAACCTGATGAATCCCAAGAGGGAAAGGCACCTCCCAGGAAGACAATCAGGGAAGGCTAAGTGAAGGAGGCAGCCCTCGAGGCTGGGTATAATAGACTGCCCTTGTGGCCATGCATGTAGAAGACGGGAGCTCTAGAGTGAGTTCCATACTCATGTGAACGAGTGTGCGGAGGGGCCTCAGAGCCTGTGTTCAGTGTACCAGGGACATACATGAGTTTTAGCATAAGTCTGTTGTGCAGTTTGGATCTCCTGAACTTCCCTCTGCTTGGAATAGAAAAGATTCTTTATTCTACATCATGAAATCTCAAACACCAAGAGAGAAGACCTTTTGATCTTTGAGAGAAGTAAAACAGACCCTACCTGCTCCACAGGTGTTATGTTGGATGGTGGAGGAGGTATGACCTCTGAGGAGGTATGACCACGTTTGGGAGGCACTGAGTTGCCTCAAGCAGAAATTTTTATTTACCTCAGTATGTGTGTGTGTGTGTGTGTGTGTGTGTGTGTGTGTGTGTGTATGTATTTTTCTTTTTTGGTTGCTACAACAAAATATCCGAAGCTGGATGCTTCTAAAGAAAGAAATTTATGTACCAGAGTTTCGAGCTGAAGGTCTGAGACTAGCAGCTTCATCTCTTTGAGTACAATGTGGCAGATGCCATCATGGTGAGGGCACATTAGAGAGGGATCAGTCACATGATGAGGCAGGAAGCCAGAGTACTCCAGGCATCATATTTGCTCTTTTACCATCTCATTCTCTCAAAAACTCACTCGGGTTCCACAAGAACTACATGTGTCCCTTCCAAGGGCAGCATCCCCAGGGACCTCATTACCTTACATGCTCTCTAGGTCCTGTGGCTTATAGATTTCACCATCTCACCAGCTCCACACTGGAAACCAAATTTTCAGCATGAACCATCCAAGCCATAACAGTATTCCAGGATCTTTTTTTTTTTTTAAGGAACCATTTGATTAAAAAAGAATGAATCATCTATAAATCCATATAAACTTTTTCACTGGGTTAAGGGTCCCAAGAGTATGTAAATGATATCTGAGGCATTAGAGACTGGAAGCAGGTGAGGGTATGTGAGAAAACTGAAGAGGAGTGGATTAACATGGGCTGGTTCTGGGACACCAGAAAGGAACCAGATCCCAGCCAGGTTTATTTTTCATATTTGAGAGATGGATCATGTGGTAAAATCCCCATGGTTTGCTAGTACTGAACTCAGAGAATCTTCTCTTTAGAGCTTCAGATGAGAAGCAGTATTCTGTGAACTGATTTTATGTACAATCCAGAATGACCAAAGCAAACCACAGGAGGTGAATAAAGGAGAACACACAGCCCTGTGTCAACTGGGTGCCATGACAGTGATGTCATGGCTGGATCCTGAGCACCAACAATGGAGAAAGCCTGGGAGAAGTCGTGGAGGGTGGTTGGGCTCCTCCCTCCTCTGTGCCTCTGAAGATAATGTCGGTGTGGAGCTGAGGGTAAAGTATAGTACATACACATATATTCACGTATACACATGTGAGTGCACGTAGGCACACACACACTATTGACTAACTAAAATGGATAGGTCTGAAATCTCTAAAGGCTAATCCCAAATAGATCTACATATATTTATTGTGTTGCATACCACCAAAGCAACAACCTTGATAAAAAGAAGAAAGTATCCTAAATTCTCTTATGATCAAAAGTATAAGAGATTTAACCAGTGAGCATGTGGACTTCTGGGGGGCAGCTAACCAGCCCTGCCTGTTTCAGAGCTCCCCCACCCAGGAGATTTCAGCTAATGCTTTGGTCAGCTATCGTAAAGCTAGCTAGTGGAGGAAACTGTTGCAGCCCAGGAAAACCAAAAGCCATTGTTAGTTCAAAGTGAAGAGTGGACACAGAGATTCCAGAGTCTCCCTAAAATTAGTAAAATGTTTTTAAGTTTGCAATAGTTAACAGAAAGCATGGCTCCGTGGGTGTTGAGCATCGATAGGAGAAATGTCGGCTTCCTTACCTCTGAGTTCCACAGTTACTTGGAAAGTGGCCTTTTACCTTCCCTACATCGCCACTGCAGCATTCCCAATGACCCAGAAAGCAGTCCATGGAATGCCACTGAGGAGTGAGCAACCCTACAAGTGTAGCTCTGTGGAAGTGAGAGGACTTAAAAACAGGCACACTTCTTCCCTGGTGCAGACCCCAAGCCATGTCCTGTGGCTGTTCCCAGGAAACCACTGAAGACCAGCAGAATCCAAAAAGACCATTAATAATTTTGACCAAAAAGTAGGGTTAAGGAGGCCCCTCTAATTGCCACTTTATATGTGGATATCTTCTGAGACTTGATAGTATTGATTTTTTCTTTTTGGTGTTCTGCCCGGGCCCAGGGCAGAAAAATGCCAGGTCATTATAGAGGGGAAGTCTGTCCTGAACTTTGAATGGCACCTGCCTTTCCTGAAGTTTCTGACTTCAGCCTTAGCTCTCTGTGTATGGACTGGTGATGTTGGGGAAAAGTCACAGCCTTAGGAGGTATGCTTTTCTTTCTTTCCTGGATGATATAAAAGAGAAAAGCCAATGTTTGTTTCTCTTTAGGATCTCTCTCTCTCTCTCTCTCTCTCTCTCTCTCTCTCTCTCTCTCTCACACACACACACACACACTCACACACACACACACACACACACACACACACACACACACATATTCTTTCAGGTTTTAAACTCAGCTAGTTAGAAACAAGTAATACCAGCCTTCTCCAGTATCACATTTTACATTTCTTAATCCATTTGAGATGCTATGTCAAAATATCATAAACTGCATAACTTATATGCAATGGTAATTGACAGTTCTGGAGTCCAGAAAGTCCTACATGAAAGTGCTGATAGATTTGATGTTGGTGAGAGCCACTTTCTGGTGTGTAGATGGTGCCTTCTTGCCATGTCTTCCTATGGTAAAAAATGGCAAAAGGTCTGTCTGGGTCCTTTTTGACATGAGCACAAATCCCATTCATGAGGGCTCTACACCCATGATCTAATAACCTTCAAAATCTCCCCCTACTAAATGCCTTCATGTGGGGGTTAGGTTCCAACATAAAAGTTTGGGGGCAAACACAAACATTTAGACCTCAGTACTCAGTTAACTTACTGTTGTTCACATGGCCACAAACATTCCCCTTCAGGTTGGTAGTCTTCTTTCAAACCTATAACATTTGTTCTGTACTAGAAGAATCAACAGAAATAGGCTTTGTGTATTAGAAGGTATCCCTCACATCATGAGAGTTTCATCCCAACTGTTGATTTAGTGTGTCATCCTTGAATACAGACAATGTTTAAGAAATAATATGGGAGAACTTAGGTATAGATTGGTTTCATAAATTGTGCATAATATTAGGAAACTGATGTTTCAGTGGCTATAACTGGTATTCATATGATGATTTTACATATATTTCTAGTAACTAATTGGATTTTAAACTATGGTTGCACATACACAATATTAAAATTTTTAGGAGGAAAATAATCAAAAGAAAATTTTAAGCCTTCCTAGAATTTTTTCAATGGACAGTGTAATTCTGCGCTTCTCAAATTCTTATTATGTATGCCAGAGTTTATGTAGAACAAAATAATCATAAAATGTTGATACAGAGGAACTATAAAATATAAATATAGACCCTGACTAATCTACGAAGCAATATGTCATTTTCTCCTCATAGGTCTTTTTGAGAGTTAATGGTGACTTCTGTTCTCAAATTATCACAAGGCTGCTCTGTGGGTGTTGGTGAAACACAGAGAGCTGTAGAGAAATGATACGGAGATAATGTATTGGAAGTTTGCATTTTTGAAGCAAAATGTCTGGTTTTTGAAAGAGAATTTGTGCAGCCTCTCTATGATATATCTAAGACAAGCTGAGAGAAAAGGCTGGTGTGTAGGATGCTGAGATGCAAAACATCTTAATTCACATATATTTTAAAATATTACAAGCTACTTAGAAAGAAAACGGCATGCTGAAGCCTACTTTCATCTGGTGAAGACCCTCCTCCTGTTTATAAAGCCAGAATTTCATGTGCATTCTTGGGCAGAAGCCATGACATCAAAAAGGAAAAGTCAGCACTTTGGAAAGCAGGACAAGAGTCCCCTTTGGAGTCTCAACCTGTTTGTCCTGTTTGTATATCAATTAAAAAAAAAGATGGATGAGGACCACAGTGTTCCGGGTTCTTTCCATGGAAATATCCATAATGACCTATAATAGTGAGGTCTAAAAGCCAGACTCCAGATGCACTGTTCAAATATTGCACTAATGGGGTATTGAGAGGTAGCTGTCAAGAAATAAAATGACACTCATTGAATTTTATCTCCCTTGTTGATATAAAAAAAGCATCTGTGTGAGTATGAGACTGGCCATTAAAAATTCTGGGAAGTGACTAATTAATAAAGCACAGAATCAAAAGTTGTTTTTTATCAATAGTTAATTAGGAGAATAAGAAAATAGCATTAAGCCAAACACGTGGTTCACTTCATTCAGTTTGAAGCAAATTTTAAACACAAGCCCCCTCTCATTTGAAAATTTAACTTTCCCATACTCAACTTCTGTGCATGCAGATGACAAAATACTATGATTACAAGCCTGAAATAATAGTATTACAATTTGAAATTCATTGCTCCCCACATTTTATTTTGCCCAGTATCACTGAGAAGGTTTTGAAATGCCTAGGGAGAGTCTTTCTGGGGGAATTTAAACCAGCTTCAGTCTGAAGCTGTTTTAGAAAGATCCCTAAGCGATCACAGGACACAGAATTGTCCTAGCCTGACCCCTGCACACATACCCACTAGAGAACATCAGGAACTCTGGCCCCAGGGCAGCTGCTCCTTACAAGCTGAACTCTTTGCAGGACAGAAATCTTTTTCAGAGGCCCATGGAAGAGAAGAGAGGTAGGAAATGTCCTGAGTTCAATGCAGGGAATAGCCTTTGGACTCCCAGGGACTTCCCAGTAGGAGGCTAATTGCAGCACAGGGTATACCATGCTGAAGCAAAACCCATGTCCTCATTGTCCTGTTTTCAAATGTATTGCTTCCAGCTAATAGGCACTCCCTGCAATCTAGGAACAGGCATTTATGGGGATGCCATGAAGCTCTGGTTTAAGGGGCCTGCTGATAACCAAACCTTGACCTGTGCTCCTCAAGATCCTGCATCTTGCCCCCAAAGTCCAGCTTAGAAACTGACTGTTCAAGCTAGGTCACTTCTCAGCAGCACCCAGAGAGGGACTGAACTGTTTATTTTCTGGGCCTATCCCTGGAGGTCTTGGTTGGGAGTGGGCCCAACACATCAAACTCTTTGAAAAGTCCCCAGTGAGTGCTATACAGATTCTCTCAGGGTGCAGAAGCAGCGAGTTTTCTCCTTATGTGTGGGCACTGCTGCAGTGTTGGCAACCTGTGTACCTGTTGCCCCAGAAACACTGAGATCACAAGTGTTCCATTCTGAAGTCCATCCTGTTGATGGAAAGACATGTTTTGCTCCCTAGAATTGACTCTTGCCCCAGATGGCCTGCTTCAGAAGTCCTTTGTGGGCCCCTGTTGTGAGCCTGCCCACCTAGAGGCAAGTCTTTCTATAGCAGTCCCAAGATGCTCACATGTCCTCATGGGAATACAGCATGTACTTACTGAACCTGGAATGTTGGCTACCTGCTAGGCCTCACCTGCATGGCTAGTATTCAGCTGCACCCTTGTTCTGCCTTTGCTGAGGCTTCTTTTGTCCCCTCCATAAGGCAGGACATTGTGGCATTAATATGTCTGCTTCCAGGGCTGCAGATGGGTGTCAAAATTGATATCCTCTAGCAACCAGATACATATGTACAGCTGGACCTGCAGTTTCTGGCTTCGAAACCTTACCAGCAGCACTAGCTTCACCTGAGAGCTCTTTAGAAATGCACCATTTTGGGCCATGCCTCAAACCTACGGAGTCAGAGCCTGAATTTCAATCAGGGCATTCCTATGCACATGGCAATTTGAGAAACAATGATATGTGTGACTACTACATTTGGAGGTACTCTACCTGACCTGAGATGTTAAAGCAAAAACAGTTATGGGAACAGGTACCACACCACAAACCCCATGGGTTTCACTATGTAGATAGAGTCTTAGACAAATAGCGCCCCACAGCTCTTCATTGAGTGAGAGCTGGGTGTGAGCTATGGCTTAGTACCATCCACTGCATGGTAGGCAAGGAAGCAATGCAGCATTTGGATAGAAGTGAGAATGGAAAAGGCCCATCTATGAATATAAAGAGGTAGAACTCACATTCCTTGTTATATCCCATTGCCACCGTCTCCTTCTTTTCCAAATACCTGCCTGTCACAAAAAGAATCTAACAAAAGTAGACCATTTTCTTAAAAGCTTGGGAAGAAATGCTTGTGGTTACAAGAACAAGGGGCATATGTCTCTGTGGAGGATGAAATGCTAGGATCACAGTAACTGCCATATCCTACCCATGATTTTAGCCATTATGTTATTCTCCCTCAAAGTATTTGAATCACATTAGATTATAGTATTCACTTAGTAAAAGGGGCAGTGAGATTTAATAATTACAATAAATCATATTGGAGACCTCAGGGAGAAAATCCCAGGAACAAATTAATCCTCTGTGTTTTATATACCGCCAGAGACTACGTGACTATTCAAGCTTTTAGTGATAACAAAGCTGTACTGTTCGTATAATATATGAAAATCTGGGATTTATGAAACAGATCAAACACAAGAGCATTTCTTCTATCTAAAAACTGAATTGTCATAGAATTATTTTGTATCATCACAATGAACTCACTAGGCTACAGTGTTTTATTGAATACACATGAATTAATATGTTTAATTAAAATCAGCCTGAAATATGACTCTTATTCTATATTGGTAATGTTCCCATATGATCTCACATTTATAATAACATGAAAAATCATATCAAATGAATTACTGCTCATTTGCTAATGAAATTCAGCAAATGAACTTGACCTAGGAGACATGGGGAAATATTTTGGAGTCCTTTAAATACTAAAATTGATTTGTGAATTCCTAGTCTTCAAGTAAGAAGTGATATTGGAATTTTGATTCAAGTCAAAAGCAAAAATCAATAATAAAACAAGTAAATCATAGTGTACAGAGTTCAGAAAGAAGTGTGCAAATGGTCTCACTGACTTTTGTATATTCCCAAAATAGCACTGTGAAGTATAGCTTTCTCAATGTACTTTCTCTTGAGGTAAGTTGTTATGATGAGGTATTTCTGTGATCCAAGATGAAATATTTGCATGTTTCATCAATTTATCTAGTACACACTTATAAGATGGTAACACTAACCAATATTTTTAAAAATGTTTATAGGCTGGTAAAACTTTCTCTCCCCTGGAATATAATGGTAACAGACATCAAGACAAACTGTTTAAAGAAGTTCAACGTCCACAAAATAACTATTTCAAAGCCATCATCTATCACAGAGGCTAAGTATCTGCACAGGACATGCTGCCTGGCCAGAGTACTTAATGATGGTGACAGAATGGCAGAAAACATACCCTCAAGTCAGGAGCCCAGCAGAGGCAGACCTGCATGGAGATTTGTGAGGAGAAAATAAACTTTAATGCCGGGCTCTGCCCCTCTTCATAAAAGTTCTCTTTTACCCTTCACAGATTTACTTCCATCAATAACTATTGATACATGAACTGATTGCACAATTTTTTAAAAGCCTGCACTCCTAGATTCTACTTTGGACTTCCTTTCATAGCACAGGAATTGATAGCTTTTTCTTCTGAAGATAGTTCTTTATCTCAGAAATGAAAAGACTCCTCTCTGCTATTTTTTCATATGCACATGGCCAGCTGGCTGCCTCCCAAGTGCTACAATGTCATTTCCCTCTTTTTCTACTTCTATTTCTTTGCAAATAAGCATTTGAAACTGAATGGCAAATTTGAAGAGACCAGTTTAATGATAAAGGCATTCTTAACCACCTAATATATATTTTAAAATGAAAACATGCAAAACTATATTTCTTTGGAGAAGCAGGTGAATTTGCATTAAAGCAGAATTAGACATCATAGAGTATAGAAATACAACAATATAAGTGGGTCCCCATGAAATACTGAATGGACCTGTAACTGGCATAAGATGGTAGAATTGGTATTGTTTGAATAAAGTAAGAAATGATAAATTGAGGATTTTTGTTTGTTTTTCTTTCAGTCTATTTTTTCTTCTCTGCTTTATTTGAGGCAGGGAAGCTCATGGTGTGACCCCTCATCCCTGCATTAGAATCAGAAGGCTTAGGGGTGTACATTAAAATTTGCACTGTAGCAGTCCAATCAGACTGACCCAATCAGAATCTCTTGGAGGTTGTATCCAGAAATCCACATTTTCATCGGGTTCCCAGTTGATCATTTGAAGATTCAGTGAAGACTTAAATAATCATAGTCTAAGAAATTAAAATTCTAATTAAGAAAGTAGTTAGAGCTAAAACTAGGGCAGTTCTCACAATTTTGTTATGGGCAACCTACCACTGAATGTTTCAAATTCTTTTGATAAAATAAAAATACATGGTTGCTGTGTTGTGAAATTTTGAGTTTAAAAGAAATGTGTCTCAGCAGCTTGGGAGACTAAGGCAGGAGGACTGTGTATTGGAAGCCAGCCTCAGCAACTTAGTGAGACTGTAACTGTAAGCAACCTAGTGACACCTTGTCTCAAAATCATTTTTTAAAGGGCTAGGGATGTAGCTCAGTTGTTAAGTACCACTGGGTGGGGATGTGGCATAATGGTAAAGGAACCCTGGTTTCAATTTCAGTGCAGAGAGAGAGAGAGAGAGAGAGAGAGAGAGAGAGAGAGAGGTGGATTAAACAGACACTAATAATAATTCTATAACTACTGTGAAATGGATCTGCTACTGACGTCCTTTGCTGCTATAGCTTAGTTCCTCTCTTTGAGAAACATATAACTATTTATTCAGTGTGGCCCAGTCTCTCACCTTCTGTAGTTCTCTGCTAAAACATCAGACACTAAAAAAACTTTCTTGACCTTCCTATCCAGATAATCTACCCTCCTGAAGCTTGGACTCCTCTTCCCCTGCCTACCTCAGTTCCCTTATCCTATCTGCCTGAATGTGAGAACTCACTTTCAAGACCAGGGACTTTTTCTGTCCTTAGCATCATGGTGCCCTCGTCTCCAAGAGGCTGCCCAGGGCACTCAGTAAATGTGTTGACCGAAGGAAGGAATAATAGATCAGTAAGGATTAACTGGCACATATAAACAATTGCACATAAAATCTAGCTCATAGAAATGTAGTTGCAAATAATTCCAAAAGTAATAAATGTTACATTTTGTTGGTCAACTGTAAGCACAGCTTGTTGGATTCTGACTCAGTGAAAACACAGTGTGAAATACTGGCAGCCTAGGCTTCAGATGGTCCTACACATCTGTTGCTGGCTTCTGACTTAATTAGCAAGTATTTATTGTCATTAATATGAAGGTTTCATTTATGTCATATTTCTTCCTAAAAAGAATTTTACCTTTCCATGGTCATTTTAGTGTTTTCACCCCTTTTGGACTTCCTTGAATTCTTTGCAATTATCCATTAGAAAGCTACAGAATTTTTTCTTCAAAGAAAAATGATAAGATTTTGAGTTTGCAATAATACTTAACAAATTATCAGAAAAGTCTTTGACATTTAGAATATTTCAAAATTAAATCTTTAGGTTGTTTTTGAATTTGAATGGTTTATGTTAAGAAGTATTTGATTTTTTTCCAAATCAAAAGATACATATGCATGAGCTGACAACATTTCTTGAGGCTAAGATTAAATGGCATGAGAATCCCTGATTTCTTATGTTGCTTTATCAGTGGCACAACACTGCCTCACTCCTTCCTGCCAGTGCCTTTCACTCCAGAGAGGAAAACACTGTGAGATGAGAATGACTGTTAGCTACCAACTCTTTCCTTGTGTATCTCTTGCAGGAGTCCTGTGGAACCTCTCGTCATGTGATGCACTCAAAATGCCAATCATCCAGGACGCCCTGGCAGTATTGACCAACTCGGTGATTATCCCCCACTCAGGCTGGGAAAATTCACTTCTTCAGGATGATGGGAAAATACAGCTGCATTCATCACAGGTGCTACGCAATGCCACTGGGTGCCTAAGGTCAGTCCCGCGGCACAAGGGTCTGCTCCTGCCATCTTCCCTGGGTCCTCCTGGGTCAGGCACTCTTCCTTGTAGTTTTTACTGCTGCCTTCCTAAGGGAAGGATTGTTCTGCAAAGATGAGTGTTGATGTGGCAGTGCCGTATAAAAAGCTAACCAAAAGTTTTTAATCCTGCACTGACCTGGTGTAGGCATCTTCCACTACCCTGTACCTACACCTGTGTCTGACTTATTTAACATAATTTTTTCAGTCTGGGGCCCAAAACACATATTTTCTCTAACCAAATATAAGTCACTTTAATTGAAAACAATAGTTTTGGGTCATTTGATGTAATATCATGCATGTAGAATAACCAGACAGGCCAGTGGCTTGGGGAGTCGACAACAGATGTGCAAGGACCTACTTAACTATCACCAGTAGCTGTTTTTGATTTTGTTTTTCAATGTTCTGTGTGACTGTTCAAGTCTGTGGTTTTTAGAAAGAGCTGTTTCATAAGGCTTGTTGTGTTAAATGATTTTTTAAATAATAGAAGTTGTAAATATGTGGTAATTCTCTCCTAAAGCATTTTTACAAAATCATCCCCCAGAAATCTGTTGAGACTTCTTAGAGCCTCTTTATGCGATGTTTAATTTTGACTCCTACGAAAGAAAGTAATAATCAAGATACAGTTATAAACTCTGGAACCTGTGCTCCCAAGGATGTTGCATTATTGTGTCAAAGCTGGAAATCTCCGGAGGATAAGGTTAATCATGGTATGGGGCTCAGGAGAGGGTAATTAAAGGCACTTAGTCAAATAATCATTCAAGACTAAAATGTACAGAGTTGCTTTCACTGGGCTGTTGCAAAGCTGCCATTTCTCTTAACACTTATTCGGTTTCTAGGTATAAAATCTTGTCTCTGCCAAGTAGGAATGAAATCACCTCAGTGACATTAATAATCATCATGTCATGAATATTCAGAATAACACTCTCAGCCTAGTCTTGAGAAGGGCCTCTGTGTGAATGTGTATGCAGAATGTGAGATAAAGAGACAGGTTCCATGTGTATCTCCACACATTCACAGCAGTGGGGACCCTCTGATAATTTTGCTTTTCTTCCAGGTCACAAATTCATGAATTTTTGACATGGGTAGTCTTGAACGTAAGCCAAATTTACAGCTTTCCAAAATACCTCCATTGGGGCATTAATTTTATGACTTCTTCAGTTGTTACCCTTCAGAAACCTCTTGCCTCACCAGGAGAAACGTAACTCTTCCAAAGCTCAAGCTGCAGGCATTCCCACCTTTCATGGCTGATCTTTCTAGATCAGTTATTTCCACTTATTACAATTAGTTTTCCCCTCCCTGCTGCCGCCGACTTACCAAGCTTGTCATGGTTCTTAACAACGTCTGTGTGGTTCAGACTCAATTTCAGAAGAGTAGAGAGCTAGTAAATCTATCAGTTGAAATCTGAGTACCACAGGAGCATGATTATGTCTTCTTGATGTCTGACTCAAGGCTTGGGGTGCTGCCATTAAGAACATACATGTGTAGCGCTGTGATGAAAAAGTAGCTGAAGAAGCTGGACTGGTGCATGACAAGGCCCCCCTTTGTAAGCCCTTGGCTGAGGGTGAGGTGAGAACAAGGGTAGGTCAGACTCAGGAGACTCTCCATCTTTCTCTGCTCACTCAGAGCTTTGGCTTTTGCTGCTGGCTAGAAGTGGTAGCAACACAGGAAGCACGAGAAGAGAGCATTTGGTCTTGAAAGAGTTTGTTGTAGCCAGAGCAGGTTTCCTTAGCCAAGATGCAACGAGGGCTTGTGATTTCCCATGTTTCTGGGTTTATCAAGCGAGTGACAAACCAAAACTTATCAAAATCAGTGAAACTTTAACTTCTTCCTTAATTCTTTAAACTTCCATCCTCCTACAAAAAGCAGTATGATTCTACCTCTCTTATTTGTCTTTGTTTTTTGTCGTCATTGTTGTGTGTTTGGGTACAGGGGATTGAACCCAAGGTGCTTACCCACTGAGCTACATCCACAGACCTATTTTTATATTTTATTTAGAGAGATTCTTGATTAGTTGCTTAGGGGCTCTCTCAGTTGCTGAGGCTGGCTTTGAACCTGGATCCTCCGGCCTCAGCCTCCCGAGCCACTGGGATCACAGGTGTGCACCACCATGCCCGGGGCTCCGCTCTTGTTTGAATGTGTTTATGAATCATATCACATTGATGATCAGGTTTGACTGGGAGAGGAAGAAAGCAGCCCTGGAGGAGGCCAAAATTAAGTTATCAAAGTGTGAGTGGATATAAGCTTTCAAGGAATTTGTTTTTCCATTTATTGAAAAATAATGTTGACAATATACCCAAATGGGTGCAAATGTCTACATCATGATAGAAGATTTTAGGTTTTAGTATTAGTTTATTTACATTCTTGCTTTTTCTAGAAACTCCTAGATCTTTATTCACATTTTTTTAAAAAATCTTCCTAGGCTGCTTTTTGCTTACAGTAGTAGTTTTATCTTGTAAGCATTTGCCGAACACTTAGTGTGTGCCTTGGGGAATCAGACAGGAGACAAGAGGTCAACACAGCAGCTCCTGCACTTTAGAAACTCGTGCCTAGTGGAAGAAGGGGCTGTCCATACAGTTAGCCCTAAGGTGGTGTCCTACTCTCAGGCTGATGCCACGGTTAGGGTATCATAGGAAGAAAACTGCCACGGGAGTCACAAACTCAGCCAGGAGTGGTAAAAAATGACCTTGAGGATAAGGTGATATTGGGCCAGGCATGGAGAGGACTGCCCAAGTGTGTGCAAGAGAAAGCATCATGCCCAGAAAGAGCAGCAGGCACAGTCTGGTAGAGCCCTGGGAGAAGTCCAGGAATTCCGA
Organism: Ictidomys tridecemlineatus; assembly: GCF_052094955.1. NCBI lineage: Eukaryota > Metazoa > Chordata > Mammalia > Rodentia > Sciuridae > Ictidomys > Ictidomys tridecemlineatus. The sequence continues at coordinate 7,414,071 of NC_135492.1, forward strand.
GGTGCATTGTCTTTAGAGACTAGACTCTTAAGTCAACCTTCAACAATTATTATTTATAGAATCTCTGCCTTCTAAAGACCTGAAAGTTTTGATCCAAATATAGTCAAGCCACCTATTGGGTGGCCTCTACTTGACCAACATCGCTCTTGCCTTAAAAGGCCAATTGCTTTCTTCCTCTCTCCAATTCCTTCCATTCCATTTCTCTCTGCTAAGGCCTTGCTGTGGTCTGGATTGACTTGTCCCCCAGAGTTCTGTGCTTGGTCCTCAGTGTGGTGAGGAGGAGAGATGGTGGGGCCTTTCAGAGATAGGGTCTGGTGGGAAGAAATTAATGTGGTGGGGAGGACCTGGTTAGTTCCTTTGAGACAAATTGTTGTTAAAAGACTGATCCTGGTCAATGAATCTCTGTGGCTTCTCATTTTGCCACATGATCTCTTCCATACAAACTCCTGCCTTTGTAGTATCACTGCCAGGAGGCCCTGACCAGAGTTGAACAGATGGGACTGGCCAGTCCTGGACTTGCAGTCTCCAAAACTCTGACCTAATTATCCCCACCCCCTTTTTTAATAAAGTACCCATAATCAATTCTTTTTTGTAATAACAGAAAACAGAATATGACAGAATTTAAGTATAGAGTGGCAAGTGGCTTGGACAGAGTTAGTCTCTTAGCCCAATCTTGAATTTCATTTAGACAGTTATAGTTGCCTTTTCTTTTTTTTAAGAGAAGGCTGTTTTTAAGGAATATCCTAGACAATAACATTGACATGATTTTTACAGTACTCAGACTCCTCCATCATCGGATAACATTAAGATAAGTTGATATTTTGGGCTTGTTTCCATTAAGTATATATTCAGGAATGGATAAAGAAAATGAAATATAAAAGAAAATAGAACTCTTCCCAAGATAGTATTTACTAAGGCAGTGTAGCTTACCAGTCCAGTAGGAGCATATGGTAGAGAAGATCTATCACTTCACTATTAGAAATCATTACTCTTGATTTTTGTTCCTAAAGAATTTATACGTGTTATGTCATCTTGGGTGAGAAGCCAAGGTTAAAGATTTAAGCAGTTGCTATAAAGAGATCACATTTTTATTGTTTTTCAGAAAGAAAATACAATTTTATGAATGCAAATTTCACTGCTCCTAAATGTCCAAAAAAATGTTCAGCAAAGGAAATCTGAGTGAGATAAGTCTGTGCCTCTGTTGTATGGAGCTGAGAGACTGATGTCATCCTGCCTTTATGAGCTCCAATTTTGGGAGATTTGTGCTGTCTCTTGAGCAGTGGGTGTGGTCCAGCATGCGTGGCAGTGGCTCCAGACCCTGCCTGGGGAAGGAGCCAGCTTCAGGATACCTTCTAGAGAGAGGAACCACTTGCCTCTGCCTTTCCTGAAAGGCAGGAAACACCTTCATGGAAAAGTCCTGACATGTTGACACAGCAAAAACTTAAGCACATAGCAAATATAAAATGAAAAGTGGATGCTCTTAGTCCTTTTCCATTTAAAATTCATTTTGGAGTAGGAAATGGATTTTTTTCTCAAGCAGATCTATCTATTTGTTCCTGAAGTATCTATCCGCCACTGAGGAAAGAGGACAGAAGTGAAAAAAATAATCTCTTACATATTTTTTGAGAAGTGGGTTGAGGAGAGTGATGGTGGCTGGCTTGTGGGAGGGAATGGGTTAGTGTTGTGAGATCAGGAGCAGGATGAAGGGCTTCATTCCTTACTGTGCCCCAACTCATGCTCACCTTCCTCATTTCTTCCCCTTCTCTCATTGTGTCTTTTGCTCCAATTCTGCCTGATTTAAGCTTTAATGTCTGATATTTTAAAATATGGTTCAGCCTGGTATAGTGATGTATGTCTGTAATCCCAGCAGCTCGTGAGGCTGAGGCAGGAGGATTGCGAGTTCAAAGCCAGCCTCAGTAACAGTGAGGCGCTAAGCAACTCAGTGAGACCCTGTCTCTAAATAAAATACAAAATAGGCCTGGGGATGTGTCTCAGTGGTTGACTGTCTCTGGTACCCACCCCACCAAAATAAAAATATGGTTCAAAATAAATGTAGCAAATAGTTAAAAACACTGAAGATATGTATATGAAGGATATTGCTGATCTTTTATCCTCCATTTTATGATTAAGAACTCTTCTGGTGAAAGGACTTCAGATAGCCTGTCAGGCTGTGCAGATCTTGAAATGGATTTAGATTTGTACCCATGGCTATTTTGTTGCACACAGTGTAATCAGATATATCTGTTAACCTTTGGCCAGCACCATCATCACCTTCAAATGAAAACACATATTGACCACCCCGTCTGAACACTGATGAGTGAGGTCAGATGGGCTCTGCCTCGGGACAATTTCATATCAGCTGAGGTCCGAATGGTGAGCTGAAAATGTCCCACCAAAATTCATGTCCACCCCTAACCTCAGCTTGTGACCTTATTTGGAAATAGGGCCTTTAGAGACATAGTCAATATAAGGTTGTACTTGTCCTTGTAAGAAGACAAGAGCCGCACAGTGAGTGTACAGGAGGAAGGGAGAAGTGAAGAGAGAAGCAGAGGCTTGTGGGATGGGGTGGCAAGCCAAGGAGGCCAGGGATTGCTGAAGGCTTCCATAAACTAGGAAGAGGGATGCGATCCTCCCATAGGGCCTTCAGAGGAAACATGACCCCACCAACATCTTGATTCTGGAGTTCTAGACTCCAGAACACTAAGGGAATACATTTCTGTTGCTTTCTGCCATGGATTTTGTGATGCTTCATACTGGCATCCCCAGGAAAGGAACACATCATCTCAGGAAGAAATGGAGAGACACCTATAAAACAAGGTAGTCACCTGTGGACACAGCACAGGGAGAAAAATGAGTAAATATCTCAGAGAAGAGACCCAGCCTGTCCCAAAATAATTCCCACATATGGGGACAAACAACCCAGACAGGGACCTGTGTTTCTGTACACAGGTCGTTTCCTTCCATGGCTCAGATACAAAACAAATCAGCATGTGTGAGCAGGACTGAGTTCTTCAAGCCCAGATATGTTCACCTCAGCTGAAGAAGGTTCCATCCAACCTCTTTACTGAATGACCATTCATTAAGGGTCTCCCCACACTGTATCTAACTTCTCCATGTTCTGCTCTCACTGAAGAGCTGCCCTGCTCTTATTCTCTGCAATTCAAGCCAGGTTCTCAAGGTAGCTTGGATTTATCTAACAGCCAGAAGTTATTCTGTGTCCTTACACAGGTAGCATGACATGATATACGTGTCATTTCTGGAAGTAACTTCAGCAGCTGGGTACAGAATGAATGCTTTCTGCACTTACTGTGAAACCAAGCTGCATTTCCCAGTAAAATATCACAAATCAATACCCTAAATATCCCTGTTGTGGCCATTATCATCATTTCAGAGTAAGCTGCAGGTAAAGCCTTGCTAGCATCCTCTTTTTCCTGTTAATCTAAGAGGCAGCTAAATAAGAAATTCAGATCTCCGTTATTGTATAGCTGCACTGTATTTAGTCATGGGTACTTGCGACTTTGTCTCCAGCCTGAGCATGTGCACAAGGCTGGGTTTGCTAGCTTCCCCAGCTCATTTCCTGGTGCCCCTGAGTCGTTTATTTATTTTTATTATTCTATTCCCACTTCAGCATCTTGTCCTAAAGGCCAACAATATACAACCCTAATTTTATTCCATCTATCTTTGTGTACACAAGAATGATATTAAGCCATCAAAGTAGCTAAACTTTGCCTTTGCTTATGAGTATAATTAAACTCAGACACTCAATTAGTCATTTTAACTCATATAATGGAAGAGTGCTCAGTCCCACAGTGCCACTAATTCTAGAGTGACTGAGAAAACCCCATCATAAAGTAATGCTAATGATAATCACGCTCTAGCTGGAATGCTCCAAGGACATTTATTTTATCTGGTTTACTCTTGCATTAGCCATGACTAAGAAGGGGAATTAGTACTATTTTTTTGTTAAGGTCAGGTTATTGCCAGTATTTTTCATCTATTCAAAAAGAGTCTTACAAGTGCTTTTAAAGTGTTTTTTGATGAACTGTGGACTGCCTTAACCCAGTCTCCACCAGGCCAAGGGTTTGTAGCTCTGCCTGGAGTACTCTCTGGCCAGGGTCTCTGGAAGGGACAGGACTTGGTCTCTGTGGTGCGAGAACAGAGGAGACACTCACCCCTTGCCCCATCCCTCCCCATCTCCCACACCCTCTCTGTAAAGCAGAAGAAGTTCTTTACTGGGCATTCTCCATGTTTAATATAATCAGAATACCTTGTTTTCTTGAGTCAAGACTCAACAGTGAAGGTCATCTACTGTGAAGGGAACGGAATTCACTGGGGGCATGAGCAGGGGTATTAAGAACTCATCCAACTGGTTGGCACCCACCAGAGCAGCCCCACTGGGGATAGGGCTTTACCTCCCCAGCATGTCTAGCTCACTGACCCCAAGCCCAGCCAATTGGAGGTGGTGGTCTCTATTTGCATCAGGTTGCTCAGTTGACATGACAGAGTACCGAGGAGAGGGTGGCTTGAGTAACAGAGATGTCTGCAAGGATGTAGAGGCCAGGAGTCTGAGTCATGATCATTGGGGTTGGTTCTTTGAGGACCTTGTCCTTACCTGTAGCTTTCTGGCTTCTCCCTGTGTCTTCCCATGGCTTTCTTCTGAGTATGTGTCCAAATTTTCTCTTCTTATAAGGATTCCAGTCAAGTTGAATTAAGACCATTGATAAAGACTTCATAAATTGTTTCTTCTTTAAAGACCCAGTCTTCAAATATAGTCGCATTTTGAAGGACTTCAGGTGAGGACCTCGAGTATGAATTTTAGGGAGACAAAATTCAGCTTGTAGCTCTCATAGTGGGTTTTCCTGTTTCTTTTCACTTTGGGAAATAATTTTTAATAAATGAAACATTCTTATGTCAAGTTCACATTGACCAGTATGAAGCGTATATGATTCATGTGCAATATAAATAAAAATCATATTTATTCTCTAACTTTTAAAAAAGCTAATGTTATTAGTCTCTATTTCCAGATGGAAGTGATCATAAAAGTAGTCTATAGAAAATGTTCCATACATAAGCTAACACTGTCACAAAAGTTCCTGTATGAGGGACTTTCAGAAAAGTACTTATATAGAAGACTATAGAGGCCGATTAATGAGTACTAGGCTTTTTTTTTTTTTGGCATAGTTAACTGATGAAATCAATAGTTTTATTTAGTGATAAAATATGACTTTCAGAAAATCTCTGTACATATTCATCGTCAATTCTAATTGATGAATCAAAGTGTAAATAAAATGACCTCCGATTAAGAATCAGTTTGTCTGCATTTGCACCCCAGTTTTGCAGCATCTTGGCCTCAGTTTCCTGCCTGTGAAGAAAGGTTTGGCCTGCAGACCTTCATAAGGTGACAAAGAAACTACAACACATTTGGGGTATTTGCTGGCTGACCCCAGACATTCTCTAAGTGAGGATCCAGAAGAGATATACCCAAGTGGGCATATCTCTTCTGGATATGCCCACATGGATCCCCAAGTGGATTCTCCTCAGGGAGTGCCATGGCTCTGGGGCCCAGCTGTGGCCTTACTGGTGTAATACTGAACCTTGAAACTGGAAGACCATTGGGAGGAAATTAATTTCTGAAAAAGCCCCTTTTAGAAACCCATTCTGATGTTTCTATCACATGCATGCTGCCTAATGCAGGTGTCCCAATAATCCTGTGAGGCAGGAATTCTGATTCTATTTACAGATCCAGAAGCTGATGCTCATAGAATAAGCATTGTGGTGAGCCGTTTCTGCTGCTTATGCAGACTTGGTCGCCATTACAAGATGGCGCTAGCTCCGCTGTGGTTTATGATAAACAACTCCTTGTTTTGGGAGAGTTGGCACATAACTATAATACACCCTATGAGAAAGATCCACATGGCGGCTTTGCATTGGGACTTGGTATGCTTTATTAGGCTGGGGGGTACGGATGTGAGGGAGAAGCTTCCAGAGACACATAATTAAAGGCCTAAATAAACTGTTGAGAGAAGAATCCTATGTCGTGTCCTCCTTGCTGGCGAGGGGTCACGGCAGTTGGTAGCCCAGACGGGGAACACCTCCTTGGACCCAGGATCCAGAACTTTCAGCAGTCAGGGTGGTGCACCGGTAAGTTCCCAGGTAAAGTGGGAATCCACAAATGAAAGCAGGGCGCTCCTCGGTAATTAAAGAGAGATCAGGGAAAAAATAATAAAATAAGACGCTCCTCTGTAGATAAAGAGAGAGCGGGGAAAAAATAATAAAATAAGATGCTCCTCTGTAGATAAAGAGAGAGCAAAAAAAATAATAAATAAGACGCTCCTCTGTAGATAGAGAGAGCAAAAAATATATATATATAAATAAGACGCTCCTCTGTAGATAGAGAGCGGGGCTTTTCTACTTTCACTTTCTTCATAGTTTTGAAAACATTATGGGTGTTAACTCCTCAAGCCCAATTTTGCTGGCCTTGGATGGGTTACTGCATTCTAAGGGACTTAAAGTGAAGCAAAGCACATTACAGAGGTTTTTAGAAGAGACTGACTCTATAGCTCCTTGGTTTGCTTTTTCAGGGAGTCTCACGATTCCCAGTTGGGATAAATTAGGGAAAGATCTAGATTTCGCTTACAAACAAGGAACTTTAAAGGGTGGTACCATTCCACTTTGGGAATTAGTGAGGGGGTATATAATGGATGGTAAATGCCAAAAAGCTGTGAGCGAGGGTCAAGCCGTTCTTGAGCAATTGCATGAAGAAAAATTGGAGGGGTCACATAGCGAGGAAGCAAAAAGTATTAGGAGTAAGAGTGATGAACAGACAAGGGAATCTAAAGTTAAACAGAGGAGAAGGCTCTATCCGGACTTGACTGAGTTAAAAACTCCCAAGGACACAAGTAGCTCGGACAGTTCTGAGGAATTGGACAAATTATTACAACAATTACATAAAACTAAAATAAAAAAGAAAAAATGAGAAACAACAGGTGTAAAAGCCTGCTATGAGAAGGGTAATAAATCCAGTTCTGGGGAGGAAATTAAAAATCTAGAGGAGGAGCCAATACTTGATGCTGCTCCACCTTCCCTGTGCCTCCAGTAGTTCCGCCCCCGTATGTGGGTGGAGTCCAAGGCTCCGGGAGGACTTTTCATTCTCAAGTTTGGAGAACAGTTAATACAGACATGGGACTAACATACCCAGTTTTTCAGGACAATAATAGAGAAAGATACCATGAGCCTTTAGATTTTAAAATAATTAAAACTTTGGCTGAATCCGTCCATACTTATGGCATAGACGCTGCTTTCACCCTTACTCAGGTGGAAGGACTGACTAGATTCTGCATGACCCCTTAGATTGGGCTGGCTTAATCCAAGCCTGTGTCTCCTCGGGAAAATATCTAGATTGGAGAGCAATCATGTTAGAGGGTGCAATAGAACAGGCTGCTCAAAATCACAGCAGCTATAGTAATATCCATAGCAGTGTCTGCTGCTGCAGCAATTACAGCTGGAGTAACCATGGCCAGCCAAGTACAAACTGCTGCCACTATTAATAAAGTTATTCAACAAACTTCCACCATACTCAAATCTCAAAATATAGTAATCAACATCTTTTGTCAGGGATTTTAGCTGCCAACCAAAGAATAGATATACTTCAAGCTCAGATAGAAGAATTGTCTGACCTGGTACTTTTGGGTTGCATTGACCAACATGCACATTTATGTATAACCTCTATAAAATTTAATGATTCCAGGAATGCTTCCCGCATCATCGGTGACTATTTGGCTGGGAATTGGTCCATGACAGCGGAAGAACTAATCCAGTCTCAACTGACTCAAATAGCTGTTTTGAACAACACCCGTGTCATACCAGTGACTTTGGGACAATTCACCCGTTGGATTTCTTCTGCTTTTTCCTTTTTTTAAGGAGTGGGTAAAAATAGGCATTTTTGATGCAATGTGTTGCTTTGGTATGTTCCTCTGTTTGTGGTTTCTCTGTCGCCTTAAGGCCCGCAATGCTCACGATAAGGCTATGATCATACAAGCTCTTGCAGCTTTAGAAAATGGCAACTCACCTCAAGTCTGGCTTGCGCATCTTAAACAGTAAATCTTTGACATGGTCATTGCACCCCAAGTTATTATAACATTGCACTGGGATTGACATATCTTTCCTCGTTATTCTCTTAGTGTTGGAAAGCCCTTGCACTTTGCAGGTCTTGATACCATTGCACGCAGATGGGTTTCCACACTAGTGCTTATCTATCGCCTTAAAGTCTGTGCCTTTCTTTCAGGGTGCTGCCAACTTATTTGTAGCTGGATTGCTAGACAGCCACAATTCAACCTCAGTTATCCCCTCTTGTTCACCATCGTCACGATACAGGATGCAAAGCAAGGCACTGCACTTGAGTGATCCATTGAGAAGAGGGACCTCAAGGGGAGCATGTCCTATTGCATTCGGGTTTGACGTCCACGCCCCATCCACGCCCCACCCCACAAAAAAAGGCGTCGGCTGATATGGAGTCAGATCTAGGGAAGGGCCCTCCTTAGGACTGAACCATACTATGCAGCCACTTCTGCACAGTGGGATAGGACCTCTACTCTCGCCTGTATTATTTTAAGAAAACAGAAAGGGGGAATTGTGGTGAGCCATTTCTGCCGCTTATGCAGACTTGGTCGCCATTACAAGATGGCGCTAGCTCCGCTGTGGTTTATGATAAACAACTCCTTGTTTTGGGAGAGTTGGCACATAACTATAATACACCCTATGAGAAAGATCCACATGGTGGCTTTGCATTGGAACTTGGTATGCTTTATTAGGCTGGGGGGTATGGATGAGAGGGAGAAGCTTCCAGAGACACATAATTAAAGGCCTAAATAAACTGCTGAGAGAAGAATCCTATGTCGTGTCCTCCTTGCTGGCGAGGGGTCACGGCAAAGCATAACTTCCCAGAGACATACAGCTTGCAAGTAAAAGAAGGACGCATATAAAGCCTAGATTGAATGATGATGCCTTTAGGTCCCTGCCACTCTGCTGTGTTCCACAAAACAAAGACCAAGCGATGCCCCCAATGACGTGCATATGTGTTTGTTTACAGTGAGGGCAGATGTGACACTCAGTCCAGATTCTGGGTCTAAACACAAAGTTGGAATTGATAGTGGATAGAAGAAATTTACTTAGGGAAAACACCTGAGAGGAAAATGGGAGGGAACCAAAGGAACTAGAAGAACCATCAAACCATGGCCCAAGTCTGACCCCAAGTTAAAGAGACAAGGAAGGAAGGAAGGAAAGGAAGGTGTTTTGGTTAGGTGTTCATCACTGTGACCAAAACACTGATGAAGAACAACTTAGAAGAGAAAAAATTTATTTTGAACTCACAGTTTCAGAGGTTCACCCCTTGATTGGTCAGCTGCATTGCTCTGGGCCTTAGGGAATGGGGAGCATCATAGCAGAAGAATATAGCAGAGGAAAACTGCTCAGCTCATGGTGTCCAGTAAGCAGAGAGAGAGAGAAGGAGGAGCTGGGGGACAAAATATAACCCCCAAAGGTATGTCCCCAGTGACCCACCTCCTGAGTCATGCCCTCCCTGCCTTCAGTTACCACCCAGTGAGTCCTTTTAGATTATAAATCTATCAAATGAACTCATCCACTCACTGGATTGCAGCTTGCATAGTCTAACGTTTCACCCCTAAACATTCCTTCATTAACATAGGAAACACTAATATTCCAACCATAACATAAGGAAGTAAAGGAAGGAAGGGCAGGTGAGCAGTTAGTGGAAATCTGCTTAGACTTAAGCAGAATTCATCTAGACAATCAGAGAGTTCTTGAGCCCAGCCACCCTTCAAATGAACCACATCTCCCAGGAACAAGTCCACCTTGCCACTGCAGCTGATCTCTGTGGCTGGGAGTATACAGAGAAGAGGAAGCCCTAGCATAAAAGAAGGCAAAGAAATAAACTTCAGGGTGCAGTAGCCAGGGCCCGTTAGTCAATGGCACTTCTGCAATCAGTGATCTGAGTGGTGTGTTTTCATCAGATGACACATCAGATAACCTTTTGATAGCACTTCCCTTCTGTACACACTAAGCTTATATAAAATGCTACGTTATCATCAGGAAGCTACTGGATATAATATAAACATGAGTTGTATGAACCAACATTTGGTTCTCTTGGGGTACATTCTTTCAGACCTCTAACCCTGTGGTAGGTGCTGCAGGTGATGGAGAGAGGATGAATCCATGGAATTTATTATTGGAAGCCCTGAAGAACATCATTAAAATAAGACGGTCTGATGTGTAAGTCCACACCTGGCTGCCCTGGAGTGGGCAAGTTGGGGTGTTTTCCCAAATTAGTGCCTTAGGAGATAATAATATTGTTTAATTTCCATGGCTTCTCAACTTTTTATTACTGACACATTTTTTTACACATAATTTTTTTTTGCCATTGACTAGTCTAAAACTTATGTCTTAGAGCTCCTGAGATTTCCATCTTCAGGATTTTATATCTCCTTACCTTTCCATTACAAAAAAATATGAAAGGTTTTCTTTTTTTTTTTTTAATCTTCAAAAGATCTTAGAATCCCCTCCAAAAGACTACTAGATTTGTGCAAAGTTCTTTCTGTAATTTACATTTCCTGGAAGAGTAATAGGAATTATTTCTTTCTAAATGTTATGTTTTTTCCTCCAAGCTAGAAAAATGAATAGAATAATTTTACCTTAAATATAAATGATGAATATAAAACATCCATCAAGCTAGTCCATCTTAAAGTTTCTATAACTTATTTCTGCAAATTTAATCTACTTAATTATAAAAACTTAAAGGCTCTAACTAAAATTTGTTTTATATTATTTATTCTATAATTTATAAGTATGGGCTTTTTTAAGAAATGAAGAACAAATATTAAATTTGTTCTAATTTTAATGCACCAAATAAAATAAATAAACAAAATAACCAAGCCATTTACCAGATTTGGGACAAAACAATCAATGAGGTGATTGCAGTGAACAGATAGCAGACTGCAGGTGTAGTGCCCTCCATCAAACTCAGATGGAAGTCCTCAGCTTGAAGGTGTGAATCCTCCTGGAGGAAAAGAAACCTGAGCTGTGGGAGCCAAAGAAGGCATTCAGCAAGCACCATTTCAGAGGTTCCCACCCAGCGTCTGGTAAATGCAGAGTGAAGAGCCGGATGCTCAAGTTCATGCTGCGTGCATCTCTTGATCATCTCGTACAAAGCTGCTCATTCTGGAAACAGGATTATTCTTTGCCCCTTCATGGTCTTTTTCTTGAGTCTGGTGGACCCTTAATTAACCAAGAAGATTTTGCATTAAACTTTCATTGTTCCTTAGTTGACGCAGAATATTTGGAATAAAAGAGTAGAAAGTCTCCAGTTGCCATTCTGTCTTCATGGGCCTCCTTTCAGGGTTAATGATTTTCTCATGTGGGCTTAGTGCTGTCCTCAGGAGTTACACTGGGCCTTTGATGGATCGCTGCAGGGAAAAGGCTGATCAGCAAGTCTGGTTCCCTAGGTCCCTTGGGTCTGGATTTCTCAATCAGCCTTTGCACCTGTGAGGTGGAGAAGAAAGCTGTAGTGTCTCGGAACATGACTGCTGATGGTGGGTGGGGATTTCATAGGAAGCAGAGGTGCCTTGGAGTGAGCTGGGGCTGCTGTACTGGGTTCCTGCCTGGCATGATGAGCCCAGAATGCGTTTCAGTGATGAACTCATCATCATCTTATACAAAGCTGCTCATTGTGGAATTAGGAAGCTCCTGAACGTAGGTATCCTTATTCCTCCATTCTTATCTAGAGTTCTTGTTCTAAACTGACTGGAGTCTCTGGAAATACCAATTTAAAAGTTTTCCTGCATTAGAAGAGCCAAAGGGAGGACAGCCCTGCCCAGGTTGCATGTGCAGTCTGCATGTTCTCACCTGGGAAAGCTTTAAGCAAAGAAGAAACATTTAGTAATAATGTGTGCAAACGAGTTGACAGCCCTCAACACTTGGCTGTAAGGACACTGTGTTTCTCTGTGTCATAAATTCATTTTTCAGTTGTTCAGTCTGCTAAATGAAAGGACAGATGTGCCAGGAGTTCAGATTAACCCCATGTCCTGCATTATTGTTCCATAGAAGTACAGACACATCATTATTCCCCATTAACAGGCTCTAAACCAGCAAGGAAGATGTGCTATGGATGCACTGATGGGAGTTAATAAATCCCTACAACTAATTACTTTTCTCTTAAGGTAACTTGTTACCAGAAAGTAGCTGTGTTTGCACAAATATTTTTATGTGAGAATGACCATACCCAGGAACAGGCAAGCAGATTAATCATCCACCATAATTCTCCATAATAGTCCTATCTGGACTTTCATGTCCAGAGCATTGTTCTTCCTGGGGCTGCATTTAGCCTGACCTTAATTGGGACCTTTGATGTAATTGATAATTGCAGGCTAATTTATATAAACAAACAAGGATTCTGCCAAATGAGTGTTGTCACCAGGTCTGGAATTTAATGCTCTTGTACCTCTCTTTTGTGCACAGGTTTGGGTCAGACAGTGGGAGCAAATGAAGCTTACTGCAAAACATAATTATTTCAAATCAGAACTAAAAGTGTGACCTTTTAAGGCCTGCCAGGAGGCGTGGTGTGTTGCCTGTCACATTAAGTGAGTGTTCACACTTTCTGGAGGAGACTGACTTAGTCCTTTGCTCAGAATCTGACTGGGCCTGAAGGGCAGTCTTTCCCCTCAACGTATATGAAAGCAGTGCTAATAATCTTCATTCTAGAAGAGAAAGGAACTTTACTTATTTCTCCTCTCCATGCAGCACTGTCATCCTGGCTAGCAAACATGATTAAATATCATTTGTCCTTGACCCCTGTCACTCCTAAGCAGCTGAAATAGATTAAGAGGCTGGCACTTCCTAAATCAGATGGAGCGGAATGTCCTCAGCCAGACCTTCGGTAATAGGCTTACAAAGAACCGATTCTGGAGTTTATTAGGAATTTCCAGATCTTATTCGTATTTGAGGGGAGATTATTGAGACAGATTATCCTCTTCTTTCCTTTCAAGCACCCAGCCAGGATGCTCTGCCAATTCCTTCTAAACCTACAGAAGTCAGCTGTCCCCATACTATCCAAAAATTATCCTGAGGAGAGTGAGAGACGGAGAAGTAAAGTAACACGCAGGGACACGTAACCCCCATGTGGCCACCTCAGGCTTTAACATTGACAATTTTACCCACATGTAGTGGGTATTTTACTGTTACAGTTATTCAGGTGATAGGCCATCCTCAGGAAAGTTGTAAGGCAGTCTGACAAGAGGAAACCATAAGCCCATTCCTAAATCCATTGTTGTTCAGTTAAAAAAAAAAAAAACACTCATCAAATTAAATTAAAAGTGATTGTTATTGGTTTCATGGTTTAGTTTGTATGTAATTTACAAGTATGCTTATGACTTCCTTCTGAGAAATGTATACTTAGTTTTATATTTGTATTTAAATAGTTTTGTAATAAAAAATTGTTTAAGACAACCCTGAAAGGTCAAAATACTCTTACAAGGTCCTGTATCTCAAGTTTGAGAACCCAGTGGAGTGACATTTCTTGTCTAACCTCCTCATTTTATCACTTACAATGTTCCTCCTGCCCCAAGGCCCAATACGATTCTGTTTGCTCTTACAAACCTTGACCCTAGAACAACATGGAAGAGCACACCACATGCACCCCTGGGGTACACTGGACGCCGTAGCTCACCTCCCTTTGATTCTCTCTCTCTCACCCTGTGTGTAACTATCTCCTCACATGATATTTCCCTCCATGAGGACAGGAAATATGTTCTCCTTGCTGTTCACACTCTTTGGGCAGAGCATGCAGGGTTCTGCATCTAGTAGATATCCCATGTCTGTTAAATAAAAAGAGCTCCACCCAATGACTACGACCACCCTGCACTGTTAATTTATCTGCTTCCATGTTTCACAAATCCCTGGGAGACTGAATTTTGTAATCTTACTACAGGTTCTCCAGCAAGCACCCTCTGGTCTGTGCTCCAAGGCCTGCAGGAATGGAGAGCTCATTCTGGGGGAGGCACCATGCTGGTAGGAGTGCCATGGGGGTCAGTCCATCTTGAGACCATATTAGAAAATCTAGTATGGTCTTTTTGCCATTGCATTAATAATATCATATTAGACTTTGCACCGCTGGGCCCAGTTCTGCTCTTTGGTGTTGACTGAACCAGCCTTGTCCATCAGTACAAAGAAACATACCTGACAGTTGGTTTCCTTCTCCATTTTCTCATGAGGGAACTAAGGCCCAAAGGATTTAACATATTTGCCTAAGGTCACTCAGGTGAATACAGAGGCAGAGACAGTTTCACATGTGAACTTGGCCCTCTGAATTGGAAGCTACTGAAAGATCTACCCCACGTCTCCAGTTCATTTGTACCTTCCTTACCACTTCCTTACCACTAGTCCTTGGAGATTTAAAATGAGTGTTTCTTCAGTGGATGAATAGGTGCAGGAATTAATCATTCTGGGACCAATAAATGTAAGCTAAGTAACCAGATACTGTACCCTGCAGTTTCAGAAGGCAGGCAGCAATTAGCCTGGGCTATTTTGTGGAATAAAGCCACAAGGTGATTCATGAGACTATTTGGAGATGATACAGGATTCCGGTGAGATTCTTGCAAGAAACACTACACTACAATATGCTGCAAAAGAGGCAGCATTTGGTAACTTGGCTCATGAAATATACAACATGGGAACAGCCTGAAGCGCTGCTGAGCTCTGTCCTGGCATTTCCCTGAATTCTCTAAATACATGGAGCAAAAGCCTCTGAAGGATAGGGGTGAAGCTGCTCACTCCACCTGGGAAGTCAAGTGGGCAGACACTCAGTGATGGAAGGCAACCCCCTTTGCAACTTCCTCTGGTGGAAGGAAGGAAGAGCCAGGGCATCCTGCCCTAGACAGAGGCAGCTCTGCCCAGTCACTGGGGGTGGCTATGGTATTGCAGCAGAAAAAGGAATTGAGGGTTTGATGCCAGTAGCAACAAAGGCCAAGTGTCCAGGCAAGGCCAGTATTTGGTCAAAGGTGATAGCAATGGTAGGTAGGCCAGGTATCTGCAAGAGAAACCACATCATCTTTTGTCAAAATCAAGACTTGTCCTTGTCCACAGAGGCTATCAGTGTGATGACTCCCAGGAGGAGAACAGAAAGGAGCTTCAGGAGAGGGACTTGGGGTGACATGTGCTGGAGGGTTGGAGGCTGGTGCTCAGCCTAAGAGATATCAGGGAGCTGGAGAGTAACAGCCATGAGAAGGAAGTTCTCTAGGGCTGTAGAGGCAACTTTCAGAACAGCCACATGGACCATGAATGAAGCAGATTGAGTGATGGTCCTGAGAGAGATGGCAGCTTGTCTGGCAACTAAAGGAGATGGGGTCATCCAAGAACTTCCTGAAGCTTTCCCAATATCCTTGGAGAATTGAACTGGTTTTCCTGCAACTGAGCAAAATGAGAGTTCAAGTGATGATCATTTGGAAAATTCATGTGGCCTCATAAGTCTTTTCATGGAAGAAAACTGAAATTTCAGCATTTGACAGCTTCCCTGGCAGACAGGGGACATCCACTGTGATGAAAATGAACTTCCCCAGAGTGCTAAGACTTCAGTCATGGTCATAAGACCCAGACCTCCAACTTCCAAAACCAGCTTAATGCTGAGAAAGCTTTTGTGGATCCAGAATTTTGCAAGGTGGTACTAACATAAGTATTGTGAAAAAGAGTACTTTACCCAAGTGGTTGGCCTTCTTCAATGCAATCTGCCCATCTTTCAGGAGTGAGACTTTGACTCTCGCATGTACTCTTAAAGAGTATCCTCCAGGTTTACAGCTTTTTTAGTCTTCTAAATTTATATTCTTCAATTCTCAAGAAGCCTACTTCATTTTAAGAAATTTTGGAAATGTCTAAAAAAAGTCATTTTGAGTGAATTACCTCTCTTGTAGATGACGGGAAGGATGTTTTCTTTGATTTATTTTTCTCCCTTTGTTTCCAGAGCTGTAGCACACAGTAGGGGTTTGCACCCTTATCAACATACATCGGAGGCAGGACAAATCAATGGCTGAAGAAACCACACACAAAGAACCAGTTAACCAATCAACTGACTTTTCTTTGGCTTCAGGTGATTCCTCATTGTTCCTCCAAATACAGCCCACCTGTCCAGTAGTGGCCCCCATACAGCAGATGTCCCAAAGAGAAAAGTGAAATTTCGTTGGAATTAATACCTTTTTCTTACACTGATCTGCTTTTAAAGAGGTTTCTTTCATTTTTTTTGTTTAAGAATAAAACGTGCTATTAAACTAAAACAGAGCAAGATGGAGAGCCACATCTGAAAGCCCTGGACTCCTTGAAGGCCAGGCTGATCACCGCTTGCTGCTCCTCACTCTTTTATTCGATGGCGAATCCAGCTCTGACTTCCTTCCTGCAAAGACCTCTTCTATCTTGTTAAAAAAAAAACTCATTAGCACATTTTGTCTTTCCCTAAGAATGTTACTGAGTTTAGGTCATAACAAAATGAATTATGTAATCAGCCACAATCTTTGAATATTCCCCCTAAGTTTATAGAAGGAATGAGATCATCAAAACAAACCCTGACCCTAGGAAGAAGATAAAAACCATCTGGAGAAATGAGTCTGGTGAGTTTCCTGAGTCACAGAGATTGTCCATTCACAGAATCTCCTGTTCACACCTCTCCCTCCACTCATTCCTCACTCCAAAAATTCCACAATCTGTGGCTTCAGAGAAAAAGTGCTACATGTTGAGAATGTGTCAATCTGCTTTTGGAATTGATGGATGGTGCCCAGCAAGACAGGACTGCTGTAGTTCAATGTTTGATTGTCCTGGGTCCTTTCTTCCCCAATCACCTCTAACTCACCAGAATTCATTTATGGCAGTCAAGTCAGGAATTAAACAGAGGGTGGGGGGAGTTACTTTTTTTTCTTTGAGAATTTGTGTATAAAAAGTCATAAAACTGTATTAGTCTGGGTTCTTAAGAGAGACAGATCCAAAAGGATTTACAGTCACCCCTGGGGATTGGTTCCAGGACCTTTCCTGGATACCAAAATCTATGCATGCTTAAGCCCGTATATAAAGTGGTATAGTATTTGCATTTAACTTATGAACATTCTGGGTGCTTTAAATTATCTATAGATTATTTATAACTCCTAATACAATGTAAATAATTGTCTTGCTGTGCAATTTAGGAAAAAATAAGAAAAATATCTGCATGTTTTCAGTAAAGATACAGCTTTAAAAAATCTTTTTAGTCTAATCTGCTAACACAGAACCTTCCTGAATATGTAGATATAGATAAGATATGATATGATATAGATAAGATATAGATAAGATATAGATATCTTATAGATATATATATAGATAGATATAGATCTTATATATATTAGATATAGATATCATATATATAGATAGATATAGATAAGATATAGATATCTTATATATCTTATAGATATAGATATAGATAAGATATAGATATAGATATAGATATCTTATGTAGATATCTAGATAAGATATGAGAGAAGATTTATTAGAGAAATTCACTCCTGTGATTATAGAGTCTGAGAAATTCATAGTATGTCAATGATAAGCAAGAAACCTGGTTGTAGCTCATTCAAATCCAGAGGTCTCAGAACCAGAGAAGCCAATAGTGTAATTCTATTTTTTTGGTGGGCGGCGTACTGAGGATTGAATTCAGGGGCACTTGACCACTGAGCCACATCCCCAACCCTAGTTTGTATTTTATTTACTGAGTTGCTTAGTGCCTAGCTTTTGGCTGAGTCTGGCTTTGAACTCAGAAATCTCCTGCCAAAGGCTCCTGAGCTGCTGGAATTAGTGTACCACTGTACATGGCCAAAGGGTTTAATTCTTACTCTAAAGTCAAACGCCTAGGAGTCTGAGAGGGTGATTGTGCATGCTTCAGTGTCCAGAACATGGAGAAGCTCGAGTTATGATGTTCAAGGCACTAGAAAAAGAAGGCTCCAGCACTGAAAGAGAATTTAACCTTTCTCTGCTTTTTTGTTCTATCCAGTCCCTGATGACTGGTGTGCCCAGACAATATCTGGAGAGGGCAGATCTTGCTTTCTCAGTCCACTGATTCAAATGTGGGGGAAACATGCTCAGACTCACCCAGCTCTCTAGCTTTGCCAAATCTGTTAGTGCAGTTAAGTTGACACCTAAAGTGAACCATGTAGACACTGTATATCTCAAGTGTATTTAACATAGGAAGAAAACCCAATTTTATAATAATTAAGCATTTTCAAGCCCCCCATTTATCTGTTATTTATATAAGTGATATTTGCTGCAAAACCTAAGTTTTAAAAACATAATTTTATAAGAAAAATTTCTCAATCACCTCTGCCTAATCTTTTACTCCAGAGAGAACTGCTGCTAATTAGTGAATGGGATATCCATGAAAATAATAAAATTTCATTAAATCAAGCTGGGGCTGTAGCTCAGTGGTAGAGCACTTGCCTAGCATGTGTGAGGCACTGGGTTTACTCCTCGGCACCACATAAAAATAAGTAAATATATTGTGTCCATCTACAACTAAAAAAAATTTTTCTTAAGTTTCATTAAATCAAGATTGCCCACCAACTTTGAGTTATTTGGGGAGTAAAAAGGGCAACAGGATATGGTTATCAGTGGGTACAGTGGCACACACCTGTAATCCCAATCACTCAGAAGGGTGAGGCATGAGAGCTCAAGCAAGGGCAGCCTGGGAAACTTGCGAGACCTTGACTCAAATAAGAAGTAAAAAGGTTGGGGATGTAGCTCAGGGGTACAGTGACCCTGTACATCAATTCACCAACATTCTTTTCTGTCTCTTGCCCTCATGCTTGATGATAGGATGGTACTTAGCACCACAGTATCAATTCACATTTCTGGCACCTGACCCAGCCATGGTTTTGCCCAATCTTACACACATTCTGGATCTGCCCTTGTACTTGTTTCCTAGTCTACAGTTGCCAGCCTGATATTCGCCTGCATGCTAATGAGAGAAATCTCCAGATATACCAACAGGCCTCTCAGACACATCTCCTCCCTACACTTTTGGCCCATCTTGCCGCTATCTACCCATGCTATTGAGCCAGAGAACTAGAAAGCACCCTGGGCCCCCTTGCCTATACTCTGTACCACTCATCACCGAGTCCTGTGGATTTTCCTCTCTAAATCTCTCTCAAATCCACACTACCTCCCCTGAATTGCTTCCTAGCTGCATCTGCTTCTCAACAGATTGTAGGAGCTCTGCCAACCTCCTCTCCAAAAAGCCATCTTTCATCAGCTGTCTTCCCACATTCTGAGTGCCACAACCTCTTCCTTGCCAGGGAACCAGCTTCTGGACAGATTTACCTGCTCCCAGTCTTTCTTTGGAAAACAGCCAGGTATGTCCTCCCCATCCTTTTGGTCTCAGAATAGGTGCCATTTTCTAAGGAGGCCTGGCCCTGGTCACTCATTAAAATGACACACACGTGCACGCACGCACACACACACACACACACACACACACACACACACACGCACACACACTTTAGCATCTCTGTGTTTAAATCCCACTCTCCCATTGAATTGTTAACTGTTTTGGTCACTTCTTTATCTCCAGCATCCTGCCTGTGACCTGGAACAGATTTGATATTCAAGAAATATGTGTTGAATGAATGAATGAGCCAATAGTATTTTCTAACCAGTCTTTCTCTGGCCCCTTTTTATGTTATTTTATTCTCAAGCTGGAAAGGTCTTACTAACTTGCAAATATGATCTCATCACTCTGTTGCTCAAAATTTTAGCAAGGTCCAAGAACCTATTCAGACTCTCATGCTATCTCACACTTTCCCAGCACAGGTAATACCACTCGGGGACTCCTTGCAGTTGCCCATCTAAACAGCTGCCATTTTCCAAATGGACCAAGGAGTGTATCCCACTCCTTCCAGGTCCCCTCACTGTGTCCTGCTCCCAAAAGTATCCTGCACCCTCCAAACACTGGGCTCAGTGGTGCTTCTACTATACCAAAGGTTGGATATTGGGCTGTTTCTACCCTGCACACACACATGTATTCCTTGAGGAATCCACAAGGCTACTTACTTTCATATTTCTAGTGTTTCCCCTGTGCTTAGAGAATATGAGAGTTTAATCTTACTTAATTAGATTAACAGGGTGATACTTGTGTGAATTAGCATCCTGTCTAATCAGGTGACAGCAGTCAGGACAGGCCCTGAGATGGATGGGGGCTGTCCACACTGATCACCATGGGCACGCCCTGTGTCAGCTGAATGCCAGCCTGGGGCTGAGGAACCCCTGCAGTGCTCACTCATTCCCTGGGTGTCTCCCAAGGACAGGTAGCTGCAGAGCGAGGGGCACATTGCCTCTCCTCCGACAGCCTCTCAGAGGCTCTTTGGAAAACCCCTTCCAGCCTGGCAATCAGCACCCAGCCCGGCCCAGCGCCCTCTGCGAGTCTGCGCAGTTGTGATCACAGCACTCGGTGCCATGCATCTTGGGAGGGCTTCTCTTGAAATGTACCTGGGCCCCACCTGGGCTTTGCACAGCTCAGCTGCATAGTGATTTATTGTCTGGGGAGTAATTGTCAAAACTTTTTGTCGACTTTGTTCTATTTTGCTGAAGGGGGAAAAAGATGTATTTTGAAAAAAACAAGTCCAGGACACAGTACCTGCAAGGAATTAGCTGATGAATGGGAGCGGAAAGGCACAACAACTCGGGTGGTGTAATGCTCACCCAGTGAGCTCAAGCCTCCACCTCCCAACGTGAGTGCTGTGGCTGTGGCTGCAAATATATGCCCCCCCCTCCAGGAGAGGGCCAGTTCAACTATCGAGCTCTGACTATCTCCTGCATGCCAGGCCCAAAAACCCAACTTCTGATAAACTTTTCCAGAAAAACACCAGAAACATGGTGTCTCTGAGATGAACTCTCTGTGCAAATAGCCCCTGCCTGGATTTTATTCTTTCTGTAAATTTTTATGCCATTCCTGCAGTCACCCAGTTGTAAATGACTTCCTCCTCTGGTTGGTCTCACGGTTGGCTGTTCTGTGTGGAGACTGGTCGTGCTATCCCATGGACTTCTCCTGTGAGTCCAGCCTGTTCCACCTGCCTGGATTCCCTCGGCAGCCTCCTCCTCCATCAGCCAACCTCCATCAATAACTTCCAAAAACACAGCATTCGTCTGCTCCTGTCTGCTCAAAACTCTTGGTGTCTGTCCATCACATACCCTCTGTGTTTCCCAAACTTGCCTGAGGAGTTTGTCTTGACCAATGGGTTGAATTTTTAAATTTTAAAATGAGAATCCTGAACGTTCCAGTTCAGTAAGCCCAGAATAGTGTCAAAGCAGTGTTTGTATTTTTGGACATTCATATGATCAGAAAGTCCAGCAACACTGACCAGTAGCCCCGATGTCTTCCCACAGAGATCCTCCCCACCTGAATGGGCTCACCTCCCACTTCCTTCTCTACCTTGAGATGGAGGTTTGCTCTTATCATGCTGCGTGGTCTGCCCTGATGGGCTGAAAGTCTTTCCATGTTCCCCCTCTGGGATGTTCATCCCATTTTCCTGATGAAATCCCATGCGTCCTTCAAGGACAGGAATCTGCTGCTGCACAAAACCCTCCCCCATCTTAGTGCTCGCTCCCCTTTCCCTTTCCACCTTCTCTCCCTGTTGTCCAGTTATCCAGTAACTTGAAAGGAAAAGAAATTTTATTTTCTCACAGTTCTGGAGGCTGGGAAGCCCCAGGTCAAGCAGCCAGAATCTTTTCTAGCAGTATCCGAAACGGTGCAATAGAGAGACAAAAGGGGGGCAAACATCTGTCTTTTTATAAGGAGTATGTTTTCACAACTTGAAATCCATTCCTGTGACAGCAGTGTTACCATATCCACTGTGCCTTCATGACCTCATCATATCTTGGTAGACCCCTCCTGACATGATTGCCTTGGGGGTTCGGTTTCCAACAGGCACCTTTTGAGGATACCTTCAAAATGGTGATACCCCAGCTGGAGATTGGATAATCTTACTTATTCTGGAATTCTCCAGCACCAATTCCTAGGATGAGCCCTGGGAACTTAGCTGCATACCTGAGTCCTGACAATTCAAGGCCAACATCTGCCGCAGTCTGGCTGGACACAAATCATGAGCCACTGAAGCAGGAAAAAACTTTATTTCTGAACTCCACCAGCACACTTCACACACACTCCCGGGAAAAATGCCGAACCATGCCACATGGCTCGTCCAGGGACACACACTACACCAACAGGAAATCCCTCTTCCAGAATTCCCTCCTACCGCACTTCCCCAACCAATGGGAACTCTCCTGGAGTCCCATGAGAGCTCCAAAGTAGCAGGCCTAGGCAGACAGCAGGGGTCTAATCTCCAATTGAATACACATCTTAACATAACCATTATCATCTCAATGGCTTGCTGGGGTCACCTTTCAACCAAAAATGCCATGTGTCATTCCTACTTGGCTATGGCTCTCAGCAAATATCCAGATGTGAATATCCACTTTGGCCTGAGAAGCAGGCTGAGGAATATGCTGCATCCAGATGAATAGAAAGAGGCAGTTCTCTGGGAGGAGCTATTAGGAATTTGAGAGATTATTTTCAATTCATTTTGCTTTTCTAGAATGAGAACTTATGGGCTATTTACTTTAATTTTATTTTTAATGTTTATATGACAGAAGAGCTGAGATGCCTCCCACACACACACACACCACATCTCCCAAAGATGGTGTTACTTTCTTCCATCATTCTATTTTCTGAGGGACCCCTGAACTGAGCTGTGAGCTTGTTACCCCTAACTTATTAATAGCACCTCTGTCCAACAGCAGGCTGCTGCTCCTCTAAAGCAAATTCACAGGGAGCAAGAAACTCAGAACATTTTCAGGTTGAATTAAGTAAATATAGTGACAGTATGCAGGAAGGATGGCCCATCTAGCTCAGGAATGGCGAGTGTCAAGTTTGTCACAAGGAGTAAAATCACACTGCCCTCCTGAAAAGGCAAGTCAGAGTGCTGAGCCACAACCTCACCTCTTTGTCTGTCTGCTGGGGACACGAAGCCTCAGAGACTTTTTTCAGCAACTCTTCCTGTGATATGAGGTAGTCTAGAAAAATCTGCTCTGTGTTGTGCTGTGATGATTATCACATCTTGGCTGCTGCAAGAGCCAGGAGAAAGCAGAGAGATGGTTTGTATTCCCACACACTGGGATTCTGCAGGCATTTCTGAGTCTTTGTAGATGAGGAAACTGCACTGACTCTTGGTGCCAACATCCTAAGCAATAGCAGACATCTGTGTTCAAGAGCAGGTCATGCATTCTGGCATGACTAAGAACATGAAGAGAATTAAAGTACTATGAGTTAGGAAAGGCCAGTCGGAAGATGGGAGGGACACCTCACCACACCATCGCTGTATTAAACAGCCCAGAACAGAAAGTTAAGTGAAGAACACAAAGGATTTTTATTAGTATTAATGAGAATCCCCCCAAGTTATTCTTAAAGTACTTTCTTTCAACTCCCAATTGATTTCACTAAAACGTTACCAATATCTCATCCCTTATCATACCCAGCAGGTACCAGAATTCCATGAGCTTCCACTACTGGCTTCTCTAAGCCCCTGACAGAAGGGAAAGGGAGGTTTGTGAATGTGCCTACCCAGAGAATGACTTCAGGAAACAGCCAGATGGCTCCACTTGCCTCTGTCTACCTGCCATAAATAAAAACCCTCAGCTGCATGGCTTGCAACAGAGCCAAGTATGTGGTTCCTCCTGCACCACTTGGACCACAGGGGTCAACAGACCCAAGTAACCCACCCAAAGGCCCTCTGAGCTTTCCAGAATCATATTCCTAATTACTAATAGCTTAGCCCCAAATTGGACATGGAGGTTCAATCTGGGATGGCTGCAGGTGAGTTAGTGATGTTACTGCTGTTGGCTGGTGACGAGTCCTTGATTCCCCGATGTTGAAGAATAACACCAAAGAAGCACACCGAGGCAAGGTCAGAGTAGAAATTAGAAGTTTATTAAAAGACAGCAGAAAAGACTTCTTCCGAAGGAAGAACTTAGTGAGGCCCTAAGCAACCTCATAAGACCCTGTCTCAAAATAAAAAATAAAAGGGGTTGGGGAATGTGTCTCAGTGGTTAAGTGTCCCTGGGTTCAATCCCCAATACCAAAAAAAATAATAATAATAAATAAGTAAATAAAAAAAAAGAAATGTAAAGTCCGAGAGATCATCATGGCCTGGGCAGTACTGTGTTTGAGGGGTAAAGAAACCCAGAACTTACTCCAGCAGCGACGGAAGTGGCTTGTGAATTGTCCTTTCCTACACAAATCCTTATGTCCTGCCATCCTCTATCCTTTGCCACCCAGACCACACATCATTCTTTGTACCTTGACTTCTGCTTTTTCTTTCTCTTATCTAAAAGTTTAATCCTTTTTAAAATGTCATTGGTGCACCTTAGTTATACATAATAGTGGTATGTTTGTATGCACATGTAGCATTGACTGCTCTGTTTCATTCCCCCATGCCTCCCCTTCCCCTCCCCTTGCCCTCTTCTCCACTTTACTGATCTTTCTTCTATTTTAATGAGGTCCCTTTTTCTCTCCTATTTTCTCTCTAGCTTCCACATTTGAGAGAAAACCTGCGATTCTTGACATTCTGAGTCTGCCTTATCTCATTTTTCCTGAAAATATAAATAAAGCCTCTGGCTTGAGGTCTTCTGCATCTGTATTGCCTTCCACCACAAAGAATGAAGCACTTCTGTCGTTAACAATGTAACTATGTACTTTTCTCATCCTTGTGGAATTATGTATCTGGGTCTATTCATTGAGCCATTTCTCCATTCGTTCATATATCTACTGGCCAATCTATTTATTTTTCCATTCATCCATGGAATTAAAGTGTGCCTAACCCTGGGTTTAATATTCTTATGGATCAGACTGCTTCCATTCTGTTCCAAGTCTACAGAGTAGAAGGAAAATTCCATAAGCCATCTCAAGAGCATGGCTATTATCCCACATTGGACTTTATGTTGGACTAATACAACTTCTCCTCAGTATCAGGTCTAATTATATGCCCTCTTTATCAAAGATGGGGGTGGGGCAGATGTGAAAGAGAAATGCTAAGTCTGAGTTTTGGGTTAAGTATCCACACACGCTGTCATGTTTATTGCAGCATTATCCATAGTTGAGATAAGGATCAACCTAAGTGGCCATCAACAAGTGAATAAGGAAATGTGTACACACACACACACACACACACACACACACACACACACAGAATAAAATACTACTTAATTTAAAGGGGAAGGAGATTCTGTTATTCATGACAACATGGATGAACTTGGAGGACTTTATGCTAAGTGAAATAAGCCAGGCAAAGAAAGGCATGCTGCATGGTCTCATTTATAACCTGAATCCAAAAAAGTCAAGCTTGGAACTAGAGAACGAGATGGTGGCTATCAGTGGCTGAGCAGGGGGAAGAAGGTTTGGGGAGTTTGGGGTCAAAGAACATAAAACTCCAGGAAGACTGGAGAAAAGTTTCAAGAGATCAAGAACACAACATGGTAACTATAGATAAAAACAATCTATGGCATACTTGAATATTGCTAAGAGACTAGATTGTGTTTTGAACACAAAAAAGCATGTGAGGTAATGCCTATATTCATTCATTTATTTGATTGAGCTGTTCAAAGATGGGTAACCGTATCAAAATACACCATAAATACAGACAATTTTAATATTTCACATTAAAAATAAAATAGAAACAAAACAAAAGTCCAGGTATTCTGGTTCCTTTTCTTCTCACCTCCAAGACACCCAGAGTAAGTGCAGAGGAGACAGGAAAGAGCAAAGTGCTGAGAGCAGCTTCTATGGATCTGTGTCCCTGGATGGCTGTAAGGGTGAGCATCACATCTATTCCATCATTAAATGACCTTCAATTGCTCCTTCTCTTGTGGTCTCAAGAGCAGAAGGACTCCGGGGAAATGGAGTGAGAAGGGAAGCCCTGGAGACTGACAGCAAGCAAAGAGACACGGGACAGAACCGAGGCACTGGACCTTTCTCACTGACCATCCTTCCTCAGATGCGTTCTGTTGTGGGCCCTGCAGTTTTGACTTGTCTTTAAAGATCTCCTCATAGGAAATGGTTCCCTTTCTAATCCAGAGGTTACAACTCAAAAGTGTGCTCTTCAAAAAATCTTCGCCTACTCCCATTCACACCTTTGGACCAGGCAGGTCCTGTCCTGCAGCAGGACCCTGGTCTTTTCCCTCCTGATGTCCAAACTCCCAGGTAAACTGGATGTTTGTGGTTGTTAAGAGGCAAAGGCCCAGTCATGGGAGCCGCAAGATGAGCTGGTATTAACACACATCCCCGTTCTCATTAAAGACAGGTGCTTTTATTGATTGAAGAGTCAGAATCCTTTTCTTGACTCTGGTACCCATCACTTACCACCTGCAAATCAAGTCTGTGCAGCTCCTTCTCCCTCCACAGCTGGGTTGATCCATCTGACTATTCCATTCATTAGGCACAGCGTGAGGGAAGCATACACCTCATTGCTTTGTGGCCCATGCCTTATTTCCCCTATTCTGATTTGAAGAGAACTAATAGACCTTCTATCTTAAAATTTCCAGAGGAGTGAATTTCATAGAGCTGATTCTTGAATGCTTTGAAATGGAAAAAAAGAGAACAGAAAACAGGCTGCTGTTTGGATTATTTGCAAGCTCTCTGAAATTACTCTTTTTCTGCTTCGCAGGCATGGTGATTGACAGTGCCTTCCCCAGATAGTCAACTATTGGCATTGGCCAGGAGGGTGCTGTTCAAAATTACTTGAGTGTTTTTTTTAAATGTCAGTTGCTACTATTGAATGAAAACTAGAATTAATTTTCTATGGGTTAATAGCATTGCACAGCTATAGTACACCTGCTGAGTTTATAGACTTTGCAAATAACATTTACTCTCTCTTATCTCATCCCTGGTCTCTCAGAAATTCTGTTTTCTCATGGTTTTAGCCCTTCCTCATATCTGACTTATTTTGATAAGAGCAGATTAACTAACCCATGTGGAATATAAAGAAATTCTTTGCAGATGGGCTCCAGTGGCCATAGCATGCAAGGTCAAGCAGACAGGAAGCCAAAGTTTGTGAAGAGCCCCCTCCCACCCTGAGCTGTGTCCAGATTAAGAAGTCCCTGGGCACAGCCATGAAATGCATCTTTCCTGGCTGTAGGCCAAGGTTTCTGTTCGAATTTGATATAGTGAGGAGGGGGGATTGTTCTGTGCCTTCTTGGATATTTAGCAGCATCCTGGCTTTCTACACATTGGATTCCTGTAACTCTGCTTCACCAGGAGTGGCAATTAAGAGCATTTCCAGATATTGCCATACATCCTCTATAATGGTGGTGGTGGGGCTCCTCTCCAGTTGACCATCCTCCTCCCTTGTGCTCCTTGAGTTTAAGTTCTCTGGGGAAGGGTTGGGATGAACTGGGGAAGAGGAAGATAGAGGGAAAGAAATCAGGAAGAAGATGGGCTCTTGAATGCTTCAGCCCCTCCTGAGACCCCCCCCCCATGCTAAAAAAACTCACTGACTGACAAGTTGGCTGTGTGCTAGATCACCCAGGGAGCATAACAAAGTCCACTTGTGAGTCCAGCCCCAGGGTTGAGTTTATTGAGTTGGGGTGGGCCCTGCAAGCACTTTCTTCTCAAACCCTGTCAGTGACTCTGATGGGCTGCCAGGGTTGAGAACCACAGGCAGGTGACCACCTTGAGGCAGTGCTCAGCTCTGCAATCAGCTTGATATCATCCTGTCTTTGGATGATATTTCTCTGAGCATATACTACAGTGAGGAGAAACAGGTATTCTGCTAGCTCCCTTAGAACTTCCTGTGGACCACAGCTCCCTGTAGGCTCCCTGCATCTGCATTTGTGCAATAATCTTTTCAATCAAGCTCTATTTTTTGTCTCATTAACATCATCTTGAAATTTTGTCAGGACCAGTATAAAAATTTAGCAGAATAAAAGTGCAGAAAACAATTGCTGAATGACTATTTGATAGAAAGAACCATTTAAATAATGCTGTGGATTGGCTTCTGGATCTAGGTAAGTGGTCCCAAGTTCAGCAAATATTTGAGGATGTACACTATGCAAATACAGGTGAGGCTTGTGCTCCTGGCCCTAAAGAACATTATAATCTTACAATGATGTAGATCTTGGACCAACACCAAAAGTCACACTAGGTTTAAGTGTCAAATGTAAAGAACTAATACAAAGATAAAGAACTAATGTGACACACAACTGCTGTGGAGATAGGTGAGATCTCCCTAGAGCAGAGAGTTTGTAGAGAATGTGTAGAATTTTAACCAGGGATTGGGTGTTGGGTAAGGTGGAGACGCTGGAGGACAGTGTGGGGAGGGGAACACAGCAGACTGTGACCTGGTGAGCAGCGGAGCTGGGCCAGCAGTAGGAGGCAGTGTTCGTGTACAAGAGCAGCCTGGCCACAGAGATGGACGAGGCTGAGGTGGAGGCAGTGTTCGTGTAAAAGAGCAGCCTGGCAACAGAGATGGATGAGGCTGGATTCAGGAGGGTTTGAATGTGGAGTCTGACATCTCTCTCTCTCTCTCTCTCTCTCTCTCTCTCTCTCTCTCTCTCTCTATATATATATATATATATATATATATATATATATATATATATATATAACATAAATGTGCCACAGAATAAGAAGGCATTAGCTTTTTTAAGCCAGCAGCTGCCGTCTCTGGCTGGGCTTTACCAAGGAGAATATGCCCACTTATGTTGGAGGAACTTGGAGTGAAGGTCCTGAAGCAGCACAGAGGGTAGGGGTCTGAGTGGCTTCCTTTCCATCTACCTCAAAGGATCTCGGGCTGCGTGGATTGGCCTTCCTGCCCTGGTACTTAGTGAGGGGGGCAGCTCAGGTGATGGGAAAACCCTCCAGGACTCAAACACCAGAGAGCTACCACCATGTTGAGAGCTCTGGAGAGCCGGCAAGGAGCCCTGGAAAAGACAGCTAAGGACGCCTCCTCAGCCTAGGGACCTCGAGCTGCCAGTGCCTGAAAAGCATGCTTCCTGTGGGGACTTCACCCCTCATCACTGGGGTGGGACTTCAAATGATTTTCTCATCTTCTTTCTTTGTCTTATGGTTTGGATATGAGGTCTCACCAAAGCTCTGTTAGTTCAGGATTATTCAGAAGTGACAGATTCTGAGAGCTATGACCTAATCAGTGCATCCCAATCACAATGACTGGGTGGTGACTCTAGGTGTGACTGGAGGTCACTGGGGATATTTTTTGGAAGGTTGCTACTTCCCCAGGGCCCCTTTCTCTCTCCCTTGCTTCCCACACCCCTCCATGAGTTGAGCAGCTTTCTTCTGAGGGCCCCTTGCCCCAAGATGTGCTGCCTCACCTCAGGCCCAGGGCAATGGTGTCAGCCCTCTATGGACTTGGACCTCTGAAGCCAGGAGCCCTACATAAGCTTTTCCTTCTCCAAGTGGTTTTTCTCATGTACTTTGGCCACAGCAAGGCAACAACTGACTGGAACACTCTTCCATTCAAAAAATGGTTTACTGAGAACATAACCATGAGCCAGGCATCATGTTAGGATCTAGAACCTTCCATTTAGTTCTTCTTTTTAAAAATCCATTCCTGAGAATATTAATATTATATACCTAATACTTTACTCATTATCCCTTCATTTGTGAGAAAACGAAGACTCAAGATATGTTAGGTAACTTTCTCAAAGTTGGCAGGAAAAAGATCTGGCTTCCAATGTCCTGACTGGGCAAATTAAACATGACATAAAATAGGAGTTAATATCTTCTGATTATCAAGAGGGCATCATGCCCTAGCATTTTACGTACATAAATTGATTTTAACAACTCTTTTATTAGGTATTGTTATCCCAAACTGAGGCTCATCAGGCTGATGTGACTGACCTAAGGTCTTAGCTATAATTGGGTGAGCTGCATTGAGCCTTTTTAATTGATGATGGGGTGCAGCTGAGATTTGGATTTCTCTGTTCCTGGCTGTGTGTTAGGTGGAAGGGACCTTCCTTACTGAGAAGACTGAGCTTCCCCAGGTTTATCAGTCACCCCATTTAGTTCTCAGAGACTGGACTGGGAGGAAGGAGCAATCCCAAGGGCCTGGCTTTCTCCTTAGATCCTCCAAAACCAGCCTCAAAGGATAGACTTCTTCAGTGCTGAGAACTGTTGCATAGTACCACATGGTGGTTTAAAAAGAACATTTTGACAAATTTAGTCTAAAAATTTGAGATTTTACTAGCAACTCATGAGTCTGTGGCATCACATTTAGTAATAGAGGGGTGTTCTGGTGGGCATGGCAGAGCAGCTTGAGCAGAAACAAGGAAACTGCACAGTGTAGAAAGAGCTTGGTTTATGGTAAGAGCGGAGGGGGCTTCCTCCTCCTGTGGCTAGGACCTTTCTGTTTGGGGACTGGTTGTCCTATGATCTGGAGGTCTGATAACAACTCAGTGTGGGTTGCTTTCATGGAATTTCAGCCTGAGTTCCACTAGGTCTGGTCTGCCGGGGGTCCACACAGATGTCATGTGAATAATGGCTTCCCATGCATTTTATTTAACCATAAGTCAAGCATGAAACCATTTAATTTAAAAGTATAGTGACTAACTTATGGCCCCCCAAGGTCAGAGAAAGGGAGTTTCCTTTTTGGGGGGAACAGGAAACTTGATCTCATGATAAGAGAAGCCAGCTCCTAAGAACAGCAGTGGGAAGCAGAAGGGTGTGTCCCAACACTGTCCATATTTCATTAATAAACCCAGCTACATTGATTAATAATTTTGCAAATGCAAAACATTGCAGACATATGCAGCAATGCGCAATAAATGTAAATTTATAAAACTATAAATGTAAAACATTTTTATCATTCCCATATAAATTCTTAGCAGATTAAATGAATATCAATAAAATATTAATAAAGAACTATTGACCCCAAGTGAAAATAATTTAAATAAGAGTGAAAATTTATAAAATGTCATTTTATCTTTTTTTGGTTCAATTTAATTTATTAACTATTATCATTTGTGTACTGGGGATTGAACCCAGGGCCTTGCATGTACTAGACAAGTGTTTACCATGGAGCTGTATTCCCAGCCCAATTTGATCTCTTTTTCAAAGTGCCATATTAAAATACATTGTTGCATCACTGATTCATTCAAGACCTTGTATGGAACCAGACATGATGTCACACTATTGTCAACCCAGTGACTAAGGAGGTTGAGGCAGGAGGATCACAATTTTGAAGCCAGCCTCAGCAATTCGTGAGGTCTTAAGGAACTTTGTGAGACCCTGTCTCAAAATACAAAGTAAAAAGGGCTGGGAATGTGGCTTAGTGGTAAAGCGCTCCTGGGTTGAATCCCCAAGACCAAAAAGAGAGATTGTATGGGGGAAAATTCTTCCAGCTGCTGAAAATACCTTTTTTAATTAGAGAAGAATTGGTGATGGCATGATTATCAGCTAATTTCAAATTTGACCATTGTAAAGAGGTGTGTTTGAATACTCTTTTTTTCTTGGAATGTGTTCTTACTGCTGAGCTTTACAGACTGAATTGTGATCTTCTCCCAAATTCACATTTTGAGCCTTAAGCTCTAGTGTCACTGCAGTAGGACACATTGCCTCTAAAGAGGTAGCTGAGGTTAAGTAAGGTCAGAAGGGTGGGACACTAATCCAATATGCCTGTGGTCTTTAGAAGAATAGGAAGAGAAACCAGCATGCATGGCACAGGGAAGGCCACATGGCCATCTGCAAACCTTGGAGAGGGCCTCAGGGGAAGCCAACCCCACCCACACCTTGACCTTGAATTTCCACCCTCCAGAATTGTGAGAAAATAGGTGTCTGTTATTTAAGCCACCCCACCTCTGGTCTTTTGATTGGCAGCCATATCTGAGGAAGACAGGAGCTAAGTACAAATTTTTTTTGCTTTTTCTGAGAGTGTGTTGTTTGATCTTTTTTCTCTTTGCTTTCTTCAGGTGAAGATGATAAAGACAAGGCAGGTGGCTACATCAATTTCATACTGTTGTTTTTGTTCCATTTGTTTGGAAACTTTAAAAATGCAGACTAAGATTTATTCTTGAAATAGAAACTTTTGCTGATAATGTAATATTTATTTATTCTGGCAACTCAGGAACAGACCTGTTCAGACATGCAGTTTGAATATAGGATCTGGGTTTTTTTCCTTGATTGGATAATTAAGTCATTGATTTGAATAAAATTCATAAAGTTATTCAGAGTCCTTTCTTAAAAAAATCAGCATTATTTTATAACAACAAAATAGTAGATTTTACAACAACCAATTGTATATTTGTTGCTGTAAAGCAATTTTGACACATCTACCATATCTCAGTACTTGAAAAGAGTCTAGTTTATTGGAATACTGGAACAGCAATAATTCACTTGCTGGCTGCTGGATTTGGGAGAGGCACTTTGAATTTCTCTGAAACCCACTTTTTTAAGCTGTGGAACACTGCATATATCACAGGCTTGCAATCAATACTGTATGCAAAATTTTGGACAAGCAGTCCTGCTGTGGTGGACATTGGGTAAGTGGGCACTACTGCTGCCTTGGTACCTCATGTGGCAGAGGCTTTTTCTGGCCCCTGGAATGCATGTGGGCTGTCTGAGGACTTTGTCATGGAGCCAGGAAAGCAGAACTTAGGTTGGCCGGAGAGCCCTCTGGCAATATCTCTAGGCTCATGTAAGTGACCACAACCAGGGCCATTACCTGTGCTGTAATTTTGTTTGCCAGGGAACCAGAGGCCAAGAACCCAGCTACTCATAGGACCAGAAGGGAAAAGCAGGGTCGATGTGGAAGAGGGTTTTCAAATACTGTGCACCAGGGCAATGCTTTTATGAACACGTTTTGCCCTATAAGATGGTTTTGGCACTTCTCTGACTTTATCTGCCCAAGAAGGAGGTGGAAATGTTGGACAGGGCCTTCTGAGGTGAGGTCAGGGAAGGGTGGGTCAGCCTGCCCTGTTCATAGATCAGCATAGGTTTGTGACTGGCCTGTGACAGGGACAGAGTTATGAGGAGAAAAATCTTTCTGTTCCCATGCTGGCCAATATGGAAAGCATCCATAGTGACAGGCCATTTCCAAGCAAAATATTCCTCATTTGTTCCCCAAGAGCCCAGCTGTCCTGCTTCGTGTCCCCAGGCCACTTCCCTGTGCCCCTGTTGGGTCCTTCCACTGACCCCTTTCTGTGGTCCTTTCCTACCTCCTCATGAAGAGGGAGGCTCATGATATGTCAGACCAGTTCCTCAGGTCTGGGAGGTGGGGATTGGGAGTCTATGTTCTAACCAGGGCTCCCTTGGTGCTGATTGGTCATAAATCATGGAACCAGGCTCCAACAGAGCAGGAGATAATGGGCTCTGATAGGTGGACAATTCCAGACACTGTCTCACTGAAGCCAGATTTAAAGTAAGGTAGTAAGTGTAGTTGAATAAATCGCATCTAATACCAAGTGAAATCTAAAATGGAGGCCATGCTAAGAATGCAATGTTAATGAAGTCCTGAAAAGGCCCTAGGCCAAATTCCATCCCAAAGAAGTGTTAATGAAGTCCTTGTTGCCAGATTACTTCTTTGGCCCACCTGTGTCCCACCCCTCGGGCCTTCCAACCTACATTCCATCACCAAAACTATAAAAAGGGGAGACAACCGCACTTCCACGGATTCCACCTCTTGGGTCCCCTTCTTCCTCCGGAAGAAATCTTTTCTGCTGTCCTTTAATAAACTTCTAATCAAGGATTCGTCTCCAGCCAACAGCAGTAACATCACTAACTCACCTGCAGCCATCCCAGATTGAACCTCCATGTCCAATTTGGGGCTAAGCTATTAGTAATTAGGAATATGATTCTGGAAAGCTCAGAGGGCCTTTGGGTGGGTCACTTGGGTCTGTTGACCCCTGTGGTCCAAGTGGTGCAGGAGGAACCACATACTTGGCTCTGTTGCAAGCCATGCAGCTGAGGGTTTTTATTTATGGCAGGTAGACAGAGGCATGTGGAGCCATCTGGCTGTTTCCTGAAGTCATTCTCTGGGTAGGCACATTCACAAACCTCCCTTTCCCTTCTGTCAGGGGCTTAGAGCAGCCAGTAGTGGAAGCTCATGGAATTCTGGTACCTGCTGGGTATGATAAGGGATGAGATATTGGTAACGTTTTAGTGAAATCAATTGGGAGTTGAAAGAAAGTACTTTAAGAATAACTTGGGGGGATTCTCATTAATACTAATAAAAATCCTTTGTGTTCTTCACTTAACTTTCTGTTCTGGGCTGTTTAATACAGCGATGGTGTGGTGAGGTGTCCCTCCCATCTTCCGACTGGCCTTTCCTAACTCATAGTACTTTAATTCTCTTCATGTTCTTAGTCATGCCAGAATGCATGACCTGCTCTCGAACACAGATGTCTGCTATTGCTTAGGATGTTGGCACCAAGAGTCAGTGCAGTTTCCTCATCTACAAAGACTCAGAAATGCCTGCAGAATCCCAGATTGGACAAGACTGTTGCTGAAGGCCAGGTGGCTGGTAAGATGTTGAGGGTACGGGATGAGGGAGTTGATCAAATATCAAGGGTGGGGACATTCATTTAACTGACCCAGTTGAATTCTTAATTAAAACCTGACTCAGTGGACCAATAACAGACCCTGAGGGATTAAAGGCCAAGTTAAAGCTGGGTCAAGGGTAGGGTCTTTGTCATTTAAAAGAAATACTAGCATGTATCTTGAATGTTAAAGACCCTGTGTTGAAGACTTGTTCCTAGCCTGTGGCACTATAGGAGATACTGCAACCTTTAAGAGGTGGGACCTAATGGGAGGAAGTTGGGTCATTCGGGACATGATCTTAAAGGGAATATTTGACCCTGGCCCCTCCTTTTCTCTCATCTCTCTTTTCCCCAACACCCTGCCTTCCCTACTTCCATGAGGTAAACAGCCCTCCTCCATCACATGCTTCTATAATGATGTACTGTGCCACCCCAAAGCAGCCATGAACAAAATTTCTGAAACTTTGAGCCAAAATAAAACTTTTCTCCTCTTAAGTTTATTATCTCAGGTATTTTGTCATAGTAATGAAAAAATGGCACAAAATAAAATCAAAATGGAGTAGCAATGTTTGGGGCACTTAAAATAGAGTCACAAGGCACTTGTTAAATCTGGTCTAGGACAATGTCTGCAATTGAACTTTGAGCTGTGTTGCAGACACACACATACACATGTGCATATACAAAGATCTTAAAACTGGACCAAAGAGCAATTTTCTGAAACATTGTGTATTAACTTCTGCTGACTTTCTGTATAAGGAGCTTTTCCCCAGACCACACAGAAACTGAGAGCACACACAATCCCTTTTTTAAAAGACAGCTTAATTCATACAATCATAGCTCCTGACTAACAAGTGACATAAACTCAGAACCCCCTTGAGGTTTAAAGGTGCAAATACAGCCACTTTTTTATAAAATCTTGGAGAACCTTTTCAAAATTGCTTAAATCTGTGTTTTCCCAGACTGCAATCCTAATTAGACCCAAATGAATGTGATACTCTTTGCTGTTGATGAGACTGATCTTATTCTTGGTTGACAGTCATAAGACACTTATCTTCTTTGAGTCTTCCCCACCAATCCTTGGGAATAATACCTATTTTATAAGGACAGCTGCAAGGAATTACGAGAGAAAGTGCTCGTGAAGTATGGGGCATGGTGGCCATGACCTGTCTGTGTCCAGGGAGATTCTCTTCTTCTCTTTCTTAAAACAAAGATGTTTTCCTCAAGGTAGGTCCACTCCCACCCTGATCTTATCCCACTCGAGAAATACCCTTCATTTGTCTTCAGTAACTGAGGAAAAGGCAAACATTTCTGCCCCTGCAGGAATCCTAGCTGAAGAACTGAAGCCGTCCTTGGCACACCTTAAAGGGCGCCTCAGATACTCTGTGCTGAGTCTGTAGCTGAATATCATAAGCAACAAGGTCTGCCTCAAAACTGGCAATCCAGGTTGCACATTTCCCTCAGTAAGAAAATCTAAGGCTGGGATGTGGCCAAGGAGCAGAGCTCTTGCCTGACATTTGCAAAACCTTGGGTTCAATCCTTAGTACTACAAAAACACATAACAAAAAGAGAACTTGGAACCAATGTGGAAATCTGAAACTGGAAATTTCCAAAATCTGAAACTTTTTAAATGTCCACATGACACCACAGTGGAAAATTTCATGCCAGATCTCATGTTATGTCACAGTCAAAACATAGGTACACTAAAAATATTGTACAAAATTACATTCAGGCTACGTATGTCAGACATAAGTGAATCTGGTGCAATCTGTCTCCAGAATTCTCTGTATGTATGTGCACATATTCCAAAATTCCAAATCCAATAAACCAATATATTTCTGGTTAGGAACACTCAACCTGCAGGGCATCTCACTATCACATATTTGGCACTATTTGGGGGAGCTTCTTGGCTGGCAAGAGGTCCATGGCATCTGTTGCCTGGGCTATGATTGGGTCTGAGCCAGGATCAGGGAGGAGGCCCCAGCCCCAAGGCTGTATGAAGAAGCAGGAGCTGAGGGCTTTTGGGCTCCTAAACCAAGCATAACACTTGACCTCCATTAGCCTTTGGGAATGGCAGCCAGCTCTGTGGGCTCTCTTCCATTCACAGGTCCAGTCTCCTCTTGGCAGTCCTGTTCTCAGCAATCCCTGCTGGGCGGCTGGGCATTCAGTCTGGGGAAATGGAGATGTTATGTCAAGGGTGGGTTCCTCATGGGATTAAACATCTCCCTTCTCAGAGAAGACTGGGAGAACTGAAGCCTTGGGCCATTGGATTTGAGTTCTGAGTTTTTGTCATCAGGAATGCATTATGCCATACAATTTGGGACCTAAGGGATATCCAGGAAGGAAGGATCAATATATTCCTTGGAATGTGCCTGTAGCAGGTGGCAAACCCATCATTAGCAGATGGGTAACTGTGCCTGATTCAAGTTACCCACAAAACCAGACGATGGGCTTTATTTTTACACTGCACACTCTTTAGAAATCACCAAAAAGAAGCAGCAAATGCTGAGTTGGCAATACTTTCTCAACTTTTCAAGTCTGGGGAAGTGTTTTTAAATAGGGAGGAAAAACCTACAGATCACTCCTTCCATTCTGCTAGAAACCTTGGGGAAGCTAAGGGGAGCATATCTGTCAAGACCCAAGGACAGAACTCCAAAATCATCTGTCTGGAATATGTAACAAAAATCCCTCAAATGACTGGAATGTCTTTCCACATTTGTCTCACTTCACCTGCAACACAACTGCTCTTCCCCACATGCCAGCCAGCGCAAATATGAATCATGACATCCACTGAGGGCTCCTCGTACTAGTCTTGTTTAACTAACATCTGTCCCCTTCTGTAGGTGCTATGATTTGCCTATGTAGACAACACGTCTTTGAGCAGCCCCGAGGGGCTGGTCTGGGTCCCTCCTCTTCCAACAGCTTCGTTGGTTGAAGACTTGTTCTCTGATGCAAGGACCATGCCAGCCATAGCTCTTCCATTTCAATTAAAACAAAACAAAACAAAAGTCTGACTCACACTGATTTTCCTCCTCATCCTGCACTTTCTTATTATTCCCATGAAAGGGTGTCTTTTCCAGTTCAAACAGAAAAAGGAATTGAGGATTTAAGGCAGTTCTCAATAAGCAGACCCCAACTCTGAGAGATAAGACAAGCATTCATGAAATATTTAATAATGATACCAAGGCCAGAACCATCAATTCAGAAAAAAATAGGAGTTGTAGGAGTGGGGAAGAGCCGTGAGAAATGATATGGTCAGGAGAGGTTTCGAGAAGATGTCAGGTGTCGGGTGGAATCCCCAGTAGGGAGAGGATGTCCCAAGAGAGGTGTCAGAACCGACCAAGGTGGGGGAGAGCAGATGGAACTTTGAGAACTGAAGAGAAGCACAGATTGAGCTGATCACAAGCCATGAAGAAATAGGCTGAGACAGAACAGAAAGAAGAATGTGATAGAAATGGACCAAACCCTAAAGCCAGGGGTGCTGCCAGCAAGAAAATGCCAAAGACAGCTGGCCACCAATAGCAGCTGGAAGAGACAGGGAGCACCATTGATGCATTGATCTGGGACTTCCAGACTCCAGAACCACAAGACAGTACAATTTTGTGTTTTAAGCCATAGCATTG
This sequence comes from Ictidomys tridecemlineatus, assembly GCF_052094955.1. NCBI lineage: Eukaryota > Metazoa > Chordata > Mammalia > Rodentia > Sciuridae > Ictidomys > Ictidomys tridecemlineatus. The sequence continues at coordinate 7,452,293 of NC_135492.1, forward strand.
TTATGGGTCCCTGTAAATCACCCCAGTGGCCATGTGCATCACAGGGAGACTGAGGAGTGTCATTTCTGCCCATCTCTGCAGTATGGTGGAACAGGAAGTGGGTGGGGCAGGGCAGCCTCTGCTGCCGATGTTCTGGGGCACCTGTGCCCTGAGAAAAGGCTGGAAAGGGTTGATTTTACTGTGATCTTTCCCTTTAGGACAGGATTTATTATCATCCTTTTGCAAATCATGAACACTGAGTTTATTTCCAGGCCTTCCTGATATCTATCATGTTTCATGAAAAAGAGAGCTGATACTAACCTTTCATGCCTCATGTTCATAGCCTTCAAATGACTCTCAGTTGTCCAGGAGGGACATTGCCTTAGCTCCCCAGGTATGCCTACAGGCTACCTGAGGCATTGAGTTTAAAGATGAGCACAGGCCATGTCAAATTTCTTGGTAGATATCATTTGAATCTTATTCTGATATGGGAAATCAAACTCACCTTGAATTTCTAGAGGACAAAACTGACATCTACTTGAATTAGTCATAATCACCAATCCAACAGGTGATGTCATCACATCTTTTTGTCCATCTCAGTTAAGATGTGTTGCAGGAAGATCTTCTCTACTACCTCTGATGCCCGACTTATAGAAATCACAGAGAACGAGGCAACCTGTTATCACTGGAGAAATGGCTGCCCCCAGATGACACAGATGGCAGAGGCAGGCTGGGTTGGTGCAGCACACCGGGAGAGGTGCCAGATGCCAGTGTGTGGGAGCCAAGGAGAGTGTGCATGCATAGAACACTCCTCAAGGAGGCCATACTCACACACAGCTGCTCGATCCAGGCGCCCTGTCTTGCTAGGGTCATTGGAGTCTGATAGAGGATTCAGAGGCCAGCACACATTGAGGGAGAACTTCCTGGGAAAGGGCAGGCCAGGAGCAGAACAGGACAAGGAAAGGCACTCAGCCAGGATGTGGGCCTGGGGAATGCCCAGAAAGGTCTAGGGTGAAACTCAGATCCCAGTGCCCTCGTTTCCAGGCCGCTGGCCTTTTGTACCCTCTATGAGACAGGCAGTTGCTGGGGCCTCCTCCAAGGGTGGCTCCCTGCAGGGAGAGCTGCTGTCACCATCCAGAGAAGGCACCTGTCTGTGGTACCACTCCAGCTGCCAGGGTCAGGGTCTCCACCTGGTCAAGGGCAAACACAGGTTGAACTGGTTCCAACAGGTACCACGGAGGCCAGGAGAGGAGCAGGACTGCTATGAGGATGAAACCAAAGAATGTCTAATAGAGCAGCATCTCAGACAGAGTGAGGGTGTAATGTTCTGTAAATAAGAACAGGATTAACTCACCTCTGAACCTAAGATCCCCCCACCCTTGCAATTTATTCAAGAGAGGGAGGCCCATGGGGTGGTGGGTGCTGCAGGTACCTGGAACCTGTCGGTGATGTGAACAGGATGGGCATCCTGCCACCTGCTGGCAGAGGGCACAGTGCAGCCCAAGCCAGGCTTGCTGAGAGGCAGAGGCTATAGTGAGAATTCAGATCCCCTGTCTGTCAGGTAGGGTTCCTACAGTCACGGAGGCAAAGAGAACAGCAAAAGCAGAGGTGGTGCTAGGCTCTGCTCTGTGTGGCCCACACAGAAGAGCCAGAGAAGAGAGGGGCTGCAGAAGGACGTCACAAGGCAGGACAGCGAGGCTGGAACCACAGTGAGGAGATGAGAGCCTTCTTACAAGGATAGGTTCCTGCACCATAGAGTGAAGGTTTCCGAACAAATCCAGGCCCGGGTGAGTGTCGAGTGTTGTATTGGAATCTGCTGCTGGTGATGACCTGTCTTGCCTGGGAAAGCAGAAAACACCCAAGAAACTGTGACCACATCTGTGTGCGTTCACATCTGCACACACTGGGGCTCACCTGTGCCTGTTGCGGGTGCAAGAATGTGCACAGACACACGTGATGGTGCCCCCTTCTTTCTTCTGAGTCCAGCCATGTCTCTTGTGCCTGGTAGAGTGGTGTTGGGGACTCCTGTTTCCCTCAGACTTCAAGATAAACAGCTCTTCAGAATTCTGTCCACAGCTGTTGACTTCTAGAGGCTTAAACACAGGTCAAGGGGTAAGGCCCAGGAATCCGCCTTTGAAGTCACACCTCCCAATCCCCAACCCACCACACAGTCCCCTTTACTTCCTTGCCCAATCTCAAAAATCCCACATGCAAACTCGCTTCCCCAAACCTCTCCTAGCCACCTGCCCTCAGGCGGTCAGTTCTGCCCAGACCCAAGGAGATCCCACCCACCCACGACCTCAGGCCAGTCAGTCTCAAGGAGTGGTCCTGGTACCACCACCAGCAGCCCTGAGAGTCTGTTACAAATGCCAGCTCCTGGGCTCCACCCCAGACTGACTCTGAGTTCACAAGCTCTCTGGGTGATTCCCAGGGGGTTAAAGCTCCACCATCACAGCTCACAAAGGCCTCATTCTGTGATGAGGCTCTGCCCTCAGAGAAGCACATTCCAGGCCTCTGGGGAGCATCCCAAGAAGCAAAACCTGAGACAGGGATTCAGGAACCGGGGACAACAGAGTGCTATTGCACTTCCTATAGGAAGAGGAAGGGAAGCAGGAGAGGGCAGAACAGGGAATGAGAACAAGACCTCTCCTAGAGAGCACCTCAGCCTGTCTCCCAGGAAAGCCCCCAGAGCAGAGCACCAACTGTGCCACAGAGCTGGTCCCACCAAAAGCAGAGGAATACCAAATCGGCCAGTGACCCACTAGAGACCCACCAAAGGAGCTGCAAGACCTCCTGGGGGAGGCAGCTTTGTTCCATCCCAGGAGAGGGATAATCAAGGAGCACATCTCTGAACCATCCGAAGCTCAGACCACAGCTGCTGGGAGCTCAAGCCCAGCAAGAAGAGAGTGCCACCCTCAAGACGTGTGACCGAGGGGGGTCACCAAATAGGTGGGGGTCCTAGTCTCCTAGAGGTTCTGTAGTGAAGAAGTAGAAGCCAGTGGATTAAACAGCAGAGCATCCTCACAGCACTAGGGGGCGGGGGATCTGTAGTCAGCAGGGCCTGGCTCCCTCCACAGCCTTGTCCAGCTTCTGGTGGCTCTAACCCACACCGCCCAGTGTGCCTTACCTTGGAGAATGTCCCACTCCAATCTCTGCGTTCACTCTTGCAGGGCCTTCTCCCTGCATATCTGCATCTGTGTCCCCTCTTAAAAAGACCAGTCATTAAGTTTAGGGTCCACCCTAGTCCAGCTGATCCTTTACTTACAGACTGTTCCAAACAAGGTCCCCTTCACAGGTAGGGGGGCTAGAACTTCAACATAGCCTCTTGGCAGGCACAATCGAACCCAAAACACTGAGGATAACAGCCAAGGTCACATCCATAACAGACTCAGAGGCCACCTCACCCAGTGACACTGCAGAAAACTCGCTATTAGCTCCTTGATGATAAGGCTGCTAATTAAAAGCACTGGGGCCAACTTTCAGCCGCTACAAAAACCACAATCACCAGGGCAAAGTGGTTAAAGAAAAGGAGCACTTACACTTGAAGTGACACCCTCTGGCTGCTGTACTTCTCCGTAGAGAGGGAAGCATTGGGCCCACTAAGGGGGTGTCAGGCAGATAGCAGAGGAGGCAGATGTGATCTTTCTATGTGAAGAACAGAACCCTGGAAAAACAGCTGTGATGCCCCTTGGTGCCAGACCATGCTGTGGATTCCCACAAGCGGTCCTCCTCCTCCAAAGTTCTTCTTTTCAGTTTCCTCTTCACCCCCACAGTCTCTCCTCCCCCGAAACAGAACTGCAAGTGGAAGTTCTGTCAGTGGCTGCAGGGAAGAGCTGACCCCCAGAGACCTCCAGCAAGCAGTCCACTCTGCCCCTGGAAGATGCAGAACCAACTCAGAATCTATAACAGAGGCACAGTCTGGGAAACCAAGGTTTTCAGCTTAAAGCTTCAAGCAGGTGATAGAGAAAAGGGGTTTTTATTGTATTCCAAGTGAAATCAAGAGCAAGCCTAAGAAAAGAAATCAATCCACAGCTCACAGTGAGAACAATTGGCATTCCTGCGCAGGGGCTGCTGGGCTCACAGGGGAAAAGCAGGAGAAATGAGTTGGAGTGAGCCCTGCACCTTTCTTGAGATCAAGATGAGCTGTGGTGAGCCTGTGGTGGTGGATCACTCAGGGTGTCCTGAGAGACAACTCCAACAGGAGACCTATGCATACAGATAGGTGATGACAGACAGATGATGGGTAGAGAGATAGATGATGTATGGATAGATAGATAAATGATGGATATATAGATAGATGATGGATGGATAGGTAGGTAGATAGATGATGGGGGGTAGAAAGATAGATGATGGATGGATAGATAGATGATAGATGGAAAGATAGATAAATGATTGAAAGATAGATAAATAGATGATGGACAGGTAGATAGATAAATGATGGATGGATGGATGGATGGATGGATGGAAGGATGGAGAGATAGATGATAGATGAACAGGTACATAGATGATTGATGGATGGATGAATAGAGAGATAGATGATGGATGGATAGGTAGATAGATGATGGATGAATAGATGATGGATGGATAGGTAGGTAGATAGATGATAGATGGATAGATAGATGATAGACAGATAGATAGATGATGGATTGATGATAGATTGATAGACAGACTCATGCAACAATGTAGGCTAAGAAGTTCCACGATCTGTTATTTGCAAGTTGGAGATGAAGAAAGTCAGTGGTATAGTTCTAAGGCCTGAGACAGAGGGATGATATAAGAGTGAATCTTGATCTGAAGATCTGAGAATCTGAGGATCAGGAGTGCTAAGGATGAAAGATCAATGTCCCAGCTCAAGCACTCAAGCAGACAGGAGACAGCGATAAAGATTTTATAGATAGAGATATAAATACCACACACACACACACACACACACACACACACACACACAGTCTTTTTTTCTTCTACCTTTCTAAATTATTAAGACCCTCAGCATACTGGATGACACCTGGGGAAAGACGTCAGTTTTACTCAGCCCATGAACTCAAAGGCTTATCTCACAGACATACCCATAGACAATGTCCAACGAAGTATCTGGGTATTCTTTGGTCCAGTCAAGTTGACAAGAGGTCCCTGGAGCTGAGAAGGGGGGGGGCAGAGCTGATATAGGCAGAGAGGAGGCTGAGTTGACCCTGCTCCTCACTCCTCACTCCTCACTCCTGCTGATTAGGAAAGACCAGGGAGTCCCCAGATGTTGGAGTGGGATGCCAAGGGCAGCTGAAGGTCAACAGCTGGCATATCTGAAGAGAAAAGGTCTTTGTTATGAGCCCAGAGACCACGTGGCAGCCCAAGCTGGAGATCAACAGAGAACGTGGTTGAGTCTGCAGAAGCTGAACTGGGGGATGGGCAAGGACACAGCCAGGACTGGCTGCCACCGCCAAGGACCGGCCATGGGCTGCTGCCCTCCACGGTCAAAGGTTAGCCCAGACCAGATGGTCTGCTTACTCGCCAGGCCCATAGATCACCCCCGGGGAAAGTGATTTGGAATCCTCAACTGATTCCCTGCAAAAGATCCCATACTTTAAACCAGGATTGCCAGAATCGCCCAGAATTGGCAAGATTAAGTTCTCCACCATTAGCAGAAAAGAGGGTGTGTGAGCTAAATTAAGCTCAATTATAAAACAATAAAGAAAGTTACATTTCTGCACACCGGAGTTTATGGTTGTGAAATTTGTACTTACTATACAAGAACTGTAATTGTAATTCAAGGCAGTGGGTGATGCATGCCATATCTACTGTAGAAGCAAAGTGTTTTATGAGTTAAAAAAAAGAAAGTGTTTCTACTGGAGTTTTAGAACCTGTCTCTGTTTATAGTTCAGCCTCTCCATCTTACAGATTACCTTACACCTTTCCTCAAACCCAACTTCCCATAACTATATTAGTTATGATTCTTTCTGCTTCGAATGACAAAAACTCTAACTCAAATAAGCTTAATAAAAGGAAAAACAATTTCTTTGCTAACACACCTGAAGAATCCAGAGGTCATTACTGCTTCAGACATAGCTTAATCCAGGACTCACATGACCTCACAGGGATGGAGCTTATATCTCTGGGTTTCTAGGCTCTGCTCCCTTGAGTTTAGTCCATGCTCAGACCCATGAACTACAAGAAATCTGACCCAATTCATCCCTGCAATCTTCTCACATTCCAACAGAAAAAGGAAGTATGCTTCCCTGATAATTCCAACCAAAACCTAGAAAATGGTTCCTTTTGGCTGTGCTGGGTGAGGGTTATATCATGTGACCATCAGGAAGTCAATCGCTGCTCCAATGGGTGGGACATGCTGACTGGCTTAATAGAGCTGCTTTACCTACACAGCATCATTGGAGAATAGAGGAGCAATGCTCTCCCCTGGGGCAAGGAGCTGACTACAGCACAGTGTTGTTTGTTTTTGTTTTGCTTCTCCTTCCAAGGCAGACTAACGGTTCTGGTTCCTGAGCCTGGGAAACAGCCCATTTGTTTTCTCATTGTGGGGCTATGGAAAAACTCCATGAACTCCCTGGTCGATGTCTTTGGCTGTAAGTATGTATGAAAAAAAAAATTAAAAAGCTGCTTGTAAAACAAATACTAAAGGGCTTTCTAAAATGTTTCTAACCAAGCCAGCCAATAAGTATGCAGATACTCTGGTGGACGCTAGAAAAAAAAAAGTCAAAAGTAGAGTTCTGGCGTTGTCTAGTGTCTAATTAGGAGTTAGCACTTCTAACAATGGGAAAGTACCCACATTAAGCAGAACAGAAAGTACAAGTAGGGATGAGACAGGAATTCTTGAAACCTCAGAGAGGGATGGGGAGATGCCACTGAAGAAGCCAGCAAGGGAGGGATCCTTAAGGAGGCCTTTTTTTCACAGGTAGAAAAAAATTGGGGCAGCTAAGTGACATGGTGAGGGGTGTGTTTTAGAATAATTGAGAAGGCAAAACATTGCCATGGATGGTAATATTAAATCAGATGCCTAAAGGGTGTCAGTACTCCATGTCCCTTTAGTGCCTGAATTCTTGCTTCAGACCAGGGTAATAGTAGCCCCCACAAGAATGAGAGCAGAGATTCCTTGCTGTTTTTTACATATCTGTGTCCTCTTTGCCTAGAACAGAGCCTGGTACTATATTTTTATTCTAATTGCAAGGGGTTATGTTACCATATATAAAACTAAATGAAGGCTGTGGTTTTTCATAGATGTAGAATGTTCCCCTTTTACATATGAGGCATTGGGTTCAAGCCTCATCATCACATAAAAATAAAATAAAAGTATTGTGTTCACCTACAACTAAATAATAAATGTTTAAAAGAAAAAACCCTAAATGTTAATACTGTCGAAATAGATCTCCTGCCCCATCCATACCAAACTGCTTTCAGAGAATCATTAAGCTGGACCAGCCTGAGAGGCAGGCATTGCATCGTGTTCTACTTTACAGATTTAGGGAGTTCCTCAAAGTTGCCCCTGGAAAAGATGAAGGCCTCCTCCCCCATCTATGGTTTTTTTCACTGCCTAGGTGCTAGAAAACACTTCCTGTGCCTGAGTGAATGAGTGATAGTGTACTATCAAAACTAGGCTCCAGCAAGTTATGGCTGCATCACAGGCTTACCCTCTCTGGACCTCCATGTCTCAGTATGTACATAGCAGGCACTAAGAGAAGTCTCTGTGAACATGCCAGTAAAATTTTTGTTTCCCCAAAACAAAGTGTCTCAAGTGATACCCCCAGGACCTCTTCCAGAAACCCCATGGAACCCAATCAACCTGAAATATGGAAAGTGCACAGCATCCCATGAGAGGGAGGAATCAAAAAAGGCTGTGCTGTGGCATCTTCAGCCTCCCTCCATTGATTCAGTGTGTAAGAGGAAAAACTGAGACCCTCAATGGAGCAGACCCTGAGGTCACATTTCTATCTCAGAGTCCAAAGATTCTGCTTCCCCACTGGGTCCACAGTATCTCCTGACAGAATTTCCAGATGCCTCACCTGACTCCATTTTCCTCCTGTGCACACACCCACCATGCCCTCTGGTTCTGCAACACTGCACCTCCTGGTTCCTAGGCTGTGCTCACCTAAGGAGTGCTGGATGGGGTGCTGCATCCCATCTGCTTTGCCTGTCTCCTCCCCACCCACTGTTCTTATAGGTTGGACTCCTCTCATTCAGCTTGACTCTGCCTCACCAGCTCTGCCAAACATTCAAACCCCACTAGATCCTCTCCACTTTATTTCAATGGGCTTCACCCAACATCTTGCCTCTTACCTTCTCTCTTATGCAGAGCCACACCCACTCCATCTACTTGATCCTCTGCATTCTGTACACGTGGCTCAGCCTCCACTGACATATTTAACACTCTTGGATTGCAGGTTTTTTCCTCTAGATCTGGAATATTTGCAATCTGGCTTAGCCACCAACATCCACTAACATACAAAATGGCTCTGCTCTTCTTCATTATCCATGCTTTTCCATCAAGTTCACTCCTACACCAGCCTCCCTTTGTCACCTGGCCTTTCTACTGCTCCTTGAAAACTCAATCTGAAATTTTAAAAAATGGGATCTTGCAGAGATGCCCATGGTTGTGACATCACTGAGTCTAAGGGACAATTACCTTTTGGCTCTGGTCACCTTTGAACCCCACATCTTTAATGTTTGACCTTGAACAACTCTGCTAACCTAAGTCAGAGTATCTCCATTTACAAAATTCAGCTGATGATAATACTTTATTTGCATAAACGTGAGCACATTTTCAACACTATCTGTGTATTATGGATGCAGAAGAGGCACTGGCAAGAAACTAGCAAGATCCATGCCTTATATGTGAAAGAGTCCACCAGAATTTTAAAATAGAATGTTTGCAAAGGATATGGCCTTCTGCTTTTCTTTAGCTCTGTGGCCTTAAGCACCTTATCTTACCCTTTCAGCACAGGATGGACACAGCTTTTTGCAAACAAGAGTCATCTGTGATCTCTTCGCCAGCCAGCCTGGGGGATCTCAGAATGAGGGAGCATAAGTGTCTGATCATGACCATCTTTCTCAAGGTTGAGTCTCAGAAGAAAAGCATCTTTATAATGACTTATGCATAACTATTGTTTATTCTGACAGCCTGACTCAATGCTGTAGAGATAGGGCAGCAGTTGGGGACTCGGGTTTCAAGCTGCAGAAACTGAACTGGGTGCTTTTTAAAAAATGCTTTAGATAACACTGGGGAGGTCAAGGGAACCTGATGGCAAAATTCAATAAAACCAGGAGTTCGGTTTTGCCAGGTGATCTCAGTGCCCAAAACCCCTTTATAGTCTTTCCTGGACACTACTGCTATATGAGCACACTGGAAGCCTTTCTCCTTTTGCTTTGTTGCTGCTCAGATTCTTAGTCTTCAGAGAAGGGGTCTGGTTGGCTGGGCATAGGTATGGGCTGAGAGTATGAATTCTTCATATTAAAGTAGGTATTGAAGGATGAGTTGAAGTATAATAAATAACAAATGGAAGAACATTTGTCAATTATACGTAAGAATACCATTTGTGACCTCACAATGAAATTTATGTCTTCTCAGAATCACACAACCACACCATGCCAGGTGCTTTTCTCATCATGTCATTCAATGTCCACAAATCTTTCAAAAATAGTGCCATATTTTGGGAAACTGTTTGCATTGTTCTACAGCAATGCTAAAGGCTCCTATAAAGAATTCAATATATACAGTAGAATACTGAAAAAGTGGCCAAAGGGTGGGAATCTTGCCAAAACCCAGTGCCCCAAACACCAGAATTAACATTAGGTAGTATCATTTCTAAGGGCCTTTTTAGTCACATAGATTGGAGGGTAAATAAAAAAGCAAGGGTAGGTCAAAAGAATGAAAAGAATTTGAATAAAATGGGGTTAAATGTGGGTTGGGTTTGTGGCTCACTGGGAGAGTGCTTGCCTAGTGCACACAAGGTGCTGGGTTATATCATCAACACCACTTAAAAATAAAAATAAAATAAAATAATGGGGAAAATTGTAAAAAGCTATTAAATATAAAAATAAACCATTTTCACTTGAATTTAAAGAAAAAACAAAACAAAATCAGTAAAAGAGAAGTAGTTGCTAACATGACATATTTATTTTGTGACCAAAGTGCTTGTTTAATATAAGAATACACTAATATTGTGATTAACAAGGTGTCTCAAAAGTTTAAAAATAACATTTAAAAAAATCTGAGGATGAGGCTCAGTGGTAGTGGTATGTGCCCCTAGGTTCAAACCCTTGTACAAAAAAAAAAAAAAGAAAAAAAAAGAAAAAGAAAAGAAAGAAAAAGAAAAAGAAAAAAAAGTAAAAGAAAAAAAATATAGTTACTTCTTCTTATGTTACATATTGCAATTTTAGCACTCATTTTCACCTATAATGGAGGCTGTGAAAAGTCAGTCTCTCACACATTTGTCCATGCCCACACCTGACATTTTGCTGTCAGGCTACTGTTTTACATCAAGGTCTATATTTTACTCCGGAGGCAGCATCATCTTCAGTCCTTGGACCCTGGCTTCTTCCTTCTATGTTCATTTAGATTCAAGTCTTTTATGGAGAAGACCCACTTCAAAAATGGGAACAGTAAGCCTTGCTTAAAATCACTTTCCCAATGTCCCATCAGTGCAGGAATTGAGATTGGAACCAGTGTTAGCCTGTTGTTGAACAGTTCTCAGAAGAGGCATAGGAGCCCTGAGATTTTGGACTTTAGTGTGGGAATCAAAAGAAAAGATACTCACTCTCTGAGAACATTCTGGGGCAGTTGGGAGATCCTGGAGATGACTCAGGCCTAACTCTGCCCAAGGGCTCAGATTAGGTAAAGTCGAGGTTTTCTGTTGTACTTTCTTTTCATCCCCAGAGACCTGAATAAGAATTGTTGACAAAGATGGCTGGTGTTCTCTTGGCCTACATTATTCCTGTACCTGAGGACAATGAACCGAAAGTAAAAAAAAAAAAAAAAAAGAAAAGAAAAAGAAAAAGAAAAATCAATGCATCTGTCTTTCAACTATTAGAAAAATATACCCATACAATACTGTAAAAGATTTCCTTTTACTTGTAAATCAAAAAAGCCCAGTGGTTGGTAGTCTGGGCTGCTACGGCTATCCAGCTATTCCAACATGTCCCAGGACCCTTCCTGTTTTTCATTCTGCCATCCATTCAATACAGCAATCAGGGGAAAGAGATAGAGGACAAGTGGCTTCCACTGATACCTCATTGGCCAGCACAGAATCATAGATACCCCTACCTTCAAAGGATATTGGGAAATACAGTTTGTTTTCACTTTTAGTTTGGGTTTTGTTTTGGTTTTGGTTGTGGGCACTGAAACTATGATTGCTTAAGAACTGAAAAGCCATCCCCAACTCTTTTTATATTTTAGAGATAGTGTCTCTCTAAGATTTTTAAGGGCCTCACTACATTGCTGGAGCTGTCCTTAGCCTTGTAAGCCGCCTGTCTCAGCCTCTATAGTCACTGTGATAATAGGCATGTGCCACCAGGCCTGCCTGGCTTTTTTTTTTACATGCTGGAGTTGGAATCTGGGAGGCCATCCTTACACGTGATTTGAGATAACTCCCTGCCTGGGTGAGAGGTGCTTAAACACAGCCTGTGTTAAAAAGCCTTCCCCACCCTTTCCCAGGTCCGAGGGCTTGTCCATGCAGAGGTGTGCCTGGCCACTGAACTGAAGACCCAATTTCCAGCCTTGGCCTTGGGATGCTGCCCCTCTTATCCTTCATTGGATGAGATTTTCTCTTGAATTTTTTGTTCCCCAATAAAAGCTCACTCCCTGGCATGCTCTCCCTCTCTTGCTAGTCCCTTCTGTAAACCTCGCCACCACATTAGGTGGCTGGAGTCTGGAACTAGGAACAGCCATCTTGGAGCTGTGCTAAAGGTAATGAGAGTCTCTTTAATTTAAAACTCACTAGCAATTTCTTATGCACCGAATCTTTTTTCATGAAGCTCACGCTGGTCGTGTGGCAGAGGAACCCAGAGCCAGTCACATGGGAAACACTCGTTTTACTACTGAACTGTACTTTCAGCCTTAATCCTGTCATTTTGAATTATTAGAAACCCATTTTATAAAATATAAGGTCCCAGTGGAATGAATTAGTGATACCTGAACCTGGACCTTAACAACCAGTTGTGCTCAGGATGCTTAGTGCAGGCCCAGTGCATAGTCACACGGTGGCATGAAAAAATGGGCATCAAGTAACGAATGGGTCCACATGGGCTGCTAAAGGAGAAAAGGTGGATAGGTGGCCGGGCTGAGATATTCTTTTTTCATATGTGTTATGGTGGTAATCCCAGATAGAGAAGAGGTACAGGGTTAGTCCATTTGGGTGGTTACCCACTGAAATACATTGCCATTTTTTAAAATATTTTTTTTCTTTTTTGACAGATCTTTATTTTGTTTATTTATATGTGGTTCTGAGAATCAAACCTAGTGCCTCAAACATGCCATGGAATTCAATTGTGCTACCACTGAATCATAGGCCCAGCCTTATTCATAGCACCTTTTATTTATTTGTTTGATTTGGCCCTTCTGGGATTGAAATCTTGGATACTCCACCACTGAGCAACATCACCAGCCTCATTTTGTATTTTATTTCGAGTCTCACTAATTTTGTTAGTTCATCACCTTTATTGAGGCTGACTATGAACTCTTGATCCTTCTGCCTCAGTCTCTTGAGCCACTGGATTTCGCTTACAAACAAGGAACTTTAAAGGGCAGTACCATTCCGCTTTGGAAATTAGTGAGGGGGTGTATAATGAATGGTAAATGCCAGAAAGCTGTGAGCGAGGGTCAGGCCGTTCTTGAGCAATTGCATGAAGAAAATTGGAGGGGTCACATAGCGAGGTAGCAGAAAGTATTAGGAGTAAGAGTGGTGAACAGACAAGGGAGTCTGAAGTTAAACAGAGGAGAAGGCTCTATCCGGAGTTGACTGAGTTAAAAACTCCCAAGGACACAAGTAGCTCGGACAGTTCTGAGGAATTGGACAAGTTATTACAACAATTATGTAAGACTAAGATAGAAAAGAAAAAACGGGAAACAACAGATGTAAAAGCCTGCTGTGAGAAGGGTAATATATCCAGTTCTGGGGAGGAAGTTGAGAACCTAGAGGAGGGCTCTATGCCTGATGTTCCACCCATAGATCCACCCATTGCTCTGCCCCCGTACGTGGGAGGAATCCAAAGCTCTGGGAGGACTTTCCATACCCAAGTGTGGAGAACAGTTAATACAGACATGGGACTAGCATACCCAGTTTTTCAGGACAATAATAGGGGAAGGTACCATGAGCCTTTAGATTTTAAAATGATTAAGACTTTGGCTGAATCCGTTCGTACTTATGGTATAGACGCTGTTTTCACTCTTACTCAGGTGGAGGGCCTAACTAGATTCTGTATGACCCCTTCAGATTGGGCAAGTTTAGTCCGAGCCTGTGTCTCCCCAGGAAAATATCTATATTGGAGAGCATTCATGTTAGAGGGTGCAGTAGAACAGGCTGCTCAAAATCACAGCAGCTATAGTGACAGCCGTAGCAGTGTTTGCTGCTGCAGCAGTTACGGCCGGAGTAGCCATGGCCAGCCAGGTGCAAACTGCTGTCACTGTTAATGAAGTTGTTCAACAAATCTCCACCATACTTGAATCTCAAAATAAAGTTAACCAACATCTTTTGTCAGGGATTTTAGCTGCTAACCAAAGAATAGATCTACTTCAAGCTCAGAGAAGAATTGTCTGACCTGGTACTTTTGGGTTGCATTGACCAAAGTGCGCATTTGTGTATAACCTCTGTTAGATTGAATGATTTCAGAAACGCTTCCCGCATCATCAGAGAGTACTTGGCCGGAAATTGGTCCATGGTGGCGGAAAATTTGATCCAGTCTCAACTGACTCAGATAGCTGTTTTGAACAGCACCCGTGTCGTACCAGTGACTTTGGGACAATTTGCCCGTTGGATTTCTTCTGCTTTTTCCTTTTTTAAGGAGTGGGTGGGAGTAGGCATTTTTGGTGCAATGTGTTGCTTCGGTATGTTCCTCTGTTTGGGGTTTCTCTGTCTCCTTAAGGCCCGCAGTGATCACGATAAGGCTATGATCATACAAGCTCTTGCAGCTTTAGAAAATGGCAACTCACCTCAAGTCTGGCTTGCGCATCTTAAACAGTAAATCTTTGACATGGTCATTGCACCCCAAGTTATTCTAACATTGCACTGGGTTCGACATGCCCTTCTTTTGTCTTTCTTCTATTGCTGGAAAGCCCTTGCACTCTGCAGGCCTTGCTGCCATTGCACGCAGAAGGGTTTCCACACTGGTCTTTAGCTATGGCTTTAAAGCCCGTGCTTTTCTCTCAGGGTGTCGCCAACTTAATTGTGGTTGTCCTACAGAGGTAGTTCCAGCTATCCCCTTTTGTTCAACATCGTCACGATACAGGATGTGAGGCAAGGCACTGCACTTGAGTGATCCCGCAGTGGACCGGGACCTCAAGGAGAGCATGTCCTATTGCATGCGGGTTTGACGCATCCACGCCCCGCCCCACGAAAAAAGGCGTCGGCTGATATGGAGTCAGATCTGGGGAAGGCGCCTCCTTAGGACTGAGTCATACTATGCATCCACTTCTGCACAGTGGGATAGGACCTCTACTCTCGCCTGTATTGTCTTAGTAAAACAAAAACGGGGAACTGTGGTGAGCCGTGTCAGCGGACCGGGGTCGCCATTACAAGATGGCGCTGATAAGCGCCGTGGCCTGTGATAAACAACTCCTTATTTTGGGAGAGATGGCACGTAGCTGTAAAACACCCTATGAGAAAGGTCCACGTGACAGTTGTGCATTGGTGCTTGATGTGCTTTATCAAGGCTGGGGCGCTCGGGAGTAGTAGTAGTAGTAGTAGTAGTAGTAGTAGTAGTAGTAGTAGTAGTAGTAGAAGCTTCCAGAGACACATAAGTAAAGGCCTGAATAAACTGCTGAAAGAAAAATCCTGTGTCGTGTCCTCCTTGCTGGCGAGGGGTCGTGGCACAAACAGACTAAAATATATCTAAAGTGATAATTCTGTCTTTTCAATTGTTCCTTCAATATGAACTCTTCCCTGAATTTTACACAGGTTATCAACTCTCTGGGCATCCCTCCATGTATTTGCCTATGTACATGCACATAAAACAGCAAGGAGCTTGGGGCTTTCCACCAAGCCCAACCCTCATATTCTGCATTTTTTCATGTCAAAATTGGGAACCACCCACTTGGCCCCATTAATGTAAGGCAGGCCCAGGGCTTCTGTGGTGTTACTCTCTGACCTCTTTAAGATAGGAGTGAAGCCTCCTTCTACCCTGCACTCTGGACTCTGCTCTCACCTCCTCAGTGGCCCTGCCTTTATATTGGTTAACCCCAGGCCTTCCATTGGATCTGTACCTCATTTTCCTGCTCTATAACCTGATCATTCTGTGCCAATACTCTACCATGCTCATCTGTGCATTTTTTCCTCTGTTCCCACAGCAAAAAAGAAGCTGCCATTTGCTAGCTGTGTGACCTTAAGCAAGTTAACTCGACACAGCTGAGCATTCCTTACCTGCAAGATGGGTGTAAACATGGCTTCTTCTCATGGAGTTCTTATTGCCAGTGAAGAGATCAGGGATAAAAGCCTCAAAAACAATAGTCCAGTACATGTTCATCAATGGCTCCTGACATCATTATGTGTCACCATTACTAGCTATCAATCCCACTTCACAATATGGGAAACATGAATCCTTGAAAAGTAAAAAAAATAAATAAATAAAATAATTAAGCTCATGGGGCCAGTGGGCCCAGGTCTGCATTGACTCTAGATTTTGTGCCCCCAATCAGAGCTCAAGGCCAGGATGAATACAAATGTGCCACATGAGGAGAGGACTAATGTAAAGTAGATAAAGGCTGTTTCATGAATAGACAAAAAGGAAAGAATTGAGGTAAGGAGCAAAATCCTACATCTGACACCTGGAGAATCAGGAGATTTTACCTCCATATTGACTCTCTTCTCTTGAGAACAAAACTGTACTGAAAACAGACCACTGAGACAGGTTAGTCATCAATGCAGACAATAAAGGACACTCTGGATGTTACCAGGCGGTTTGGTGAATGTACAAGCAGTCAGAGCCACAGATTTAAAGACCTCAAATGGTTCACATGAGACCTTTTGCTTCCTGCATCTTAATTCCCTGGTTCACACAACGGCAGGCTGAGCTTGGACACTGAAGGTCCTGTGTGCTGGCAGGTGACATCCCCAGAAAATAGTATCTACACATATTTTCACAAGTTTACTCTTCTACTCAGCCATAAACAAGAATGGAATTATATCATTTGTGGGAAATGAATGAACATGGAGAACATCAAATTAAATGAAATAAATCAGATGCAGAAATTCAATTGTCAAGTGTTTTATCTCATATGAGAAAGGTAAAAGAAAAATGGAGTTAAAAAAGAAGTGGATCTCAAAAAAAATTAGAGGAAGAATAATTGAGTTAAGACTGATGGAAAAAATAATAAGAGAGATGATTCAGGCCCTGAGAAATGAGACTGGTAAATGACCTCTACATAAATGTAGAGGTCACAAATGAACATACTAATAAAATAATTACAATGTCCTAAATTAAATGACATTTTTAGTACCAGTGACTGAAATTCAGCATGCTTCACCATTGAGCAACCTCCCCATCACTTAGTCCTATTTTTGTATTTTTTTGAAACAGGGTTTTGCTAATTTTTCCAAGGCTTTGCCAAAAGAGCTAAAGCTGGGTGCCAACAAAGCAAAAATACAAAGGCCTGTCTTCACCCTGGCTTTTGGAGCACTCACTAGGCACCAAGTGCTAACTATCTATGACTTCATTTAATTCTCACTATACTCTTGGGAAGCAAGTGGCATTAGCCCCATCTTAAAGACAAATAAATAGGAGAGAAATTAAAGATCTATTCTAGCTAAGTGAGGTGGCACATGTCTGCCATCCCAGCAGATTAGGAGCCTAAGTCAGAAAGATTGTGAGTTCAAAGCCAACCTCAGCAAAATTGAGGTGCTAAGCAACTCAGTGAGACACTGTCTATAAATAAAAATACAAAGTAGGATTGGTAATATGACTCAGTGGTTATGTTACCCTGAGTTCAATCCCAAGTCCCAAAGGAAAAAGAAACTATTCAAGCCTCTATAAACATATAAAAGCCAGAGTAAAAATGTATGATATGTACTCAAGACCTTGGTCCATTACATTTATCTTATACTAGTCATAACATCTAGGAACATCCCTGCAAGCTTAATAAATCCAATGCTTGAGAGCACTCGCCAGATATTTTTTTTATCACTGAATGAAGCTAAAGTCCAGGTATCAGGGTAATTGACTCTACTGCTCACAATTAGAGATGCAATCACTTTTATATTAAAAATCAGGGAAACTTAGACAAAAACATTGGATTCACCTGCTCAATGTTGTGCACCAATTCCACAAGAAAATCAGGGTGTGTGTCTGCACTTCTGTAGCTCTCCAGAGAGATCTCTGTGGCTCCAAGCAAAAGAAAACTCCACAAAGCTGGGGGGACACAAGCCAACCCCTCTGTCACAACTCACCCCACAATACTTCCAGGGAATAAGTGTACATAGAGGAGAGAATTCCAGGTGGTAACTTAGTGATCAATGGACAATGCCACCCAAGGAAATAGAGATCAACCAAATTCAGCAAAGGCAGAGGAGTAGCTGGGCCAGGATGGGGGATGGCCTAGAGGATAAACTTTTTCAAGGCACATGAAGCCCAGGGCTTCCTCCTCCCCAAATGAGCCTTGCCTTATCACACATATGTTTGTTCAACTATTTATGCCCTTCTCCTATTTTATATTTCTCTTGCACATGGATTTGAAGGTCTCATGATTTGGCATTTCTTATATTTTTTTTTTCCTGCAGCCTTCAAACTACTCCAAATTCAACCATGTGAAAAATTACCTGTAGGCATTACAGTTTTTATTTTATTTTATTACCATTTAATTCAAGTTTCCAAATCTCTCTCAAAATACCTTTATTTTTCATTTTCATTATACTTTTATTAACTGTTCACACATTGACAATGGTTGTGATAAAGTAATATCTTCTGACTCCAACACTGGAATTTCAGTGACCTACTTGAAATGATTCTACTTTCTTTTGATTCTACAAGTCTTCATTTTATTTTTTATATAACTTTATATATAGTACAGACAAGACTAAGCTAATATTACATGGTTTATCTCAGAGAAAGGGCAGGCCTCCCCTCTACATCCATTCGTGAATATGAGGGCTCATCACAGGTTCCTTAGGGTTGACTTTCAGCATGGGTTCTGACTCAGCTCCATGTGCAATCTTCCTGTGATCTCCTCAGCCTGTGGCCTTCACCACCACCACCACTACTACCACTACTACTACTACTACTACTACTACTACTACTACTACTACTTTTGAAATTTCAGATTAATTTTAATATTTTACACAGAGCCTGAATCACAAAAAGCCAGTTTAGAAATGGTGACATGCAGAAACAACACTATCCAGAAACCAGGTGCTTCATGTGAGAAAAAGCAAGAGAAGAGGAACCTATCACACATGATAGAGAGAGGACCCTCAGAATCATGGTGTAACCATGGGAGGTGCCAGAAATCCCTCACCCCAAAGTGGAGGCATTGTAAATTGTTTAATTGGATTGGACTAATTTGACTTTATGATCAGAGTAATAGCAATTTTGTTTGGACATGATTCCAATTGAGATGCCTTTCCAAATATGTCCAGAAAATAGTTTTGAGACCAGCTCTTCCAGGATTGCTGTTATCCACCAAAGAAGAAGTAAAATTAAGAGACAGCTTACGTGTTACACTAGGAAAGCCACAGTTCTGTGTTTTCCAGAAAGATTTTTGTCATATTTCTCTAGACAATTATATTATAGGCCTGCAGAGACAGAACTTAAAGATGTCTTTCCTTAAAACGTGCAACTCTTTAGGCTATTACCTGCACCACATCATTCTTTGCCTCATCCATCTGGATAAGTGCCTCTGCATACTTAGATTCAGAAGTAGTGTGAAGTTGGGTCACGGAAAGGCTGTGAAAGAAGGAAATTTTAGCATTCTAGTGAGGTTTCTTGTAGATACAGAAGAGAGACTTCAGCTCCAACAGTTTTACTCAATCCAGAGGACTGTGTTCTGTATGGTACATTGAGGATATTTTTTTCTAACAATGTTTGCATCTTTAACTTATATCCTCCTAAAATGAGTCCTTTTTAAATAGGTAATCATGATTAATTTTAGTTTTCCATTTGTTTTGAGTTTAATGAGTTCTAGTGATACAACTTACATATAGAATGTCAACTAGAAATTTTAAAAATTACTTATTTGTATACATATTATATAAGAAGACATGAGTTTTAACTTGATATTTTATAAACTTTTATTTTATTTTATTTTCATGTGGTGCTGAGGATAAAACCCAGGACCTCACACATGCTAGGCAAGTGCTTCACCACTCAGCCATATCTCCATCTGTAATTTAGCATTTTTTATTTATAAACTTGCTTCTGTAATATTAAAAAATAAAATAGAACTAGTATTGATGTGAATTCTATAATTTGAGTAATTATAAGTTTTTTAAATTTTTAGAATGAAATGATATTCTATGTTCAGAACTTCATTTCATAGAGGGCAATATCAAAATTCCATAAACTACTTATATTTCTCATAAAGTCTTTGGATCCAATTTAAATCAAAAGATTAAACATTTCCTGATCCTGTACTCTTTCAGTTAGGAAATGACAAATGAGAGGATCATGATAAAAGGGGTTGGAAGGACATTGAATTTTTTTGAAAATCAAATGAATGTACTAGTAATTTCCCATTCCTGGATTAAAAATACACAGGGATATAATTTCCAAGTTTAGAGGAGGAATATTTGGGTTCATTCGTTCTTTATGTATTAGTTTCATGTGTGTATATATATCTGACTATATACATACATATATGCCCTTTCCCATTTCTGTCACAATGGAAATGTCTGAAGTTAGTTTTTCTTAAAGGAATATTTAGGTCAGTGGAATCTTATCCTGCCCTTATCACTGTACTTAAATTTCTGATGTTTTCACAAACTAAGTTGTTTTTTAGGTTTTTTGTTTGTTTGTTTGTTTGTTTTTTGTCTTTAGCATGAACAAATAATTGTGAACACAGAAAAGCCAAAGTTGTGAGGAAGAAAAGCAGGACTTGAATTTTATATAACTACATCAATCAGAGAGACAAACTGCCCTCTAGGACTCCTTGGGTTTCCTAGTAATGACAGCTTGACATCTGTGATGAAGCACCTCTCTGGCTTCCTATTTCTTTACTTCAAGATTAAACAGATCTTAACTTTATGATCCATATAAATTTATTGATCATCAACTATGTGAAAAATCTAAGGCTAGACTCTGGAATGAGGAGTTCTTTAAGCCACTGTGCATTTTCTAGCTTGCATGGTAATTGCTCTCTAATTTAGAAACTGTATGTTTACCAAGAGTTTTTAAAAAAAATATTCTATAATTAGAGGCATATAACTCATATAAGCATATATTACATTAATACATTTGAATAAATGAAGCACATGAGATCACAAAACAAAACATAGAACTAAAACTCCTCAAGCAGATATAAAAAAGTGCTGCAATTACAAAGCAAAATAACTGTCTTTTAGGTCCAAAGCATGTGTTTTCAAAGTCCTGTAGCTAATAAATGTCTATACCTTCTTAATACCAAATTTATTGCTGTGCATGCATTATCATAATTTGTTTGAAGGATCATGTGTTGATATAGTGTTTCATTTCAAAAAACTCTCTTAAAAGAACTAAGAATTTTTCTTGTAACATCCATCACTAATTGTATTAGTACCAATGTTATATGGTGAATTTTGAGCCTATAGGAGGGGTTTACTTAAAATTTAAAAATTCTGTGTCACTGAAAATGTAGGAGATATATTATATTAAAGCTGACCATATTGTCTAGGAAATAGAAATCTGTCAAAGGAAATATATCCAGGTATTTGGTCATTTTGAGGTACTGATCTGTGTGTAATAAGTAAAATTTAATTGTATTTGCAGATTTATGGAACTGTGCTTCAAAATAAATGTGCTTTGAGAAATAATATTAGTGTATTTAGCCTCTACATCTATGTCTAGAAAATTTACATAATATCATAAAAATTATATGATTTGTGTAGAAATCCTATTCACTGTATAGTATTTTGAGGATATTCATGCATTTGGTATTTTTGCTTCAAATATGTTTTGTCAAAAATAAACAGAACTTGGTTATAAAGCTTTTTGTTTTATATTATATCATCAATTTATGGTGATATTATTATTCTCTCTCAAGCACAACTATATATAAAAATATAGTAATTCTGTTTCTTGGTGTCATGTTATCTTCCAAAATTCTTATCCTTTGTGAAAAAAAAAGATAATTTTGTAGTTCAGAATTACATCCTAATAAAGCCTATTTTATTTTCTCCAATTTTAATCATGGATCTAAATTTATATTAAAATGTATTAAAAAATTTTGACTTTGTATTATAAGCCCTTAAACTAAGCTAACTATTTTACTTAGAGATCTGGATCTTCAAATATACAAGTCTATTTTACCAACAATGAATTAAAGTAACAGTAAAAGAAAAGCATAAAATGAGATAAACATCCACAATGAAAAGAGGAGGTAATCTCCAGTGACAAAAAGTCTTCAAAGAACTTCTGGAAAACAAAAAGTCTGGAAGTAGATGAAGGATGCATTTGAGTTCTAATTAGAACTTCCCAGGAGGTGGATTAAATGACTAGGCATCTTGAAAGTCCATAAGTTAGTGTGCTTCAGATCAGCACAATGGAAATAAAGGGAAGGAAGCACATTTGGGCACACAGAATCTGGGGTTGCATTCTAATCTCAAAGGAGGCTTCTGCTTACTCAAAATGAAATTATTGATCTGTCTTGCACTCTCATATTTTTCCTACTTGAGACATGGAGTGTGATTTACATGAGTCTCAAACAGTCTTATGTTTAGGAAGCTTTAAATGGTAATAGCCAGAAAAATGATCTTCTACTAATGAAAATATTTTGAAAAGACCACTTTCAGCAATTGTCTGGGAAATGAATTCGTCAGTCCTAATGGTGCCATAAAGCATAGTTCCCTATAGTGACACCACAAAAACTCACTTTTCAGTCTAAGTTCTGAACTTAGCTTACGGTACTTGCAAGACTCAATTCCTGAAGAAAACTTATAAAAATGGATAACAGTGCAATTAATTAAAGTTTTGACAGCTGTGTAGACTGAATGTCAAATTAATAGTCATCTTGTGTCTCTTCTGCTGTTCAATTTAGATCCACTAAACATACTTCTTTTGGTCTCTATACTCATCCCCAAATCATTTGAGGCTCCTCACTATAATTGCTCAAGAGAAAACTACTGCACTGATCCTTTTACAATTCCTGTATGGAAAGTGAATACTAAAAAGTAGAGAATTTGATTATCTGTTTTCAAATTGAATCATCTGATTTTTATCTTCAAATATACAGTAGACTTTTATATTTGGTCATTTATATTTGGATACAGTAAATACCATGGTCATAGACCAATAGTTCCTGGATCTATATAGTGTGTCTCTTTGTAGCACAACCTGATATAATAATGTGAAATTTAAGAAGTGTTAGCAACATCATCAGGTGTTCCAGAATTCTACCAGGCCAGCAGCTTTTTTTTTAATGATAATACAGTGGACCCCATGGTCATAGACCAATAGTAATATCTTTATTTTTGTTATGTGTGATCTGATTCAATTTTAGGCATGATGTATTGACACTTTATTAGTGGTACTTGCTTAGCATTTATTGTCTGTAAAAGCAAAATTCAAAAAAAAATGTTTGGGTTTTTCTGGTTAAATTTTTTTCTGGGTTAAAAGACGTTAACTTATTAATTTATTATGAGAAAAAGATGAAAAGAACATTGCTGTAACAAGAACCTAGAGATAGATCTCTCCTCTTAGCTGGCTAGATATTTGGAAGAAGCATTTGATACATAAAATACGGTGACTGAAAACCACTATGGTACTCAGTCCTCATTCATCCTGTGCAGCATCAGAGGCTGGATTAAAAACAACTAGCCAAGTCCAGTTGTCAACTTGGTTGTCTTGTACAATGTCCAGGATGCATGTGCTTTGGTATGTGATAGCATGAAATCCCATAATATTTACACTACATTGTCTCTCTCAGAGATCCATCCTTATTACTGTAACCCCCAAATTTTATAGTCTTCAAAAGTTCCTTCTAAATCCTTGACCAAGTCTCGGTTTCTTCCTATTATTTTATGTACCTTCTCATGTACCCTCTTACCTGAGGTAACTTCTTTTTTCACGTGAAATTAAGGCTGAAGTGTGCTGCCAAGTATTCTGCTCTTTAGAAAGAGGTTTTTTTTTATTTTTTTTATTTTTCAAGGGTAGTCCCGAAAGATACTGTACAATGGTGTTATTTTATTTCACTTTACTTCTAAATGAAGAATACTCGTATTTATTTCTAGTAATATTTTGATAGAGGTTGGCCAATTTCCTCTTCTATCTGATTCACAAAAGGGACCTTTTCCCAAAGAAGGAAATGAATAGGTGTTGTATCACACTTTTTCTCTGAAATTGATTGGGGTTTTCTGAGAAAGAGTATAACTTCAGTGATTATCTTCTTGGTTAGTTATTTGCTTAGTTATTGGTCACACTCTACAAGTGTGACCTCAGGTGAAATGCGAAGGAAGACAGAGAGTAAAATAAGTAGAAGTTATCAATTGATTATACTTTTGTAACTGAAGTAAGGTTTGTGAATTGCTATATTGCAAATCTCTCTGCTTTACATTTAAAATCAAAATATAAAATTCATTTTTATGTTTTATGTATCACCAATAAGCTTCTAAAAATAAAATTTACATCTATTATTTTTCTAATCCTCTTCATGATTTCTCTATTTTCTTGATTATATGAAGTTTTTATAACTGATACTAACTTGATAATTTGTGTCATTTCCTGGTTTACACTTATTGATTTTTGTCTCTTTTTAGGTATAATTGGGCTCCAGTGACTAAGGGAAGTCTGCTCCTTAGTCAGACTTCCGATCTGCTCCTCCCATCCCTGCTTCAGACTCTCAGCTTCCCCGACCCTATGAGGGGAAATTTGTAAATTTTTCCAGAAGCTGTTTTGCTGTCTACTTCTCAGGACTAAAAATCAATATCAAAACTTATAAAAAAAGATACTTTAAGGGCTGGGGATATGGCTCAAGTAGTAGCATGCTTGCATAGCATGCAAAAAGCACTGGGTTTAATTCTCAGCACCATGAAAAATCCAAAAAATAAAGATATTGTGACCACCTAAAACTAAAAATGAATTTTTTTTAAAGAAAAGATACTTTAAAAAGCAAAATGTAGAGGGAGAAAGTAGCAACAATGTTTTTTTTAGTAATTAGGCTTTTTAAATTTTTTTTTAACATTTGTCGGTTTTCAATGTTGTTCACCCATTAACACTTAAAAAAAATAACAGTTTTCTTTTCTGAGTTCAGTTGACCAAGGAATAGCCACACCCTTGAAACAAAACACACACACACACACACACACATACACACACACATACACACACACACAAAGAAAAACAGAATTATCTTTAACCTAACTTTTTATATGATGTCTCAGATCCCCTTAAATTTGCACATTAGCTTCTTTGTTCAGTTAAATTGAAATTGCTTTTTTTTAGTTGGAAAGAGTGTGACTATTGAACTTAAAACCTTTTATTCTGGGCATCTTGGTGGTTTCTGGTTAGGTTAAGTGGGTGAGAGGGTGAAGGGAAAATGGGGGATTTTTTCCTATCATAACATGAAGTTTTCCCTACAGTCTGCTCTCAGGTGCCAGAACTCAAGTATTTTTTACAGTGGTATACTCTGATTATTTTTACTTCCCCTTTACCCATTACTTTTAACAGCATTTTATCAAACTACACTTATTAAGAACCATTTTTAAAATAACATTATAGTTCGCCTAACCAGTCTGTACTTATTGCTTATGGTTTCACTCACCTGCTATGCCTGTTTTTGGTGTCTGAAAGACAGATATATTATGTTCTATATTTTATCCATTTTCCTACAGGTATATACTGAAAATAAAATTAGGTCTGGAAATATTCCATTTTTATTGAATGCTATAATCAAGAGAATAAAATTTAAATATGCTAAATATATCTCCAGATTTTCTCAAGTAACTATGCTTAAAACAAAGAAAATATCCTAAAATGAAAACCATGGTCAGCTTCAAAAAAGCAAGAATAAAACCCAAGTATTTATTATTAATGATGGATTATAGATGATAAATACAGAATAGCCTCAAGATTTAAAGGAAAAATAGTATTCAACCTGGTATTCTAAAATGAAGCAGATTATCCATCAATCATAAATAAAAATAGATTTTCATAAATAATAAAAATCTAAAAAGCAATTTTCCATACCTCATTTCAAAGAGAGTTACTCAATATAGAAGAAAAATGTAACAAAAAAAGAGAGCAGAGTTTGTGGACAGAAACAGTAACTCTAACTGAAGAGCTCAAGAAAGTTATGGTGATTCTGCAGTAGACCTTGAAAATAGTTTTGTTAGTATACCTCAGCCCTATCTTTAAAATGATGGCTTAATAGAAATATTAGCTATTGACTAGTCAAGTGATTGAATGTAGCAAAAGTTAGAAGATTCTAGTGATCTATTTTCTCACCACAAAAAAATGAATATTAGAAAATACAGGAAAAACAAAGTGATGAAAAAAGAAAGTAAAAATGCACTAAACACAAATAATGGAAAGCCAAGTTCTGTATATGAAATAGAGTAAAATGTGCAATTTTTGTAAAATTTAATGGGATAAAAGAAAGTAGTATTGATTGTTCTTGATGGTAAGAACATACCCCCATGAGCAGCATTCATGTCCTGATATTGGAAGTCAGAAAGGCTAATAAATTAGAGAAAGAAATCATTCTTACTTCTGGTGTGTGTTTTGTGATGAAAAGTTTCTTAAAGTCAAATTTGTGAAAATGTTTATGGGTTTTTAACCTTCATAAATTTTCTGTAGACAAAGAATGCAACACATAATTATTTTTAAAAGAGAATAACTAACTGAAGAAGCATGAACACAGGGACTTGTAAATATTAAAAAAAATATAGTGGGGTGTGGTGGCCTGTACAGATGCTGATACTCAGAAATAATAAAGTGCCCAAGCAAGAAATCACAGAACACATACCATATATGATAATCAATTAAACGCTAAATCCTTTTAATATTTGACTGATTAGGCCTGAAGAAAAAGAAGTGGCCCCATAAGTTAAGTTGGTTTTCCTCCCTCTCTCATTGCAATTAGAAAAAATAATGGGAACACCTAAAACATTGTGTAGCATCTTTTATTTATATTTCAAGATTATGATCAATATAATCAGACAACTAGTAGTAGGCATGGCTAAATTTAGTTACCCTTTAAAACTTTACATAGGGGCAAATAGAGTGTAGGCTGATGATCTGGATGTAAATTTTAGAAACTACTGTTTTATATAGCACTGGGGATTGAACTCAGGGTGCTCTATCACTCATATATATACAAAATTCTTTGATATTTTATTTTGAGACCTGGTCTCATTTAGTTACCAAGGCTGGCCTTGAAGTTGTGATCCTTCTGCCTCAGCCTCTATGATATTTGAAATTACAGGTATGTACCACCACATCAGGCATGGACACTAATTTTTTTACATGCATATAATAATCAAAACTATTTTAAATATTTTGCCTTTTCTTTGATATAAAATATTCAATACTATCTTACCAAATTGGTTTTGATCCTAATATTCTTTTCTTGAAAAGGCCAATATTCATGGTAAGTAGTTATACTTTTTTTTCTTACCTTAACAAGATTTACTCATTCATTCTATCCTGAGTTAGCAAGTCAATTTTATCCATGTTTGAGAAAAACAAATTGCTATAAATATTTCTGGTCACGGTTTTAAGAGAAGTACCTTCCTCTTAGTCATAATCAAAAAAAAAAAAGGATAGGAGAAAATTTAGTAAAGTCAAAAGCTAAGATCCAACAGTTGGCCAGTTCTTGTTTCAACCAGATGTTTATGATTTGATTGTTTCTTTTTTAAATTTCTTCTTCTGATTACTCTGATGGCCTTTTATATGATATTTAATAGTCAGCTTCATTTAAAAGCACTAGTTTATGTGAAAAGTGGATACTAAGGGAAATAAATATCTGGAACAAATTCATAGTACTCAATATGTTTCTCATGATTATATACAATTCCTCCCACCATTCTGGGATTGCAATTTATAGAGCTTTAAATAATTACCATTTCTCACTCTATTTCACTATTAGCACATGCAGAAATAATTTCTGAACAAATTTATATTAAATAAGTAGCAATTTAGAGAAAAACAAATATAATTTTCACCTGTGATATTAAAACAGTATATGTGGAAGTTTGCCAAAGAATACTTGGCATATTCAAAGAATAATATGAAGAAATTTACCAGAATTGTTGCTTTTCTTTATGTGATAGGGCACAGTTTATTGATATGTTGTTTCAAAAAGACATTAACATTTTCCTTATGAAAAAATAGTTGTTATTCCTTAACATAAATTTTACTTGATATTTAAAATTTTTTACCCATTTATCTTGCACACTTTGAAGTTATTTGCTGGGGGAAAACACAGTGAGATACTGATCAATCAGTTGTATTTTCAACTAGTGTTGTAAAATGCATCTCTTCTGACACATTTGCTTGTTTTCATTTTATATAATAGCATCATGCACTATCAGCATGAGAAGAATTTGGTCATTAATTTTGGTATCAATAGTGGGTTAGGTACATTGCAAAGATGTTGAGAAAATTACATCTATAATGGAGGAATCTCCCAATTCTTTGTTTTTATATTTCCTGTGGTGCTTCTGCTCTTCATATTACTATGTTAACTTTAATTTGCATTGTCTGTACAGTTTCTTAAAACATAAGAAATTTAGAATTGAGGAAATCATATATACTAAGTTTATTTTATAAACTGATATAAGACTCAATGAAAGACTTCAGCATTATTAATGTACATTTTATCAGAATTCCATTATATCACAATGGTACATACAGTATTAAAATTTTATATAGCTAAAGGATTTTTAATAATGAATGATAGGCGCCCTAAGCAAGAATGTAGTTCCAATTATTCATTTACTGAGCTTCATTCATTCATAATATAATTGTCGTCAAATACCACATATCAGACAGTGTGTTTTGAAAAAATTATTTGATGAATTACTAACAATGTAGCATAAAATTTTTATTTATTAGTGGTTCATCATACCCACATCTTACTCACATAGTAAGATTGTTATAATATTCAATAAATTGTAGCTAAAATCATGAAATACCACATACCATAGTGTACAGATTATATAAATGTTCTTATTATTTCTTCATCCGTTTCACAAATATTTATCAGCTACTTACTATATGCTAATTAGAAATAAGTTCATCATAATTATCTCAGATTATTTTTATAAAACTGCAAGACCTCATTTGAAAAGAGCAATATAGATTTCAGAAGTAACTATGGTTTCTCTAGTGAATAATGTGTATAGAAATCTCCTAAGGTCTTGGGGTATGCAAATATATTTGAGATGCATCAGATAGTACATATGAAAAAAAAATACTACTTATATGTTATTTAAATAAAGTGAAATATCATACCAAAGGTTAAAAAATTAACTTTTGGGGAAAAAAAAGCAAAAGGGTGCACTAGTATTTGAAATAAAGTAATAATAATTTTCACTATAATTAGTTGTTTCTGAGTCTCATTTCACTCTTTACTTTAATTATCTATCCATTGTGTTAAGAACCCCTATAGGAGGGCTGGGGATGTGGCTCAAGCGGTAGCGCGCTCGCCTGGCATGCGTGTGGCCCGGGTTCGATCCTCAGCACCACATACCAACAAAGATGTTGTGTCCGCCCAGAACTAAAAAATAAATATTAAAAATTCTCTCTCTCTTTCTCTCTCTCTCTCTCTCTCTCTCTCTCTCTCTCTCTCTCTCTCTCTCTCCTCTCTCACTCTCTCTTAAAAAAAAAGTCTTTGTTTTTTAATGTTTATTTTTCACACATGCGAGGCTAGCACTCTACCACTGAACCACAACCCCAGCCCCAAGGGTTAGTCTTTCTTTAAAAGTATTATCACTTTATTCACATTTCACATTCACCAGGATGTCTTCTGCTGTGGTGAATAAATTTTTATTTATTATTAAAAGCTTTTCCACATTATTCACATTTGTAGGGCTATTCTCCAGTGTGAGTTCTGTTGTGGTGAATAAGGCCTGTTTAATTGCTAAAAGTCTTGCCACATTCCTTATATTTGTAAGGCTTCTCTCCAGTGTAAATGCTCTGTGGAAAAAAAGGTGTAATATTTGAGTAAAAACATTGTCACACACTTTGCATTTGTGAGGCTTCTCTCCAGTGTGAGTACTGTTGTGGCAAATAAGGTATCATTTTTGAGTGAATGCTTCGCCACATTCTTTACATATGTAAGGCTTCTCTCTAGTGTGAGTTCTCCTGTGGCAAATAAAGCCTGTTTTTTGAGTAAAAGCTTTGCCACATTCTTTACATTTGCAGGGCTTCTTTCCAGTGAGTTCTTCTGTGGTAAATAAGGTCTATTTTTTGACCAAAAGCTTTGCCACATTCTTTTCATTTGTAGGGATTCTCTCCAATGTGACTTCTGCTATGGCAAATAAGGTTTGATTTGTCACCAAAAGCTTTGCCACAATCTTTACATTTGTAGGGCTTCTCTCCAGTGTAAGTTCTCTTGTGGTAAATAAGGTATGATTTTCAACCAAAAGCTTTGCCACAATCTTTACATTTGTAGGGCCTCTCTCCAGTGTGAGTTCTGATGTGGCAAATAAGGACTGATTTTTGACCAAAAGCTTTGCCACATTCTGTACATTTTTAGGGCTTCTCTCCTGCAGTGTGAGTTCTCTTGTGGCAAATAAGATGTGATTTTCGACCAAAGGCTTTGCCACAATCTTTACATTTGTAGGGCTTCTCTCCAGTGTGAGTTCTCCTGTGGCAAATAAGATGTGATTTTCGACCAAAGGCTTTGCCACAATCTTTACATTTGTAGGGCCTCTCTCCAGTGTGAGTTCTCCTGTGGCAAATAAGATGTGATTTTCGACCAAAGGCTTTGCCACAATCTTTACATTTGTAGGGCTTCTCTCCAGTGTGAGTTCTCCTGTGGCAAATAAGGTCTGATGTTCGACCAAAGGCTTTGCCACAATCTTTACATTTGTAGGGCTTCTCTCCAGTGTGAGTTCTCTTGTGGCAAATAAGGACTGATTTTTGACCAAAAGCTTTGCCACATTCTGTACATTTGTAGGGCTTCTCTCCAGTGTGAGTTCTGCTGTGGCAAATAAGATGTGATTTTTGACCAAAAGCTTTGCCACAATCTTTACATTTGTAGGGCTTCTCTCCAGTGTGAGTTCTCCTGTGGCAAATAAGGTCTGTTTTATGACCAAAAGCTTTGCCACAATCTATACATTTGTAGGGCTTCTCTCCAGTGTGAGTTCTCGTGTGGCAAATAAGGTGTGATTTTCTACCAAAAGCTTTGGCACATTCTTTACATTTGTAGGGCTTCTCTCCATTGTGGCTTCCTCTGTGGTAAATAAGATCTTTTGTTTTACTAAAAGCCTTGCAACATTCTTTATATTTGTAGGGATTCTCTTCAGTATAAATTCTCTGGTGGTGAACAAGGCCTGATTTTTTATATGATTTATGGTGTTCACTCTCACTTGTAGTTTTCCATATTTTCTTTTGTGGTAAATAGTTATGATCATAACTTTTATATTTTGCACTTATCGCTTCATAAAATGTATGTATTAGGCCCTTTTCTGGTGAATATTCTTGGGTATGATTAGGAGTCATGACTGAAGTAAACAAAAGTAAAAAACAATACCTATTAGACTGGGATAAATATATTTTGCATGCATAACATGAAATTAAGGTAAAATAAATACATCAGGAGTTAGCAGATCAGTAAATCTAAAGTCACCATAAATCCAAAAATATATTAGTTCAATAAAAATGTACAGAAAAAATTACCTTGAGAATATTATCCAAATTTTTGTAGAGACCACAGTATCCAAGAGGAGAACATCATTAAAAAGAGTAATATAATTAAGTGTAGAAAAGTATCATTAATAGCCTTTTGTCCTTCATAAGATAGTATTGTGTATTTAGGAAATCTCTACCATCTACCTCACTGTCAGTATAATAAGAGAAATGTAAAACTTATCAAAAATTTCTGGCTTTTTCAAAGTGTGTTCAAAATATGTTTTTTGTCTTCCATGACATAGAGACTTGAAAATAACTAGTAGGTTTTGAGTGATAATACCATAAATATTCAACAAGGTTAAAGAGGCAATTGACTCTTAAAAAGAAATGTGAACAAAAAATTTAATAAGAAATATACACACATATACCTAAAATTTTTTATAAAAACATTTTAAAAGACTATAAAACCCTTGCATAGCCTATGGTCATAATATTTGGATGAATTCAAATAAAATTTGGATGAATTTTAATAAGGTTTAATAAGATGATGAATTTTGGACTTGTTGGATTGTTTAACTTTATGTTTACTCAATTTCATCTGGGTCAAAAATATTCATAGGTGGATGTTTACTGATGTTGGAACTTGATGTTGTGTATGCCTGCCCTATTTCTTGTCCCCACCAGCATTAAGGAGATAAGTAATATTATTTATTCAAAAGTCCTTTAAAAAAAACGGAGCTATTAGGTATTCTGGCCTGGGAATAGACAGGAAAGTTTGGGGGTGATTGTAACTGGCACCCTGAGTCCCACAATTGTAATGCCCAGGAGTTTCTTCCTGAAGCTATTAAGACAATTCTAGGGCTGGGGATGTGGCTCAAGCTGTAGCGCGCTTGCCTAGCATGCGTGCAGCCCGGGTTCGATCCTCAGCAGCACCACATACAAACAAAGATGTTGTGTCCGCCGAGAACTAAGAAAAAATAAATAAATGTTAAAATTCTCTCTGTCTCTCTCTGTGCCCCCTCTCACTCTCTCTTAAAAAAAAAAGACAATTCTACAGGTGCACTATCTAGTTTCTGTGGTAAATTTATTAGGGAGAAGGGGCTCTATATTTGTATTAACTATACCTAATCTTGGTTAGCTAGCATTTGGGGTTAAAGAAACACTGGGTTAGAATGTAGTCATGGTATTGGAAGCTATGTAATTTCGGGGTATTATATGTGCAGCTGTTAAGAGGGATGGCCAGTTTTTTTTTCTTTTTTCTTTTTCACTGTCTGTGTGTGTCTCTCTCTTCTGTTTGCTTTTTTAAAGGTTTCCTCACAAGAAGATTTGAAACAGATCATGCTGGCCCTCACAACAAAAGTTAAGTTTTGATGGTTAATCTGAATAAACTGGGACATCACTAAAGAGGAAAACAGAGAACAATGGATTTGAAAATGTGATAAATATAGGGCAGTATGTGTTCAATGATTACAATCAAAATAAATAAACCTAAGCTTCTGAAAATTTCTTCTGCTGGATAACTACTCTTTCAACATTTTTCAGTTTGGCTTTCTCCTTGACATTT
Organism: Ictidomys tridecemlineatus; assembly: GCF_052094955.1. Lineage (NCBI taxonomy): Eukaryota > Metazoa > Chordata > Mammalia > Rodentia > Sciuridae > Ictidomys > Ictidomys tridecemlineatus. The sequence goes on from NC_135492.1 coordinate 7,484,964, forward strand.
GAATGACTCAACTGTGTCCCCTGCTATGTGTAGTCTACATTAGTTTACATCACTAAATTATACTAGGTATTTCTTATCTAAAGTGAAGGATGTGTAACACACAAAGAAAGAAACAGGTTAAAGAGTAAAATTATAATATATATATATATATATATATATATATATATATATAGAGAGAGAGAGAGAGAGAGAGAGTAAATATCTGTACTAAAAATGCCCTTTTTTTTGAAACATCAATCTGAAACTCATTTTATAGAGAAGTTCCCAGAAGATACTCTGCAACAGAAGTATATTAAATAATAATTAGTAATTAATAATTTTAAAGGGAAATTAAACTTACCCAGGAAGGCAAAGTTTCTATAGTTCTCTAGCATCACATCTCTATATAAATTTTTCTGAGCAGGCTGAAGGCATTCCCACTCCTCTTCAGTAAAATCAATGGCTATATCCATAAATGTTAACAGTTCCTAAAATAAGAATAGGTAAATAAATAACACATTGACCACAGAAATATTTGCACAGTCTGTAATGTAATTACAGTTGAAATTAGAGTTAGTAGACTATCTTGTAGGTAGTGTTTTGGAACACAACGATACTATTATCTACTTCTGCATAAAAAGTGAATTAAGTTAAAAAAGTATACATACTCCACATTTATGAAGCACAATATAAAACTCAGGTATTATCAAAAAATATATTTTGTAATTTTTTATATCTTGATCTAAATTATACATATTATTCAGATGAGAAAATCATGGTAATTAAGAAAGGGAATCCTCAAATTTTAATTGTGCAACCACTAAACAGAGATTTACTAATGTGTAGAATCTTACTTGTTATTTTTCTGATAGAGCTGGCTATTATGAATGTGTAGTCAGCTCTCTAGTAATTTCAATATCGATGGTATAAGAGAAATTTTGAAATGTAACAAGGTAGACAGACCACTTAATGGAAATATTTAATAGTTTATTTAAGTTCAAACATTTTATAGATTTTAGGTATATTAATAATATAAAAAATACTGTTTCAATTTTCAACAATACTGTTTGAATTTTCTGTTTTATAATTTTAACATTTTTTAACATAAAAAATTATATACATATATATACAAACTTTGATTGATGTTTATATTGTATGATATTTATAATAAAATATACATATAGCTCTACAAACACATATAATTATTTTTTTATTTTATTGCTTCTTTCTAGTTCTACATGACAGTAAAATCGATTTTTATGGTATTATGCAAGCATGGGATATATCTTATCCTAATTAAAACCCTGTTCTTGTTGGTGGCTACAATCGTAGGATTCACTTACAGATATATATCTTTTATATTTCTATCCTTGTCTTATTTATTTATTTATTTATTTATTTATTTATTTATTGTTTACCATTGTACAATCTACTGATCTTCTTTTCTTACGCTTCCCAATTTATGAGCTTTAGATTTCACATATCAGCAATAACTTTCAACTTTTAGTTTTAAAGAAATGGTTTGTTTTACTTAGCATAAAATCTACAGTTTCACCCATTTCCTGGGAAATGTCATAAAGTCATTTTTCTTTATGGCAGATTCATAGTTTATTGTGTACATAAGCAACAGTTTTTTATCCTGTCATCATTGAATGGACCCATTCATCATTGCATGGTTGGGTTTATAGCTTAGCTATTGTGAATTGTGCTGCTATAAACATTAATGTGGCTGTGTCAATGTAATATGCTGATTTAATGTCCTTTGGGCATATACAGTGCAGTCAAAAAACTGGGTAAAATTGTGGTTCCATTTCTTTAACAATATCCATACAGATTATTATGTTTCACTTAGACCTACATACAGCTGGAAAAAAATTGGAATTCATCTATACCTGAGGTGAAAATAAAACATACAAAAAATTAGTAAGCCATAAAATGACTAAAATTTATTATTAAATCATCCATCCGAATAAAAAGTAAAATTTAAAAACTAAAAGTAAAGAAAGTCTTAAGCAAAAGAGCAAAATTAGAAGCTATTAAAGATAAACATAACACAGGGTTACCAGTATCAATGTTGGTGCTTTTAAAAAGCAAATGAGCCCAGTCTAGTGATGGACAAGTGTAGTTCCAGTGACTGAGGAGGATAAGAATAAAAGGATCATAAATTCTAAGACAATATTATATATAATATTGTCTTATATATATTGTATTGAGCAACTTAATGAGGCACTTAGCAACTCAGCAATACTCTGTCTCTAAATATAATATTAAAAAAGACTGAGGATGTGGCTTTATTGTTAAGCACCCCTGGGTTCAATTTTCAGTACAAATTTTTAAAAAGCAGATACAATTAAAAAAAGCACTAGCAAATTTGAAAATTCAACAAATACAAATTATATCAATTATACAGTATATAATTGCAAATATAGGCATATATAATGATTTGTCATTTAATGGAAATACACTCTGGAAAATTTATCCTAAGAATCTTCTGCAATTTTCCAAATCTCTGAGTGCAATGACAGAATATAGATGGTATAGACTAGTACATGGCTAAGATATTTGCTAGATCCATGGTTGTACATAAAGGCTACTGTTGACCAAAATACCATGATGCCACATGATTGATGTTATGAAGTAAAATCAATCAGGGTAAACCTTATTATAAAATAAATGGTGGAACTACAGAAAACACCAACAACAAAACTCTTAAAACATGCTAGGATATTGAGAAGAGTGTGATAATGAAATGCTATTTTATCCCTTCACTCATAAAACATAACAACATATTTTGACACATTAAATGCTGAATATGTTATTAATAAATAATACTGAAATATATAAGAACGTACAAAGCTCAAAAGTTTACCTACAAAAGATAGGGTTTATATGGTGGTGCACACCTGAAATATCTACTATTCTGGAGTCTAAGGCATGAAGTTCAAAATATAAGGCAAACTGAAGAAATTGACCAAACCCCATCTGGAAATAAAATTTAAAACACAGCTGAGAATATGCTCAGCATTAAGACACTTTGGTTTAATCCTTAATATCACAAATGAAAAAAAAATAGTTTTTTTGTTTTCAAAATTATACAACATAATAGACTTAAACTTATAAATTACAAAATATCAATACAGAAAATCTACTCATCAAATGCTTACATTAAAAGCTGCAAAACTGACAAGGTAAAAAAACCCATTATTTCCTAACATATAATCAAACACTTATAAGAAGAAAAGATACAACAGAATGTAAAAGAAAAAAAAAATTCTTGAAGAGTCACTTTAAAAAGGATAAATCTAAGTGTTCAATAATCATGAAAACTCAAAATCTTTAGAAATTAGGTAACATTGAATGAAATCACATCATATAGATAAATTAAATAGTATTGATGAATATGTAGATTAAGTGCAATAAAAAATTAAAATAATAATTTAAGCTCTTATTATCCATTTGTAGAAACTGTTTTGTAACCATATGTATATGATACACCCACACAGGAAACAGAGGCTAAAACTACAGAAACTGTACATGAGAATACAGCCACATTCTTCGAGATCTGAAACCAAGTGATATGGCTAAAGAGGAAGAAATAATTATTAAACTTTGTAAAATGTAAATTCTAGGAGCTAGAATTTTGGTTTGATGTATTACATCCAGTTTGACAAATACTATAAAATACCATGTATGTTTTATGCTGATGTCACATGAAT